>NC_135332.1:8310880-8610880 GCF_023851605.1 Tamandua tetradactyla
TGATACAGATGGAAACATAGGTTCAAAGAGGCATGCTGCTCGTAAATGATCAAGTAGGGCCCCAGAGTCCCACCCCATCTTCTTTCTTCCAACTCCTGCCATCTCATTCTAATGCTGTCATTATAAAAGCAGGTGAGCTTCATTAAGGTACATATCCCACCTTGTTCCAAAAAGCATTTCAGGTGACTTACGGAGATGCATATGGTACACCATGATAAAACTTAAGCAATGAGAAAATCAAAGAAAAGCAAAAAGAAGATGGGTAAATATGATGAAACCAAAAGTAGAGTTAGTAAACAAAATATATATACTGCAAAATATAATAAAACTGTTAAAATAGAGCTGCATGTTTGGTCTGTGCTCCATAGCAGCTAAAGAAAAGAAGGAAGGAAGCAAGTAAGGTTCAATAGTGTCCATAGTAGAAATCAAATCAAGTGCTTAGAAGCACAGCTTTTCTCAGCGCTGAGACCTGAGAGAAATTTCAGCTGTGAGACCCTCACTGAGGTGTGGTAGAAAGTGCTTCTCATGCTGGAATGTGTCTGCAGATCACCTGGGGATTTTGTTCCTATGTAGGCTCTGAGTCAGAATGTCTGGTGAAGGGTCTAAGATCCTCAGTTCTGACAAGCATCCAGTGATGCCAGTGCTGCTGGTCCTGGGACCGTACTTTAGGTAGCAAGGATGTATGCCAGATTGGGGAGTTTGAAATTATTCTGCAGGTGGTGGAGAACTACCTTCATTTCTTCTTTTTCGGCAGAGGAGGGACAAGGTTGGGTTTATATTCTGGAAAGATCATTGGAGTAGAGAAGATGGACTGGAAAACAGTGAGATGGGTGGAAGAGCAGCTATACTGTGTAGATGATTATGTTCTCAGCAACATTCTTACAAGAAAATCAGCAGCAAATTCCTTAGGACTATTTCTTATAATCCTCCTCATCTTGAACTGATGAGACATAGTCAAAGGACACAGTTCTATAAGGGATCAGAATGGTGGATTAATCCATAAAGTTTTAACATCCAGAAATCGTTGTTGTTTGTATCTTTAGGCAAATCTTTACAAATGGTAATAGTTCATTAAAGTAATACTTTTGATAAGAATTAAGGTGCAAAAGATTAAGGATGCCTTACTCTCTAGCAAGAACCAGAGGTTTAGACAACCCCTGTTCCCTGTTGAGGGGAGAAGTCATCTGAGGGATAGGGGAGTAGCGAAGACCGTCCCACCCTGCAGGCAAAGAGCAATGTACAGCAAGGACCTGAAGCCCAGGCAGACAGGGTGACAACAAACATGGAGGGATATTCCCAGAAAATGAGATCTGACAACCTAGCAGTGCAAAGTGAGGTAACCCTCAAGCATCAATTCTCATTTCAGCCATCATCAGCCAGGTCGCTGTGTAGGCACTGGCACCCTGGCCACCCGCTGGTGTTCAGGTCTCTGGCTCAGAGACAAACAGGAAGTAAAAGTACCATAAGAATAAATCACAGAATGGTGCTCTGGGGTCCCTTAAGTATGTACTGCCTAAGGCTAAATTGCTTCTAGGAACAATTTAAACTTATGTCGAGAGTGTTCTAAGTGGATTTAGGCTCTGTGTACTATTTAAAGTGACCGTAGGGCTAGAGTGACCTGAAACGTTAAGGTATCTGCCTGTATTTTCAACAAGGGAGCAGGAGAAGAGCTGTTCCCAGTAAGCAGGAGTGAAGGCACAGTGGGGATAAGAAAGAGAGCCACCTTTATGTTTACATTCAGTGAGGCCTACAAGTTCAGCGTGCCAGTTTTATATGCATAGGAAAAAGGGCATGGAAAAATACAAAGATACACAAAGCTATGTGTATCTTTTCTGAGTTTAGGCATTACACAAAAGCCCCTCTCCTCTTCATCAAATTAAGTATAAACTCAACCTGGCCTTCACCCGTGTTCTGACCTTACCTTCCTTTTCAGGATAACCTCCCCTTCACTTATTCCAGCTGGAATGCATGGTCTTTTCTTGAGCACACCCCGATTTTTCTCTTCTTTACCTTTGCAGATGCTATTTCTTTGACAGGCAGTTTTCCCCCTCTTCTACCTTTTGCCTGTAAAAAGTGTAGCTATTATTTAAGGCTTTGAAGTGATGTACCAGGTTGATGTGCCCTATGAATTCCCGATTGCCTCTCAGAAAACGTGGACATGGTCTTACATAGCCATAATGTCATTGTCATTCCTAAAAAAGCAGTTAATTTTAGTGACACCAATGCCTGGTTCATAATTAGGTGTACTGAAATGACTCAAAAATACCATTTTACAATTAGTTTGAATGGGGATCCAAACAAGGTCAAATCATTACATTTCTTTGTTATGTTTCTTATGGCTTTTTAAATCTACAGCAGTCCTTTCTTCACTTTTCCCCCTTGCCATTGAATTCTTGTAGAAACCAGGTCAGTTGTCCCATAGAATGTCCCACATTCCGGATTTATCTGTTTGCTTCTTTTTGGTATCGTTGAACTTCTTCCTCTGCTCTTCCCTTTTCCTTTTGTTCTCTCAAGTGAACGCTTAAGATACTTACTGTTCTCTCCTGCTTTTTGTCGTTATCACATACTTTCTGTTATAGTGTAATCTCCTTAAAAGGTGAGACCAAGAATTTGGTTTTCCCTGCAGCAGGCCTCAGCCTGCATTCTCTTGTTGGGTTGTCGGCCGTCGCTTGAACTCCAGTTTACCTCTCTGCACTGCCATGCCTTGCCCTGAAGAGACCCCAGCATCTCTCCCAGCAAGTGAGCCAGGTCTGCGGAGGAGAGTGGCGCATGCACCCACTTTGCCTGACTCTCAGAACACAACCATGGCCACGACAGAGGGTCCACGCAAGCCGCAGGCTACGACCTGTACAGTGCCTGTGATTTACATTACCACCCATGGAGAAAGTCCTTGTGAAAACAGACATTCAGACAGCCCTTGCTTCTGGATGTTATGGAAGAGTAGCTCCATGTTCTGGCTTGGGTGCATAACACTTCACAGATGTAGGAGCTGGTGTCATAGATGAAAATTATAGAGTAAATATTGGTGTTGTGCTATCTAACTTTGGCAAAAAAGTGGAAAAGCATGATCAAATTGCACAGCTGATTTGTGAACAGATATCTTATCCAGAAATAGAGGAAGTTCAAGTTTTGGATGTCACTGAAATGGGTTCAGGAGGTTTTAGTTTCACTGGAAAAAAATTAAAATTTATGCCAAGACTAGAAAACATAATTTGTTCCCTTAATAATGCTTTTACTTAAAATGTTTTTGGTGTTTGTGCTTCTGTAAACTTAATAGCTTTAACCTCTAAAAAATTTAGTTTTCTTATGATCAAGGAAAGGACACCTCAGGTGGGCTCACAGAAATTTTCTTATGTTCTTCTACTAATTGATTGCTGTACGTAAATCTGCTTTGTAGTGCCCTAATACAAGTAGTTTCTTTTTCAGTTCATTTTATGTATAAACGTACATCTATTGAAAATATGTATTATTCGATTCACTAAATCCTACCTCTTCAACTACCTATTTTTCTTTGCTTTATAAACCATAAACAATGCATTTTACTCAATAAACTTGAATTCTTTCACAAATGCAAATTATTGCATAAACTGAACCAAAAAAAATAATAAAAAGGAGAGGTTTAAAGTTTAAAAAAAAAGTGAGATCATGTCCTAACCATCTTTGTGCTTTTTATTATGAAGCCTAACGTAGTATATGACTCAAAACTATTGTTCAACTGAACCATCTAGAATGAGTTTCGGTTCATCTTTCAAAATACGTAACAATCTAAAGAAATGTACATTAGCAGTACAGTTGCCAGAGAAGTCCTCAATAATGTCAGTTACTCTCCTCATGTGCACTGAAAGAATTGCGGTCTTAACTTAAAATGGCACATTTTAAATAACTGAAGAATCCTACTTTGGGGCATTATAAAACATTTAAATGAAATTTCCAAGTCCCCTACCTTCTGTCTAGGTCCATGTAGAAGTAATTGCAGAAATCTGTGTGTTGTTGTGCACTCAGAATGAAAACTAGTTTGCTAGTCATTTTTTCTGATCAGAAGAATTTAATTTTGCTTGGTAGCTCAGAAATAAAACTGAAAGACTTACTATAAAACACCATCATCTGTATGCTTTGTTGTTGATAACTAACTGCACTCCAAGCTTTAATAACCAGAAGGGAGTGGAAGAAACTTCAAAAGGTTGCATGATAAATGTTTTTGACAATGTGTCAGCTGAACATTAAACAGAATCTTTGTAGATCCTCTCATTCTAAGTGATTTAAATGGAAAGTTTTAAACTTCTTCCTTCGTAAGTATTGGCTCCAGATATCTCAGTATCCTAAGGTTAAAAAAAACCAACAAAACTGTATCTGGCATATATGATTTCCATCCCCCATATGAATGTGGGATGCAGGAAACAGCCTTACCTAAGAATCTTTGTCTCTACATCTTGACCATTTTCTCTTTCATCACCTAGCAATGCACCATCATTCTATTGTAATTGCTTCCTTTATAACCTGAAATGACTATGCACATGCAAATATAGAAATACAAATATAATAATATTAATATTGTATTTGTAATAGTAATAGTCCCCTAATGCCACTTTCCGGGTCATCTCATAATTAAAATATTGTTGGTCCTTACATGGATTTAAAAGGTCTGCTCAAACCGGGTAGTACGAAAGGAGTGTGTGTGTGTGTGTGTGTGTGTGTGTGTGTGTGTGTGTGTGGTTAGTGTTTCGGAGAGAATCCATAAAAAAACAAGAGAAGTTTCTTCCCTTTTAATATCCCTCTTTTTTTGGCACCATACTCTAATACACCAGCCATTGGCATCACTATTACTATTTAAATCTTAATTTTCCCTCTAGCTTTTCATATATTCTAATCCATTAAATAAGGACTTAATATCTTAATATCAAACCAGGAGCTTTTGGAATCACTGATGGCTTGAAGGAAGATAGCCTCAATTTAGGCATAAGAAAAAGAATTCTAGATACAATGAGCCACAGAGGCAAAAGGTGGAGTTTGAGAGTTGGGAGAGGTAGGGGCTCAGGCAGCACCGCTCTCTCCAGGGTGAAGCTGACCTGGTGTCATTTTCCCTCTGCGTGATTTTCCAGCTGGACAGCCTTGGGCAAACTCTAAGAGCCTCCCCTTCCTCTTGTAAAATGAGGTCTCCAGCTCAGGATTGTTGTGAAAGGAGGTGGTGTACTTAAAGGCATGGGCGTTAGCATGTTAGCTTTGAGTTAACACAGTAAGAAAGAAGTCCAAGTGGATGAATGAGGCAACCAGTGAAGGGATTCAGAGCTAGGTGGAGGAATTTTAGCCTCAACATGGTAAGAGGTAGACAGGCATTTAAGTTTTGGAAGATGGAGAATGACTCAAAAAGGCAGTCTTTGAGAAAGTTTTGTCTTCATTGAAATGCAAACAATTGGGAAAAGTCTGGAATCCAAATGTGTAGTAATGCTGGTATGAAGAAATGAGGAAGGACCTAGATCAGAGTCATTTCAAAGAGAAATTGAAGGAGCTTGGGCCTGCTAAGTGTACATGAGAATGAGAGCGGGGATTCTGAAATACTGTAGGATTGAAACGTGGGTGACTGTGTTATTGGTGGGCAGGCAGGACAGTTGGGAAGGGTGCTAGTTGGGGGAGGGGATAGAATCAGGAATTAGGTTTGGGATTTGATAATTTGAGATGATGGTGAGGTTCATGGTACACACAGAGAGCCACATTAAAGGATTCGTGAACTAATGAGTGTGGAGATAAACTTTAGATGTCATCAGCAGGAAAGCACAAGTTGAAACTAGTATTTCCCTTGTCTGTTGGACAGCGGGAACTGGGTATCATGATATGTGTTCAAACCCATTGGCACTAAACTGAATTCCTGGTCTTTCTGCCCCAAAACCATTTCCTCCACTGTTTCTTTTTTGGCACCACACTCTAATGATCAACATCACTGGTATCGTTATTACAATTGAATATGTTACCTAGAAACTTATTTTCCTCTTCCTTTCTATACAGTCTGTTCCTTGACTTGGTTAATGACTGCACCCAGCTCGCCATGCTGGAAAACTTGGAATTGACCTTGAACCTCCCTCTCTCATAGAGGTTCATTCTCCCACTGCCATGCCATTAGGCCTTCTGGCTCCAGTACTGCCTATGTGTGCATCCCCTGTGGGTTCATCATTTCTCACCATCTCTGGTCCATCCCTCATCTCTCACAGGTTTGTTGCAGCAACCTCCTAATGGTCTCCTGACCATGCCAGAGTGAAGTCATGAAGCAGATTCTCTTATACATGTTATATGACATTGGGCTATAAAATTGTGGGGTTTTTTTAATTATTTTTATTTTTTTAGAGTTTCCAAACCATTTCTCACTGACTTGATATTTAATATATCAAGTGAGAGGAGTGTAAGGTAGTTTGAGGGAGAAAAAAAAAAACATCTGGAGAAATTTCAGTGAAAATGCTGTTTTAAGTGAAAGGCAACTTGATCTTTATTTACACAATTGGCCAATGTTACCAATAAATACTGAGTACCATGGTATAAATAACAGTATACTAAGCATTTCAAAGATCACTTATAAAGCATGGGGGCAGAAATCATTGCCAATATGGGACTCATAGTCTAAGATGAGAGGAAAAAAGACATCCTACTATGTGTGTGTAAATATGTTACTATACAGGGGACATACTGACTTATTGAGAAGTATGAGTTGTCTCCAGTCTAGGTTTGAAATGTTTCATGGAGGAAATTAATCTTGACTTCAGTTTTAATAGAGGAGAAATTCATGGCTTGTTAGGGAAGAATTGGAAGGGTGCTGCAGATTCAAAGGCTCGCATGTGTGAATGATTAGCGTTGTAAGAAAATCAAAATATAAATGAAATGATTTATGGGTCTTCCCTCTTCCCTGGGCTTGCTCAGAAGAAGGGGTGGTCTGTCAGGGTTTAACAGTTACGATCTGTTCTGCAGAGAAGGGAATGAAGTTTAAATAATTTTCACACTGGCCAGATGAGGAAATTCCTCCATGATCCTAAGAAATCTAGCTGTGATCGTGAACTTGATCCTAGACTTCTAACATCCGAGATAAGAACTTGTCCACAAGTGAAGCTGTCTGGAGTGACAGGGGAAAAACTGCTTTGAATTTCCTGAGTAGAAAGATACTGGCTACTTTAAGAGAAGTGGGTAATGCCAGGAACGTCTTTGGTGTGACTCAGGAAACATTCATGAGGTGCCTTCAGAGATTCTAGCTTCCTTAGATCATCAAAGTCTTGGAATAACATTATTTCTTTTCCTGGAATCTCTGTTAAGACCAGGAAACGCTAACTTCTTTTTTAAAAGAAGCATTTTTAGGATACTTAAAGGAAGCTTTTTAAGGAATTTTTAAGTATTGAATACTTTAGTATTTGGGGGAAAAAAACATTACTCTTGTTTTAATGATGGCCAAAATATTTTCCCCTTTTATGTTGAACTGGTGACCTAATAAGTGCAATGGCAATAGCTCATATCAAAGGGCAATTTTTCATATATGTGCTCAGTTGCAACAACTAAAAAGCTTCCACCCGAAAGGATCTTTGCCTAATGTGAGGAACAGCATATGTATTGGATTAAAACCCCAAAAGTTTTCCCTTTCTTTACAGCAATATCCCAGGAAGAGAGAGAGACTGAATTATGAGGAGTTTTGTTTGTTTTTTTTAATTAAAAAAAAAAAGGGTGCTTGATTGGAATGTTAAAAGATTTTAAACTTAAAAGTAGGCCATAAAAGGGAAAAAGTCTCCTATTGTGTTGTGAATCCACTGGTGGTTTCTGTGGTTCTGGTTTCCTTTAGATATTAGTAGGAACCCACTGTCCACTCCCATGGCATCACTAGTAAGCTGTTCTTACGGTTGTTACTCATCCTGAGTAGGTCTAAATGAAGAGAACTTGAGTGACGTTCCAGCTGAAGAAGACTTGTTACTTTTGCTTGTAGATTTGCCCTATTTTTAGAAAATAAAGTAGCAGCTCCAGTGGCCTCTGTAAATAGCCAGTGAAACCACCCAGTAAAAACATCACTCCTTCCCATCGTGAAATCTTCACTAGGACCAGACTTGTATCTCATTCTGTGGGTGACAGGGCTCGTCCTTCTTGCTTTATCTGGTCATTTAAGAGGTGATAAAAATAAACAAATCTATAAATTCTGACATGAAATCTATTGAGACTTTTGTTTGTATTTTACCTCACCTTTTAGTTAGCAGTAATAGAGAAAAGAGGGAAAAAAAGGCATTTACCCTTTCTGTGTCAATTTGCATGTCAAAGAAGCCCTACTCAGCAATACTGTCAGCACCATTTGTAGACTGAATTAGCGAAAAGCCACTTAAACAAATGTGGGCCTTATTTAAAAAGTAATTAAGGTTTAAATTAGAGTCACCCTTATTTTGTCTTTATAATTAGTGTCTCTTCACTGCAGTCACAGATCAGGGCTCAATTCTGTTTGATGTACAAACCAACCAGTGGAAGAGAGGTTTATGCCGGGATTTTGTCATCTTGACAGACATTTTATGGCACAAATTTTTAAATGAAATGACATGTTTTAAATGCAGTTTTTTTAATTACATGTTTTAAAAACAGCCCATTTCTACTAACAAATAAACCTTGAATTTTACTCTATATAAATTATACCTTAATAAAAATATAAATAAACCTTCCCTTTTCAGTTATCTTTTCCTTAGCTCAAAATATGAACATCCCATTCCCTGCTTCCTTCACTTTATGTCCAGAATATACATGGGGAACTCTCCTAGATCACCCTCTACCAACTGAGTGGTGATGAATCATTGGTTTTCTCCTGGGTAGGATAGTAAATTTGAACCTTGTAAAAAGAAGAAAATGGTGACTTCATTTTTTTTTTTTTTATGGGAAAGCTTATTTTTAAAAAAACGTTTTATTATTGGGAGCTTTCAAACATACACGCAGCAATAGGGAAAAGTAAAACCCCCACATATCTTCACCCAGTTTCGGCAATTTTCAACAGTTTGCCTGGGTAGTTTCTTTTTTTTTTTTACATGGGCAGGCACCAGGAATCGAACCCGGGGTCCTCGGGCATGGCACATGGCAGGCAAGCACTCTTACCTGCTGAGCCACCGTGGCCCACCCGCTGGGTAATTTCTTTATGGCAGTATCTTTAACACAAATACTGTGATTTTTTTCCCCTTTTCTTTTTAAACTCTGCAGTCATGCAGAGGTTTAAAACGAAGGAGGCCCAGGCAGAATTTCACCCAGCAGAGGCTCATCTGTTTCCCTGTTTCATGACCCCACACTTGATGCTAAAACCTCAAAACCATGAGTTTGCTGACCCTAGTTTTTTATTTATATGGAGCAGAATTTAAATCCACCATCTTTGTTGCTTACTATGATTTAAACCAGTCCTTTGAAACACTAGCACCCATAAAACACTAAAATGCAGAGTCCGCACTTCCCCGAGACTTTGGAGGCAAATCTGTGGCACAGAACAGAGGAAAGGATCTGTCTACACTCTACCCTCTCAACGTATGATAGAAAGTCAGACCCAGAAAAAATGTGCTCTAAGCCTCATGGCCATTTGTATAACGACTAGGCACAAGCATTTTGCCAGGACTTGGGAACACAAGATGTGGCAGAATATAAATGCAAATTACATAAGTCAGTGAAAATTGGTTTGAAAACTACTTTTTTTTTTAAATGCATTTTACAATTTGTGTAACATAAATGTGTAAGAGAATCTGCTTCTGGAGTCTGCTGTGCCATTATAAAATTCCCAGAACAACTGATTCAGGAGAGAAGTGGCCTTTCTATGGTCAGTAATTCCATTTTAATTTGGAAGTGGATTTTTCCTAATTTAAATTTCTCACAACTGAGATTTTTACAAAGATGAGAATTAAAGAGTTTAAGATTGTATTCACTGGTGAGACCCTGGAGTCTGTATGTTCTGGGTTGTGAACTGGTGACAAATTTGTGTTTTTACACAGCTTGCTGTATAAAGTAAAGTCACAGCTCTTACATGCTGAAATGGAGGTCCCAGCCTCACCTAATACTAGCCGAGAGGCTGGCGAAAGGCAAGGTCAGAAATCTCTAGAAAGACTTGTGGGCACACTAAAATGCTAAATCTGAAAGCCATTCTCATATCATATCATATGCCTTGTACACTGGGAATATTTTGATTATACTTTTATCATCACAGAAACAGAATATTTCTCCTTTACAGTGAAGGTTTCCTTTATTAAATGGCATTTTACCCACTTTATACTTGAAATGAACTTTTGTCTCATTTATTCATTATTAAAGTACATGTGTCCTTGCTATCACCTCATGCTCACTTAATTGATTCTGAACTGTGAGAGAAAACTTAGGTTCCTAATAAGTTTTAAGTTCTGTACATAATTCCTTCAAGCATGGCTTTACAAGTTAAGGCAGGGCCTGCTTTGAATTACGCTTATAAATTTTATACTCTTCACCAACAGAAAAGCCCTAGTTCTGTCACAGGTGGCATGCAGTCGGTCCATTAGCTACCGGGCCCTTCCACTAACTCTGAAGAGCCCATTAACATGTAAAAATCTTTTGCACTTTAATTTACTCTAATTATTACCATTTTTAAAACAAATCAAATTATCCTACAACCTTCTCCCTTTTTAAAAGTGTGGTATACCCTCATTGTTCTTGCAAAGCTCATTATGTCATTTATATTTTTCTTTTCAGAAGTGTCCTTTGTTCCCCACCAACACAAAGCACTCTCAAAGTCAAGCACAGTGTGGCTTCCTACAACAAGATGACTTACATGGTATTTGAAAGCAAAATGTAATTAGGAGGAAAGGATTGTCTTTTCAGTAATGATGCAGGTTAACACAGCAGAGCTGAAACACGAGGAATAATTTTGCAGAATAAGCAATTTAACTGTTCAAGTTGTGTGTGTGTGTGTGTTTGTGTTTTATCCAGTGTTGGACATTCCATTCTTTAATTATCTTGAGCTTTTCTCAGAAATAAACTAAAGGTTGTGATTTTTTTTCTGCCAAGTGTCAAATTTGAAAGTTTTTGAATAAAGAAGCCACAACTGAAGAGTAAGTCCCCCAGTTGTCCTTATTGCGTAATTGTGGTCATTTTACATAGTCCTTATGCTGAATAGCCTAATAATTTTAGACTATAAGTCCAGGAACAGCTGCCTTTATAAACTGTCATTTTTCTTTCATCCTAAAGCATTTTAATTTTTTTGAAAGCAAAATATTATTTGGTTACTTTTCAATATTTTTACGTAGATAATAAAAGTAATTTCTAGATATAACAGCTTTCTCTGATTAAACTTAGATCACATTTTACATTGTCAGTTAAACTATGAGCAAATTTTTAAAGTGGTACCTTTTGAAAATCAAACATAATTTGAATTCTATCTTGAAATATGGTAGACTTTGTAGTCTCTTCTCTGTGCTAAGAAGGGAGAAAGGATCACTTCTAATTATGTTATCCCGTCCTCTTTGAAACTCTGTTCTAGCTAGATTTCCATAGTACTAACTTCTCTATTCACCTCCTACCATCTGAATTCTCATCAGTTTTCATGGCCTCCTCATGCCTGCTCCTAAGTGTGGGTATCACCCAAAGGTCGGGTTTGAAGACCTCCTCTCTTTTTACTTGCTTACCTGGGAAGTTTCCCTTTCTGCACTTCTGCCCAGGACCTCTGTCCACCATCCAGACCCATCTTTCCAATGCAGTCTGCTGGATAGCTCCTCCTGGAAGTCCAGAACCTCAAATTCAAATGTCAAAAGCCATAATGCCCTACCACTTCTGATTGCTCTTCGCCCCTTCATCAGTTCCCAGCGTCACCATTCCCTGGCATTCAGTGTCAAAGCCTCATGTTATTCTTGAACTCCTCTTTTTTATTGGATCCCACCACATCCATCCCCTTATTCACACCCACTGTTCTATTTCAAGCCCTCTCCAGGCTGGCCTTCACTTGGCAGCAGCCCCCAGGTTTAACCTCTTAACTTCACTCTGAGGAATAGTTTCCTCAAAAATTAGGGAAAAAATACTAGGGGCATGTGCAGGAAGAAATGCTACTATGGAATGAGGAAGGAAATTGGTTTCTGGCTTTAACACTTGGGAGATAACAAGTGGGCATGGTGAAAACAGACTCAGTAAAATATGGGGCTGGCATCAGGTCATAATGAGGGACATAGAGAATGGGAGAGGGGACTTGGGATATTGAGCATAGGAGAACAACTTTTTGTTTAGGATGAGGGAGATTCTCGTCTCCTGTATTTTTTTCAGTAAAATAATAATTAAAACTAAAAAAAAAAGTCAAGGGAGTATTCTTTTTTAAAATTGTGACAGAAAACAGACAATATACAATATATAATATTTTGTATATGTTTGTAGACATGTAGATATTTAGAAGACATATTGTATAATTCTGTATTTCAATGAACATAATAACCCTTAGTCACATGTGCAATATTAAGGACAGTAGAAAACCCTGGTGACTAAAGTAAATTTCCTCAGGGAGTAGAATTAAAATATTTATTAATTCCTTCCACAAACATGAATTCAGTGTCAGCTGTGTGCCAGGCCGGAGATAAAGATGAAGGCTTGCAGAGACGAAGAGGGGAGAGCACTGGGCTTCGGTTGCTCTCAGTCTTACACAGCCAAGTAATTCTCTTATCCAATGGTGGCATAAAAGCCCAGAAAGGTCCATGCTTAGCTCTCTGAGTAGGTCAGGAACCTTCACCACTGAGCAGAGCAGGAGAGACAGTGGCTTCCAGGCAAAGAAATGAGAAAGGAAGTACAGAGCAAATTTAAGTCTTACAGCTGGGAAATCGCATCATCAGATTTAAGTTGAAGAAGAGCACTCTGATGGCAGTCTTAAAACCATTCAGAGAGCAGGAAAGAGTGGGAGCTTAAAGACACGTATAACTCTTCTTCCTAATACAGTGATCATTAATCCTAATTCTCCCCTATTAGGCCACAAGAGAAACTGATAGTATTCTATTTATTGGTATCTATCAAAAGGAAAAAAAAAAATGGTACTTCATCAACAAGCATAGGAACAATTGTATTCCCTAATTGTTTTGGGACAGAGCATAAGCATAGAATTACATAAAAATTAAGGGATAGGAGGAACCTCCAGATGGGTCTGTAGGCCACCCTAGTCCTGAAATGCAGAGAGGTCAGCCTGCTGCAGAACATCAACTAATTCCATCCCCTTATCCCGTATTATCGACAGTGCTTTCCAACATGAAAAAGTTAAAATGGTCTTAGCCCAGATACCCTAAATATTAAGAGAAAGATCAAAGGAGAAGATGGAGTAACAACAGAGAAGATAGGGTTTAACAAATGAGTACGACTGCTAAGTCATTATATTAATATTCCTCTTAGTCTCCAGTGTCTTAGATCAGCTAGAAGGAAAAACCTAAAATTGGGGAACTGTACCCCAAACCAAACTCTGAACTCTGTTCTACAACTAATTATTGCCATTTGCTTTGAAATGTATTGCTTTTTGTATATATGGTATTATTCACAATAAAAAAATATAAAAGTAAAGGATTGGGGGCATTTCAATCTATTTTCAGATCTGGTTGAATTGTGGATTTACAGTCAAATGTAATATCAAGGACAATAAAATCTTTAACCTCATTCTCAAACCATTTTATGAGTTTCTTACCTGGGGCCCATCCATGGATAGGCTTCAGACAACCTATGGGCTCCCTGAAATCACGGGCAAGATTGTAAGAATATGTTTTCTTCTTTCTGGGGATTGGCTACATTGTTTTCCTTGGGTTCTCAGAGGGGAGAGGTCTATAACACCCCAAAAGTTTAAGAACTCTGCCTGTATCTGTAGTTGGAAAATACCAGAACAGCATTAAAAGAATGTTTAATGAAGACTACCTTAGACCTTTTGTGTGGATTCCCAACCCTTATGCCCAGCTGCTACCAGCATCTCCACTTGGATGTGGAATAGGCATTTCCAGCGTAATATATCCCAGGCTGAACTCTAGATCTTTCCCCAAAACACTTCCACCCTGCTCCAGAAATTCCCATTCCCCTCCCTGACTTTATCTCTCTTCTGCTGTTATCACTGACATGTATTACACTTGTCTGCATATTGTCTCCCCATATTACAATGTAAGCTTCATGGATGCAGGGAATTTTTTTTTTTTGTCTATTTTCTTTCACTGCCATACTTAGAATCCTTAGCATAGTTCTTGACATATTGCACAAACTTATTTGAGAACTTACTGGGCAGTTTGCTTTTACCATACCACATGCTCCTCTCACTGTAACTTTCCACCTATTATACTTACATTACATTGGATTATTTGAATGGATCTTGTTTCTTTTCTAGTTCACCTCTCTATTTAAATAGTAATTGGTACAATGATAATTATGGAGCTTTGTGGTTTCTGTGTTCCCTATATCAACCTCAATTCTATCTCCAACAGCTATTGGCAGCTGAAAGAGTTCATCTCTCTGCACTTCCTACAAGTTCTTCAAATTCCATGCTATTCCTCTGACTTGATACAGTGAATGTGTTCATTTATGATGACTAAAATTTACTCAAATTACCATAATACAGTTTTTGAAAAATGTCATGTTTGTCAGATTTACAGTTCCTGTATGTCATAACACTTTTCATAGAGTTAGGAGTGTGGATGGAGCTATTTTAACTTGCAATAGCTTTACGCCTTAGTAGATGCTTGTGATTCTATGCTGACACTGAGACATTTTAATAAAATGAACTGACACCTGCTAATTTGTCCACTTTATAAATTTGAAATTTTTTTATACTAGGTATACGTAAAGCAGAAAATATCTGGACCTGACATATAAAAGTCTGTTTTTGTTTACCTGAACTCTTTGGAATAAAAAATAATAGACTAAAGATCTGAGGCGGCTCATTTAGTAAAACTTTTTTTTCAAGCAAACTAATTGTTAATGGTCGTGTGTTTGTTTTGTACTATTTCAGATTCTACAAGACGAACTAGACAACTGCTCAAATCAGGTGCGAAGTGCAGAGAAAAAATTACAGCACAGAGAATTGGAGTCACAGGAACAGGTACAATCTCCTTTCCTGCTCAACTTCTTGGTTTGTTTACTTTCTCTAGGTCAATGACTTTATGAATTACCTGTTTCAGCTAGAGTACTTTGGTTGCAAGTGACAGAAAGCTGCACTTCTAGCTGGCATAAACAATAAGGGAGTTTATTGCTTCATCAAACAGGAAGTACATAGGTAGGGCAGGCTGGGGGCAGTCTCAGGGCTCTGGCTCTGCTTTTCTGACATTTTGGTGGCTCAGCCACTTGTGTTGCCTTCATTCTAAAGGTGGTTCCCAGAAGGCTGCAGCAGTTCCTGACATCCCATCCAGATCTAGAAATATCCAGTCAGGTTCTAGGGTCTCCTTCTGAACAGTAAGGGCACCTTTCCCAGAAGACCCACCTCCCTTCACATCTCATTAGCCAGAACGGGTCCTTGGCAAGTCCCTGGTAAGAGGACTCAGGGTTCCAAAATTAGCCTACACCTATCAGGATCTTCTCCTAAGTGATGGACTTAGGACTTAGGAGAAGAAGGCTAACCTGGCCAGAGGAGAGAGGAAATGGACATTGGGTATGTAGCCAACAGTATCTGCTATGTCATCCTGTAAAATTAAGCGGATATTTTATTGAGTTGTAAATCATGTTTTCTTTTGAATTTTTACTATCCTCTTTTTTCCATTATGTTAATAAAATGAATATTATAAACCAGAAAAATCTGGCTCTGACAATAGCTAATAACATTTTATTTTCAAATGGCAAGAATTATTTTCATCCAGTTCTTCTGGTTATAATGAAATATTCTTAATGGTAATCTGACAATTTAAAATAAAAAATCAATAATGCAGCAATAAAGATCATGAGTCTTAATGAGACCTTTTTAAAATGCCTTGTCCCCAGCCATTGGGTATAGCATTGTTAACATTATTCTAAAGTGCCATTAATCCGTTATGTACAAAATCGTCCATAGGTGTAAAAGGCTTTTAGACTTGAGTTGTCTCATAGTAAAACTCAGTACAGGTGTATTATATTAGGTCATTTTGACTTTGTGGGAAGAGTAAACACTGAATTAACGCTGGTAGGGAAGCTTTTTTCATCTCTGTAGATGTTTACAAATAGACTCCTAAGGCAGGGCATTGTACAAATTGGCGAAAGTAAGCACCTAATAGTTGGTGAGTATTACTACATAATTAATTGAATTGACCACCTATAATTCTTTCCTACTCTCCAATATATAGCCTGTGTGATATGTATATATTATGTATTTATGAGTATGTATGTATATATATCATGTATATATGTTATGCATGAATATGTATATATGCATATATACAGACATATGTATACAAATACAGAGTCCATGCCATACACACAATAATACTAGTGTAAAACTAGCATGGAATACTATGATTAAAAATCAGTAACCACTATACAGCGAAGGTAGGATTTAACAAATGAATATGATTGCTGGATCATTAAATTGATATTTCTTTTAGTCTCCAGTATCTTAGAGCAGCTAGAAGTAAGAATCTAAAATTGTGGAATTGTAACCCATACCAAATTCTGAAATCTGTTCTACAACTAATTGTTGTGTTGTACTTTGGAATTTATTGCTTTTTTATATATATATTATTTTTCATACACAAATTTAAAAAGTCAATTGTGATGATAAAAAAAGATATTTATTCCTTCTAGCCTCCTATATTCTGGAGCAGCTAGAAGGAAAAATCTGAGATGATGGTATGGAAGCCTATGACAGTCTCTGGGATCTGTCCTGTAACTACTTGTTGAAGAGTGCTTTGAAAGCTATTGCTTTTTTATTTCTTTGCTTTGTATATGTTATATTATACAATAAAAAAAGTTTTTTAAAAAAGTCAACATGTAAGTCACAATGATTATGAATATGGAATTTATATCAAAACATTCTCCATAAAAAAATCAGTAACTACAATTTATTAAGTGCCTACAGTGACAGGTACTGTACGAGAAACATTCCCAATTAGTTCCTGTAATCCTCATAATAACCATGTAAGGTCAGTATTATTCTCCCAGTTTTCCAAATGGCATACTGAAACCCAGAGAGGTTAAGTAAGTTGGCAAAGACCACACAGCTAGTAAGTAGTAGAGATTCATTCATACCTGGGTTTATCTGAATTCCAAACCTTTGTTCCTTTCATGACACTTTTAAAGTACATTTCAAGTTAATGAAAAAGAGAGCTTGAGAGCAGTAACAGAGGACATAAGTCTTCATTTTAATCATAAGCAAATTGGATTGAGTTGAGCCAAATTTATTGAGGATGGCAGGGAAACAAACATACTGTTCCAGATACTGGTACAGTAGCAATATGCTACTAACCCTCCATGGGCAGAGAAAAGCAAAGAACAAAGAAACCAAAAACCTAGCAGATTGGCCGACTTAGGTGGATCAGTGGTGTTCAATCTAATCAGCATAACTCTTTTTGTCACTAAGCATCAGCTGATCTCCCTCCACTGTCTAGGAGTCTTGTAACTAGAAGGAGAAAAGACAAGCTTCTTACAAGCAGGAAACAGCACTCTTGGGAGAATTGGGTCTTCTCCAATTTGTGATAAAATATGACTTAAGGTGAAACTTTGTTGACATCACTCTAATTCATGGCAAAACTTCTTACAGAAAATTCCGTCATATATTGAGAGTAGGGAAATTAAGAAATCCCAAAAGAACCACAGGGAAGGATTCAGGAACTACTTTCAGTCTTTTTTTATTGGCTTCTTTTTGATCATCAAAGTTGCTTTCATCTTTGTAGTGACAATAGCTTTTTAAAATACTTCTTACACGGATTCCTGATATCTTCTGTTAGGCTACAGTTTTCCAAAGAAATGTCAGGAAATACCCATGGGTAAAGCTAAATGTTTCATAATCTTTGTAGCCATGAGATGTTGGGTTCTTTCCATGAGGTCCTAGGGTGTAACCAGAAAAAATGCCAGTTGTTTCAACAAAACTGAAGAGCAGATCATTCCTCCATTTTTAATTTAATCTGTTATTCTATCCAACTTTGACCAATTGCCTTCTTTCAATTTGTGATACTAATAGAGGCAATCATACATAAGTAGAGTTGTTGTCATGTATATTTTTAAAGTCCCCTTATTTTTGAGCTTACTTAGGATATGTAAAATGTTGAAATTATTGTCTTAGGAATTTCCTTTTGCTATCAAAGTAATGCAGTAACAGTAACTAACCTCACATCAGCCAATCAAACAACTGAAATGTGTGCAAAATAGCTCCTTAGAACTTTCTTCTCTTTCTTTTTAACAAAGTATTATTATCTTGATACTAGTTGCATAAAGAATCAAAATTGAAACTGGCAGAATTACAAAGGACAATTTCCTGGCCTTCTTTTTTTAACTTGCTTTCTTAAAAAAGTTTAAACTCTTTCTGCTTCTCATTTAAGAAAAATTCCTGTTTTGATGCTATAAAAACAAAAAATGAATGAGGCATTTTAAAAGTTGTGTTTTTAATTAAAAACCGAAAGCTGCTTCTCATCAGGCCTTGATGGGTGGTATCCTTGCCGCCTGCCCCTTGCCTTGGTGCCATCAACTCCCCTCCTTATTCTTGGCAGATCTGGGAGCAGAGTCCCTCGAGAGGACTGCTTCATCATTCGTTACAAAGGGTTAATTGGCTCAGTATGCAGATACATGATAAATAGCACAAAACTAGAAAAAAAATTATTTCCTAGCTAAGTCAGCCTTACAGAAACCTGCTTTTCCTTTAATCCATAAATTATAAAGGAATTGAAAATCACCACTATTTTAATCCATACCAGGAGTGAATAATTTCTAATTCCAGGTACAATCTGAGCAAACTTCCTCACAGTGCAAGGAAACTGAATCATCAGGCAAGATGCAAATTCCTGATGCCATACAAGCCGAGCCAGGGCAGGAGTGTACAGGAACTCCTCACTTCCAGGATATTCTTTTCCATGCAATGAAACGCTGTATAAAATGCTCTATACCCTGTATCACTGGGATCAGGTACAGACAAAAATATTGTGTGTAAAATGAAAATCCACTTTCATGAGCAAAGTATTTTCATTACTCACAGTGAGACTAAGTAATTCACTAGCCCTTATGAGATAATTTGGTCGGTAAATGATAGAGGGAAAAAAAAGGGAAGAAATAATCTAAAAATTTACCTGGTGTTCTGATCCAAAAGGCACTAAACCATGTCAGCTTCTAATCTAATATGAAGTAGGTATTAATATTAACACGCTTGTACCAAAAGCTCAGTTTCAGTTAGGTATCCTAAATTTTGAAAATATGAATGGCTTTGATTACACTGTTCACTCAGTTTCCCAAAACATTATTTTAAACAAACCAGTGAGGGAAAAAAAGGGCTTAGGAAATCTCCTAATAAATAAAATACAATGCTGAGCATTTCATAGGAGAGCAGTCATTTTTTTATTCACCATTTCTTTCTTTGGCCAGGCATGTTATGCTAGACACTGCTAGGTACTGAGAAGAAACAAAAATGAGTAAGTTACAGTTCCTGCCCTAAAGGTGTTTGCAGTCTGAAAGAGCAGAGGAGACTTGTACGAGGAGTAGACTCCAGGCACGGAATTAAAAGTAGGTTTCCTTTCTTCTAAATAGCTGGCCCCCTATTCAGATCAGAATCATAAGATGTATGTAGAAAGAGCACAGCATCTGTACTTCCATCTGTCTTCCCTGGTCTCTGTGGGGAAGGAAATAGAGGGTTTTTATCAGTTAAAAGTTTAGGACTAGCTAAGGTAGAATTGTTAAAGAGCCCACAGGCCCTCAAGGGACTATGGTCTTACCCCTGCTGGTCCGAGGAAGGGACAGTGCTTCCAGCCTTCTCCCAGAAACGTCAAGTGCCCCTTCCTCATCTTGTTGCCTTGGACTGTCCCTAAGGCGCTCTCTGGTTTTGTGGCCTGAGTTTTGTCCAGCCAGCTCATGTCGTTCGGAGTCTTAACTGGTATGTCCAAGCATTAAAGTTCTGGTCTGCCCAGGCCCAAGAAACCCATAAATTGTTTTTAAATATCTAGCTAAAAACCAGCATACTTTAACATTTCAGTCACAGCTTTGCAGCAGCCAGCTTTGTATTTAAGGCCTGGACATATCAGTGAATGTAGTAAAGAATCTGATGACCAGAAAGACAGTCACAAATGGCCATTGTCTGAGGGATTGTCTCAGAGATCCTTCCAAGACACATAAGAGGAAACAGAAAGGCTTCAAAGTCTAATCTGATATAGTGGAAAAGCACTGCTGGCTCTAACCCCAACTTTGTCATTACTGATTACATGGTTTGGGGCAAGTCACTTAACCTCTCTGGGCCTCAGTTTCCTAATCAGTAAATGGTCAGTAATAATACCTTCCCTGGGGCTGTTGTGAACATCAAAATGAGACAATGTGTGTAAAAAATACTTAAACAACTGTAAAACACTGCAACTGCCATGTGTGTTACAGTGATTTATAGGGAGAAGGGGGCATGTGACTAGGCATCAGCAAAGGGGAAAGACTTTCTAGATGGAGAACTGAATGAGGAAAGGAGTGAAGGAAAACAGGCTCAGGAGTGTTCGGGGAACAGTGAGTAATATCTTGGCCAGATGGTAATGGGTGAAGAGGAAAATAAGACCAGAAAGTTAACATCATGCATGTCATCCATTTTGAAAAGTCAGGAAAAGCCCTTTTGTTATTATTTACTCTGCACCAATACTGCGCTGTGCGTTAAGACCACTGGTGGACAGTCTTGAATGGGATGCTAAGAAGTTGTATTCACTCTGCACCAATACTGCGCTGTGCGTTAAGACCACTGGCGGACAGTCTTGAATGGGATGCTAAGAAGTTGGGGAAAAGCAATTGGTAGCCCTTGAGGATTTTTTCTCTAACCAGTTAATATTGCAAGATTGTGGTTTTACTTTAAATGATTAATCTGGCAGCAGTAGATAAGATGAACAGGAAATGAAAAGAGACCAATTCAGAAGTTACAGCACTAACATTCATATTTGGAGTCAGAAGAGAAATATTGGGGGTTTGAACTTGGATGTTTTCAAAGCAAGTGGAAAGGAGAGGACAGATATGAATACTCCTATGGAAAAAATCATAGCACATAGAGATTTAGAGGGCAAGAAGAAGAAATTTGTCTGTTTCAGTTTACTAAAGCCGCTGGAATGCAATATACCAGTAGTGGACTGACTTTTACAAAGGGTATTTATTAGGTTACAAATTTACGGTTCTAAAGCCATGAAAATGTCCAAATTAAGGCATCAAGAGGGAGATACCTTCTCTGATGAAAGGCTGCTGGCATCCAGGTTTCCTCTGTCACATGAAAAGGCAAATGGCAATGGTTGTTGGTACATCTCTTCTGGATTTTGGTTTCAAAAATGGCTCATTCAACTCCTGTGGGTCTTTCTGGCTGCTCCTGGGGCATTTTCTTTCCCTGTGTCCTTCGCCTGGTTTCATCTCTCTGCTCTCTGAGTTTCGTCTGTCTTTTATCCTCTCATAGAGGACCCCAGCAAGGGGATTCAGACCCATCTTGAATGGGCTAGGCCACATCTCCATGGAAACAACCCAATCGAAAGGTCCTACACGACAATAGGTCTGCCCCCACAAGAATGGATTATAAGAACATAGTCTTTTCTGGATTTCATAACAGATTCAAACCAGCACAATGTCCAAGACACTAAAAAGGTTTTGAAGTAATAAGATGGTGTATAAAGAAGGAGTGATACTGTCGTTTTTCAGTCATTGAGTTTGAGATGCTAGCAAGAGGATATTAACTGGGAGGCATACAGCTGAAACTCTGAATCTAGAAGTCAAGAAGGAACCCTAAAAATGTAAACGTGTCAGAATTACATTTGCTGGGGCATGTAGCAGAAGCCCACAAAGTGCAGATAATTTGAACAGGGGCAGGGTTAGAGGGAGGTGAGAGGGCCACGAGCAGACTCATGGGTGTGACCAAATTCATGGGGCCAGAGGCAGTAGGGGAAGATACAAAGAGAGCGTAAAAGGAATGGTCAGAGAGAGAAGAGCAGAACCAGGAGACTGTGATGTCACGAAGAGCAAAGTAAGAGAGCATTTCCTACTAGACTGTGAGCTTCTCAGGCTAAGGATTCTGTTGTCTTCAAGGCATCCATCAGTGCTTGTGGTTGAGTTGAATTGCTCTGTGAAGCCTTTGCTACTGAGTCCCACCCTCAAAGCCACCTTGCCCACCCCATGTCCTTATTCTGTCTGGGCTCTGGCTGTACTTTGCATAGGCCTTCTTTATAGTTTTTCCCATCAAACTCCCTCAACAGGCGGTATATTCTTTGAGGATGGGACTCTGAGCCAGGATTGTGTCATATTTATCCTTGTATCTCAGCATTTGGCTCAGTGCCTGGGCAACAGGGTGCTCAGTAAATCCATGAAAGCAATGAAGGAAAAAGGGAAGATGGGAGGAAATGAGGGAAGAAAGAGAAGGAGGGAGAATGAGAGGAGGAGGAAAGAGTCACGTCAAAAACTACAATCAGTTTGGGACGAGAAGTTCCAAAATGCCACAGAACTTGAATAGTGGTTATGAGTCCTTAGTAATGGGTCTCCTGAACATATTCTAAAAGATTCTTTTCTTGAATTTTTAAAAAAATAAACATCACAGATATTTGTTTACAATTTTCATCTGAAGTAATTAGGAACATTAAGTCTTCTGGTGGCTTCTCTGTGGCCCTCAGCTATTCACCAGACATCACAGAAACAAAAGACTTGGTAGGCCAAGGAAAACTAAGAGAAAGCAAAATGCAAGTGTCCTGCTGTCCCTTAAAACAGGGCAGAAATTCCTTCCAAATCTCTTCCACAGGATGCCATCAAAGGCCAATGCAGAAGGACACCCCCCAAAAATGTCTATTTCTCTACATATAATAAACTTAACATTCTCTTGTTTTTCTTCAGTTCTTGGGTTTTGAGAATGAAATTTGGATCCTTTAGTATCAGTAGCTTTCTGATAATGTTAGACGTCTCTGGACATGCCTGTTATACCAGTATAGCTACCATCATTTGTCTTCCCAAAGAGGTTATTTGCCTCCAGCAATGCCCAGTGTTCTGTTGGAGAGTAACATGGATATTAGGAGAACCAAAATCAGTACATGTAAAGCTTTCATTGTACAGCATTGCTTATCTCTAAACTGCCTCAGTCATCATCAAGGGTGAACAACAAATCACAGCTTTAAAGAAGAAGATCCAACGGAGACAGAAAATCAATTAAGCAATAATCGTGACAATTGTTAAAAGCAAGAATTGGACTTTTACAGATTTCCAAGCCTTTAGTTTTCATTTCCCATAATGGATTTTAAAATGCCACAATCTTAGCTGCTGTTGGCTAATCATCTGTAGTGAAAGCTATTTAAAAGTACTAAAAACACAAAACTGTGTTTCATCCCAAAGCACATTATGAAAACGGGAATAATAATTGCAACAGAAATATAATTCAAAGACTTTTATTAACTTTTCATGTTTAATGGTTACTATTCTGGCTTGTTTCGAGTAATTTTAATAACCACTGTTTATTTACAAAATTCAGGCAAATTCTTTTGTTCTAATGCCAACGAAATACATTTGTTCCCTGACAGCTGGTATGATGCATCATTCTAAAACTTGCGTTGTGTTAGGGCTAGAACCACATTTAATTTTGGCCACATCTTGTTCTCAATGAGAGTTTGAACATTTGCCTCTCTTCTGTGAAAAAAAAGCACTTGAAGCCCAGTGTTGGGTACATTAGTATTTTTATTAAAACATACATCTCATCAAAATATGTTCCTTGTAAATCAGCTAAATTCTAGTAAATTTTAGCAGTGAAACAGATCAAACACTTGTACCCAAAACCCCCACTTAAAATTATCCATGATAATCACAACACCATTCTTAAGAGATAACTTAAAGCAGCTCTTTTCTGTTGGGAATGTGCTCTAGGTCTTGAGATACGCTTTGTTTTTAACTTCTCTGGGCTTATAGTGTGGGGGAGGAGAAAGGTGGCGAGGTCCCTGAGGTGCCTGCTCTGCGGTTGTAATCCTGCCCTTTGCTGACATGCGAATCCAAGTGTCAGCAAAGCACCCACTGCATCACTGCAGCTGTTTTTCCATAAAGCATTTTCTGCATCGTTGAAGCAGCGCTTCATCCACACAGTGAGCATTGGGGGATGGTGAGAAGCTGGGTGAGAGCCACAGGATTGCACAGTGCTCCCCCCAGGGCTGCTGGGCTCCAAAACCTGGGGGTGCCTGCCAGGGGCTGGGCTCAGCTTCCACTCCTGTAATGAGTGATGAGATAATACATTCTCACTTCTTTTGGGTAGGTTAATATTTTTTCTTTCTATTTTTTTTTTAAATAAAATCAGTAAATTGTGGAGTGCACTTAAGGAAAGAAGCAGAAATAAAAATTTTAAACTGAATTATGCTCTATACCATCTCCCTTTCAGAATGGGTGGGCAAGAACTATCAAGCATTAACTTGGGTAATCGAATATACTCTCACAGGAAGATAAAAAGAAGAGTATATTCCTGAGCAATGGCCTATCCAGGCTTAGTTTTCTGGCACTAAGTACTAAATTCATAGAATTGAGTAAACAGCTGGAAAGAGGAAGTAAAAGATGAGATAAACACAAGAGATGTAAAAGAGGGTGGGAGTGCGTCAGCATGGTTACATGGAAGAAATGTTTGATGACTATTTATTGTGCTTGTCACATTCAAAAAAGAATATCAAACATTCTAAGATGCCACTTACTTGTAATTCCTTTTCAATTATAGTCCAGCCAGAAAAGATCCTCTTTTCCTGTTGAGAAAGGGTTACTTTGAAGTAGAGTCAATTGAAATTGTTTATTGTTAAACAAATGACAGAGAAAGTTTTTTAGAGGCCCCAGGCATGTATCAGTTTAAACTAGAAATAAGGAAAGCAAAGTGATTTTTGAATACCAATGAAAATTTCAGAAGTGAAAACTGAATATGTTTTCCATGTAGAAAAACTGTTGGAATTCTATGCAGAATCAGAGGATATAGTTTCAGTTGAAAAACAATACTATAAAATGTTCAAATGAAATGAATGACTTACTGAATTAAATGAAAAACTTAGGGTCTAGTGAAGAAGACATCATGATTAGTATTATTAATATCTTATGGCATAGGAGCCTATTTTGAATCAGACGACCTAGTACTTCCTCAGTTGTCAGTGTCTAGAGATGGCAGGGAAAACTTGGTTGACCTCTAGGAGCTTCTGTTATAATAAATGAGAACAGAATGTTTAAAGGTCCATTTTTGGTTTTGAAAGGAAAATTTGTACTTGTAAGGAGAAGTAGGAGGTAGAGGACACTCTGACAAAAGGTTTTATAATTTTTGACTCTTGAGAAGTTAGGAAGGAATTTGCAACTGTTATTACTGGCCCTGATAAACTCACATGGGCAATTTTCCAACTCAGGTATGGTAACAAGGCATGGTGGAAAGTGCCCAGACGTTGTCTTGGTTCTTAAATCAGCAGCAGCAGAAAGGAATCGATGGTTCCATGTGTGGTGCTCCATGCCTGGCTCCTCCAGTAGAACCAGAACAGAAATTTATCTTATTTTTCTACCCTTCAGCTTAAGATTTCATTAGAATAAATGCCTCTGCAGAAATAATAAAAAATGATGGAAAACTGGACTGAATGATCCCAAATGTCCCATTCAGCACACAAGAGTTTGAGTTTTTGCATGACTTTTGATAAACACAGGAAAGTAAATGAGATGATGAATCAGAGCATGAGTACCAGCTCAGAGTGAGCCCTTTTGTAAACTCTTAAATGATACTTAGAACATTCGATTCAATTCAACAAATATTTACTAAGTACCTACTATATGCTGGGTCCTTTCTAGGCCCTGGAGATGCACAATATGAACAAAACAAACAAAAACCTTTATCCTTGTGAAGCATTTAGTGTTTCAGTGGTATGTTTTCTGTGGCTCTTTGCAATTCTATATGTTTTAGACCTAATTTGTCAAATTCTATTTTGTCTTCCAGTCCATGAACATGGTATATCCCTCCATTTTATTTAAGCAATGTTTAACTTTTTTTTTCAGTTACATTTAATAGTTTTCTGTGAAGATATCTTGCACATACTTTCTTGGATTTTTTTCTTTCATATTAGACATATTATAATACTATGGTATTTTGCTGCTTTGGAGCTCTTATGTATCCCAGAAAAGCCATATTCTTTTTCCTAATCCAATCTTATGGGGGCAGACCTATTGTTTAGGGTGGCACCTTTTGATTAGGTGGTTTCCATGGAGATGTATCTCTGCCCATTCAAGGTGTGTCTTAATCTGCTTAGTGGAGTCCTTTAAGAGGGAACCATTTTGGAAAAAGGTCAGAGCAGATACAGACAGAGATGTTTGGAGATTCAGAAAGAAAATAACCCTGGGGAAGCTGTTTGAAATCAGAAGCCAAAGGACCCAGCAGACCCCAACCACATGCCTTCCCAGCTGACAGGTGTTCCAGACACCATCAGCTTTTCTTAAGTCAAAGTATCTTCTCTGGATGCCTTATTTTGGCCATTTTTATGGCCTTAGACCTGTAAACTTGTAACTTAATAAATCCCCTTTATATAAGCCAACCCATTTAAACAGGTGTCTTTTTTAAAATTTCATTTTCTTAGTTTGTTGCTGGTATATAAAATACAAGTGGCTTTTGTATAAATTCCTTTTCTTATTTAAAGACAGTACCCTACTATTCTCATTGTCTTTTTTCTTTTAGAAATCATAATTTGATATTGAATTTTCTTACATGCTTTTTCTCCATCTTTTGAAATAATCATATGAATTGTTGTATTTTTGTATAATCATATGAACACTTGTATTCAGTAGCTTAGTTAAATTCACTTATTAATTCTAAAATTGCATCTGTTTATCCTTTTGGAATTTCTCCATATAAAGTCATGTCATTCATAAGTAATGACAATTGCATTTCATTCTTTCCATACATGCAGCTTTTAATTCCCTTTCTTGTCATTTCTAACTATAACCTCCAGTACAATATTGAATAGAAGTGGTGATAATATTGCAGAGAAAAAGTTTTCTTTTTTTTTAAACATTTTCCCATTAAATGCAATGTTTGTTGTAGTGGGATTGTATAGATTCCCTTTATCAAATGTAAAACAGTCCACTCTATTCTTAGTTGATTTTTCTCTTTTAAATCATAAATGGATGTTGAATTTTCTTAAATGATTTTTTCCCATCTTTTGAAATAATCATTTGAAATTTCGCTTTTTTCTGTTAATGCATTGAATTTTTTAAATTGATTTTCTAATGCTAAACCAGCTTTGCAGTCCCAAAATAAACCCTATTTGATCATAATGACTTTTCCTTTTTATCTTTTTCTGGATTTTAGTTTGCTAACATTTTGATTAGAGTTTTTACATCTGTTTTTATGAGTGAGAGTGGCCTATGATTTTCCTTTATTGTAATGTTCTCATCAGGTGTTGGTATAAAAATTTACTGGCCTCATAAATCAAGTTGGAGTGTTTCCTCAATCTGTTTTCTGGAAGAGTTTGTATAATATTAATATTATTTCTCCCTAAATGTTTGGTAGAATTCACTAATAAAGCCATCTAGGCATCTAGAGTTTTCTTTGTTGAAAGATTTTCAATTAATTAATTCTTAAAGATATTTCTGCCAAGTATAAAAATTTTAAGTTACCATTTCTTCTCTTTCATCATTTTTATGCTATCTGCCTTCAAAGTAATGTCTTCTGGCTTCCATTATCTCTTTTTAGAAGTCAATTTTCAGTCTAGCTATTGCTCTTCTGAAAGTACTGTGTCTTTTTTCTGTGGCAGTTTTTAAAGTTCTCTGTTTGTCTTTGCTTTACAGCACTTTTGCTTTGAGAAATGTGTTTCGTTTTTTTTTTAAATCCTGCGTGGGGAAACAGGCCTGTTTGAGAGCTTGTCTGGAGCCTATGCCTTCCCCAGGAAAGGGGTGGGGCCCAGCTCAGGTGGAATCACTCCCTCAAGCAATTCAGACCCCAGGGTCTGGAAAAGGGAAGCAATTAAAGCCAGCCTACAACCTCTACTCTGAATTCACCATGCCCCCAGCAGGGAGAGTCTGCTGAAGTTAAAGGTACCACATCACTTTATGCTGGTGGGACCTGCAGGCAGAAAAGCACCACATACTGGGCAGGGTAGGAAAAATGCAGAGTCCAGAGACTACATAGGAAAACCTTTTAATCTGCTGGGTCTCACCCTCAGGGAAAACTGACACAGGTGACTCTTTCCTCCTGATAGGAGGCCAGTTTGGTCTGGGAAAATCTGACTGGGGTCTATAATGCCTAAATAGACCATCCTAAGGGGTGGGGGGAAGGCACCATAAAGCAGGGCAAGAAACAAACAAACAAAAAAAAACAAGAACTGAAAAATTCTGATCTATTAAACAAAACCTAAGCTAGAGGACTAGAATAAGCTGAACTGAATGTCAAAGAACAGATAGACAACAAAATCATCCAGCAAGAAAATCCTAGGTAGAAAAAAGTGAAAACAATCTCCAGAATAAACTAATTAAGGTAATTAAATGCCCAGACGCCAGCAAAAAATAACAAATCACACTAGGAAAATTGAAGAAATGGCCTAGTCAAAGGAACACATCAATGATTCAAATGAGATACAGGAGTTGAAACAATTCATTCAGAATGTTCTAACAGACATGGAAAACCTCATCAAAAACCAAATCAATGAATTGAGGGAGGATATAAAGAAGGCAAGGAATGAGCAAAAAGAAGAAATCAAAAGTCTTAAAAAACAAATTGCAGAACTTATGGGAATGAAAGGTACAGTAGAAGAGATGAAGAAAACAATGGAAACCTACAATGTCAGATTTCAAGAGGCAGATGATAGGTTTAGTGAACTGGAGGATGGGACATCTGAAATCTGACAAGCAAAAGAAAATATAGGAAAAAGAATGGAAAAATATGAGCAGAGACTCAGGGAATTGAATGACAACACGAAGTGCACGAATATATGTGTATTGGGTGTCCCAGAAGGAAACGAGAAGGGAAAAAGAGGAGAAAAACTAATGGAGGAAATTATCACTGAAAATTTCCCAACTCTTATGAAAGACTTAAAATTACAGATCCAAGAAGTGCAGCGTACCCCAAAGAGAATAGATCCAAATAGATGTTATCCAAGACACTTACTAATCAGAATGTCAGATGTCAAAGAGAAAGAGAGAATCTTGAAAGCAGTAAAAGAAAAACAATCCATCACATACAAGGGAAGCCCAATAAGACTGTGCATAGATTTCTCAGCAGAAACCATGGAGGTGAGAAGACAGTGGGATGATATATTTAAGATATTAAATGAGAAAAACTGCCAACCAAGGATTCTATATCCAGTAAAACTATCCTTCAAAAATGAGGGGGAAATTAAAACATTTTCAGACAAAAATTCACTGAGAGAATTTGTGACCAAGAGACTGGCTCTGCAAGAAATGCTAAAGGAAGCACTAGACACAGATAAGAAAAGACAGGAGAGAGAGAGGTGTGGAGAAGAGTATAGAAATGAAGACTATCAGTAAAGATAAAAAGAAGAAAAATGAGGTATGACATATAAAATCCAAAAGGCAAAATGGTAGAAGTACTGCCCATATGGTAATAACACTAAATGTTAATGGATTAAACTCCCCAATCAAAAGACATAGACTGGCAGAATGGATTAAAAAACAGGACCCATCTATATGCTGTCTACAGGAAATGCTTCTTAGACCCAAGGATAAATATAAGTTGAAAGTGAAAGGTTGGGGAAAGATATTCCATGCAAATAACAATCAGAAAACAGCAGGAATAGCTATACTAATATCCAACAAATTAGACTTCAAATGTAAAACAGTTAAAAGAGACAAAGAAGGACACTATGTATTAATAAAAGGAACAATTCAACAAGAAGACGTAACAATCATAAATATTTATGCACTGAACCAGAATGCTCCAAAAGACATTAGGCAAACACTGAAAAGAGAAATAGAAACATCTACCTATATAATAGTTGGAGACTTCAATTCCACACTCTAATCAATGGACAGAATGTTTAGACAGAGGATCAATAAAAAAAGATAATACAATAAATACAAATAAATGAATAATACAATAAATGAGCTAGACTTAAGAGGCATTTATAGAACATTACACCACACAACAGCAGGATACACCTTCTTCTCAAGTGCTCATGGATCATTCTTAAGGATAGACCACATGCTGGGTCACAAAGCAAGTCTCAATAAATTTTGAAAGATTGAAATCATACAGAACACTTTCTCAGATTATAAAGGAATGAAGCTGGAAATCAATAATAGGCAGAGTGCCAGAAAATTCACTACTAATATATGGAGGCTCAACAACACACTCTTAAACAACCAGTGGGTCAAGGAAGAAATTACAAGAGAAATCAGTAAATATCTTGAGGCAAATGACAATGAAAACACAACATATCAAAACTTATGGGATGCAGCAAAGGCAGTGCTAAGAGGGGAATTTATTGCCTTAAGTGCCTATATCAAAAAAGAAGAAAGAGCAAAAATCGAGGAATTAACTGTCCACTTGGAAGAACTAGAGAAAGAATAGCAAATGAACCCCAAAGCAAAAAATCCTGCATGGGGTTCTTGGCATTTTCCTAAATCTGTGACTTGATGTATTTTGTTAGTTTTAGAAAATTATCAGCCATTTTCTCTTCAGTGTTTACCACTGCCTAATCCCCTCTCTCCTCTCCTTTTAGGACTATAACCATATGTATATTAGACCTTCTAAATGTATTCCCTATGTCTCTTTATTTTTTCTGGATATCTTCATTTTACTCAGCTTCCAGTTCTTAATTTTCTGTTTGCTGCATGTAATCTGCTTTTAAACCCATTCTTAAGTTTGATTATTACATTTTCCAGAAATAGAATTTCTACTTAATTCTTCTTTTATAGTTTCCTATTTTGGGCCAGTATTGACAATCATTTTCCTAATTTTATTAAACATATTTATCTCAGTTCTTTTAAAACCTTGGTCTGATGGTCATTATCCAGAGCTTGCATGGGTTTTATTTCATTGTCTTTTACTTTTCTTGGCTTAGGTCATATGGTCTTGCTTTCTTGTGAGCCTGGCTATTTTTTATTGAGTGCCAGATATTATGTATGAAAATTTATAGAAATAATTCCAGACCTCAAGTGATATTAATTTCTTCAGAAAAAAAAAATTTCTGAGTAGACAGCTATTAGCACTAATAATCTTGGATAACCTTAATCCATTTTCAGGGATTGAGATGATTTGGAGGACTGTTGTATTTCCATTTCACTCCTACTCCTAGAGTAAAGCCCTTTAAAATCTACCCAAAGTATGAGGATTTTAGCAGACACTTCCCCTTAGCAAGACCTGTACTGCAATTTGTGTCTCCCTGACTTTTTGTGAGACTGTCATAAAAGATCTGTTGAGCTTCTCAGCCTCTCGCCCACCACTTCTGGAACTGGCAAAGTAAAAATGGCCACATATGCCAGTCTCACAAGCTTTTCTGGTTTCTATCAGCTCCAGGATCTTGGGCCCATAATGCTTCCCTGCCTCTTTAGCTTCCTAACACTTTGAAACAGACTTAGAGAAAAATTATCTAAATTCCCATCACTGGAAATGAAACTTGAGCATTTGCATTTTTTGTGAATTGCTTGATCACATTCATTGCTAATTTTTTCTGTTGATTTTTCTAAATTGATCTATAGAAGTATAGTTTTATATATCCTATATAATAGTGATTTGTTAGTTAAGTTGAAAATATTTACTCAAAGTTGTTTATTTTTTAATTTTTTAATTCAATATTTTAATTTTTTGAGAACATTATCTTCCATCTTTTTCTTTATGGTTTCTAAGCTTGCTTCAGAGGGTCCTCCCTATCTCAAGATTATAAAACATATTCTCTTTTATTTTCTTACTTTTAAGTTTTGTTTTATACATTTAACTCTTTAATCCACCCCAAATTTATTGTTATACATTGTGTGGGCTAGGGTTTGTGGTAGGCAGATTAACCCCCCAAAGAAATCTATACTCTAATCCCTGGAACTTTTGAGTGTTGTTATAAGACTTTGCATATGTAATTAACATTACCAATCAGTGACTTTAAAACAAGAAGATTATCTTGTGTTATCCAGGTAGAGGGCCCAATCTAAATCACATGAACCCTTGAAGGCAGAGAACTTTCTCCAACTGAAGGGAGAAGAGATATGGCAGAAGGGGAGGTCAGAGAGATTCCAAGCATGAGCAGAATTCAACCTCCTGTTGCTGTTTTGAACATGGAGGGGGCAACATTAGGAGGGAATGCAGCTGGCCTTCTGGAGCTTACAGTCAGCAAGGAAATGGGGACCTCGGTCCTGCAGTTGCAAGGAACTGGAATCACTACCAATCTAGATAGCTCCTCTGCAGCCTCCAGCCAAGAGCCCAAGCCTACCAACACCCTGATATTGGCTAGGTATCCCAGGACTTCAGATCTACAAAACTGTGATATAATTAATTTCTTTCGTTTACACCTGCTAAGTTTGTGGTACTGTTACAACAACAATAATAAACTAATGCAAGTATTCTTGCTGTATTCATTTTTTCCCAAATAACCAGATAGTGACACCATAAACTGACTATGATATTCTTTGAAATGCCACCTTTGTCCAAACTCAGATTTTCCAAACATATTCATTCATTCATTTAATGAATCTGTTTGGAACTGACAAGACTAGTGGGACCTAGTCTTTCTTACTCATCCATTTCCTGTGTCAATGCTAGCCATAGAGTGTGATGGTAAAGAGCATGAACTCTGGAGCCACACTGCTTGGGTTCACATCCCAGCTCTGCCACATCCACTTACTTGGCATGGGTTCTGGGGCAGATCACTTGTCTTGCTTCAGTATCCCTATCTTTAAAATGGGTTCACAATAGTATGTGTTGACTTGAATATGTAATTATTACTAAGTAAAGCCTTTAGAAGAATGCTTGTTCAGAGTAAATAGCTGCGGTAATAGCTCTCATCTTCTTTTTCTAGGATTATCTTAGTTATTTGTAAGCATTTTCTTTTATAGGAATCTTAGACTAAGTTCTTCAAGTTCCTTTTTTTTTTAAATCCCATTGAATTTCTGGTTAGAATTGCATTGAATTTATGAATTAGTCTGGCAAGTATTGACATCTTTGCAATAGACATCAGTGGCCTGTCTCCCTATTCAATTAGGTCTTCTTTTGTGTCCTTTAGTACTATTGAAAGTTATCTTTATTTGGATGTTGCACATTTCTTTTTTTTCTTTAACTTTTTTTATTGTATAATGTAACATATATATAAAGCAAAGGAAGAAAAAAGCAATAGTTTTCAAAGCACTCTTCAACAAGTAGTTACAGGATAGATCCCAGAGTTTGTCATGGACTACCATACCATCATCTCAGATTTCCCCTTCTAGCTGCTCCAGAATATAGAAGGCTAGAAGGAATAATTTTTTTTTAATCATCATAATCAATTTTTTTCTTTTTTGTGAAAAATAACATATATACAAAAAAGCAATAAATTTCAAAGCACAGCACAACAATTAGTTGTAGAGCAGATTTCAGAGTTTGGCATGGGTTACAGTTCCACAATTTTAGGTTTTAACTTCTAGCTGTTCTAAGATACTGGAGACTAAAAGAGATATCAATTTGATGATTCAGCATTCATTTTTGTTTGTTAAACCCTACCTTCTCTATATAACTCTACCATCACCTTTGATTTTTCTATCCCACTCTTTAGAGGTATTTGGGCTCTGGCCATTCTATCTTTTTCATGTTGGAAGGGGCTGTCAATACTATGGGGTAGGGACATGCAACTAACTGATGTTCTAGAGAAGCTGGGCCCTCTAAGTTTCAGGACTTATGTGGTCCAGGGACCCATCTGGAGGTTGTAGGTTTCTGGAAAATTACCCTAGTGCATGGAACCTTTGTAGATTCTTATATATTGCCGTAAGTGTTCTTTAGGATTGGCTGGAATGGTTTTGTTTGGAGTTTGGCAAGTTATGATAGGTAGCAATGTTTAACTGATGCTTGCTGAAGAGTGACCTCCAGAGTAGCCTCTTGACTCTAATTGAACTCTCTCTGCCACTGATACTTTATTAGTTACACTTCTTTTCTTTTCCCCCTTTTGGTCAGGATGGAACTGTTGATCCCACAATGGATGTTACACATTTCTTAAGTTTTATTCTTTCCTTTTGTGGGGTTTTCCCTCATAATTTTTATCAGATATTGCTGGTGTTTGGGAAAGCATTCATATTTTTAACATATACAGCCAACCAGCACTCTTATCAATTTTAATTGTAATGCTTTTTCAGCTGATTTCTTAAATTTTCTAAGTAGTCAGCTATATCATTCCTAAACAGCAATAATTTTTGCGTCTTCCTTTCCACCTCACATCTTACATTTGTTTGTCTTAATGCCCAAACTAGGGCATAGTGCACTATTGAGTAGTAGCAACGGTAGCAGATGTCCTTGTCTTTTACCCATCTTTAATGGAAATGCCTCATATTTTACTTGTGTTATGCTTTCTGTTGCTCTCTTATAGCTACCCTTTGTTGGATTTAGACACATCATTTCTTGTATAATTACTTATTACTTATGTACTTGTCTTATTCTCACCATATTAAGGTTCTCTGAAGGCAGAGAATATATTGTAGTAGGAATAGGTATTTACCCCATAGTCAACTTTCACTGCATAGGGTATGAACAGCTTTTTATCTCTAGTTAGTGCGGGGAAGACACAGAAAGTCTCAGAATCCTCCTGTTCACGGAAGATGGAAGGATTGTACCCTTCCAACCTGTCCCTTCATCAGTGACCATGTGACTTCTTCTTTTTTTTTTTTTTACAAGGGCAGGCACGGGGAATCGAACCCAGGTCCTCTGGCATGGCAGGCGAGCATTCTTGCCTGCTGAGCCACTGTGGCCCGCCCACCATGTGACTTCTTGATCCACTTCTATTACATCCATCAGGGAATCTCTTAGATACTGTGCAGGATCCTCATCTCCAATATATAGAATTTTCTCTAGGGGATCAGAGGGTGTCTCTCCCCTTACTGCATATAGTCACACTCTCTCCCAGTTTCTTCTTCTGCAGCTCTTAGACTATATAGTCAAGAGGTCTCTTTCCTTTGATGTCCTTTTGTGGTCTGATCACCAGATTCCTGGACCCCTCACCACTGTTTTTCCTTTGCCACCTGCTTATAGTATTTCCACTTTCAACCAGCTGCATGCTATTTGGTTTACCTAACCCCTTCACAGCCGAACAACCCAAACCAAAAGCTGAGAAATGCATTTCCCTTTAGAAATAGATTGTTCTTTCTGAGACAGTAATTTGAGCTGATTCCCTCAGTTATTTGCATTAAGCTTAATCTTGATATCCTCCCACAGCATCACACTATACTTTGCACAGAGTAGGCATTTAACAACTGTTTGATCAGTAAATATGTGAATAATAAATTCCATTCCAGAGTGTTGGACCCTAAGTGGGCTAACAAGCAGATTTGTAATTCTTAGTGCCTACTTAGTCTTCATTAATTGCCAAAATTTGATCGTAGCATATGTGAGAAGCAGGTTGGTTAATTGTTGCAGATTTCATTTCTCTGTGAGCTGTGGCATTTAGGAGTATCTGAATCTGAGGGAAGGCTGGATTAGGTTGAAGCTTGAAGAACATGTGATGTGTTTTGAAGTTGATGTTTTTTGATATTTGGTTTTTAAACAGGTGGGGAAAATGATAAAAGAAGTGTTTGTGTGTGTGTGTACAAAGATATTGCTAGATATTTCCAAATTGCAAAGATAATTCCTGAGAATTTCAGTTATATGAGTTTTCAAAAAAATTCCTACCAACTATAACAATATACAGAATGCAGCAGGACCCAGCAGTGAGTTGAAATCCTGTTAGGAAATATTAGCTATGATGACAGTGCAAATATTAGAGTTTATTTTGAAAATGACGGGAGGCAAATTTTTGACCCTCTTTTAATTATCAATAAACCTCATAGAAGATAGGCTTTACTGAAGAGAGAAATATCTTATTTTTTATGGAAGACGATACATTCATTAAGCAATTATTTACTGAACACCTACTGTGTGGCAGGCAATAGCCCTGGAGTATAAGATGACTAAGACAATCCCTAGAGGAGCTCATAGCCTAGTGGAAGAGAGTCTTATAGTTAATTTTTATTGGCCTTTTGACTCAACATAATCCTATGTTTCTTCTCCTTTTTTAGACCCCATCTTCTCAGTCTCCTAGCCTGACTTCTTGTCTTGGCCTTTCCCCTTACTGTATGTTATCTCTGCTTTCTGGTCTCTATTCCATCCTTCTTGCAGCTACCCATTTTCTCTTCCTCAGTGATAGCATCTGTTCTCATCAGCATCTGCTCTCACTTCATTGCAGTGATTCCCAGATTCTACTCCCAGGCCCTGCTTCTTTCTCATACTCGAGGCCTACACAGAAACCTGTGTGGCAACAAACACATCTCTGTTTTATTTAGACTCAAGAGTCAAAAACCGAAGAGTCTCTAGAAAGGATTTTCCAGCCACTAAATCTAGGTTTTACAGTTTACCTAACGATTGGGGCTCAATGTCATAATGTCTTTTGAAAAGAAAGAGAAATAGGTCAATAATAATAGGCAATAGTAAGTTAGTTCATCTTAACATCAGGGAGAGCCAAACTAAAATGTGATTTCAGTGAAAAGTGTGTGCTGTCCTTCTTCCAAAATGCTTCCCCTGCCTACTTGCTGAAACTGAAATTATTGGGGCAAAATTTCAGGTATCAGAGACCCAAACTTATTTTCAGTTACAGGCTTAATAATGCAAGCTACCCTTGAAGTGGTCACACATCAGAGTCTTTACTAATAGAAAATTGGAGAGGAGAAAATGTGAAAATATTGAACATCAGGACAGGGTGTGGGTCAGGGGACAAGATTCTGTAAGTGGGGAAAGGGACAGAGAAAGAAAAGAGCAAAGGAGTAAGAAAAGCATCACTTGACAATTTTGCTGAGTGTAGCCTGGCAGGATGTCCTGGATTCATGGACATCCATTTCTGTCCATGAATAAGAAGACAGGGCTGCCTCTTTCAGTGAATCGCTAATGCTAAGTTGAGAAAATAGAGACTAAGTGACTTTTAACAAAAATGAAGAAGAAACCCACCTCATTCCATCCCAAGAAAGGAGGGAAAGTAAGCCTAATTTTGTATTGTGGTTAAAGGGCACTTTTATTTCTTTTAAAGTTCGTGTAATTGCAGGGACGCAGCTTCTCAAAAGCCTCATGTAGTCAGATGGTGTTAGAGTTTTATTCTCCCCTACCCTTGTGGTTACGGATTATACAGACTTGGATTGGTGCTTAACTACAGAGGGTTTTCTAGGTGGAAGATCTAACTTATGAAAAAGAAATGCTGAAATACAAGTCACTGGAGTAATAAAGTCTCTTGGATGGAGGTTGAAGGTTCCTGATTTAGAACCAAAGATTTAACATATATGTATTGAACAGCTCAGAGTACCGGGAGAGCCCTGATGTTCAAAAAACAAGAGATTCTGGATATGTGAACTGTATGCAAGCTAAAAAAAAAATTAAATTAAATTAAAATTGGTCCTGTCCAATGCCAATACTTGGTATATCCCAGAAAAGCTAAGGACAGGGACACAAACAGACATTTGCACACCAATATCATAGTGACACTACTCACTATTGCCAGAAGATGGAAACAATCCAATTGCTCATCAACAAATGAATAGATAAACAAAATGTGGTATATACAGATGATGGAATATTATGCAGCAATAAGACAAAATGATGTCCTGAAACATATGACAACATGGATGAACCCTGAGGACATATGCTGAGTGAAAGAAGCCAGACACAAAAGGATAGATACTGTATGATTTTGCTATTATGACTCTAGTAAAGGTAAACTCAGAAGTTACACTGCAGGATATAGCACTCCTAGAGGTACATAAAAGCTAGAGATGGAGGAAAAGCTATCCAAAGAGATTGAATCTAAAATGCAAGGAACAGATAGAAGTGATAGTAACTAATTGGTGGGTTTATAAGTAATATCGCCGTATTGCGGGTGAGTATGATTGAAAGGGGATGCATAGTGCCATGTATCACACTGATTACATTTATAATTATACATAAATTCTCACAGGAACTATTTCAATGGTGAGATAGTAGACAAAGAGTCAATAGTAGAGGGGTATAGGAGAATACTAAAATTGCACGCTGTGGCCAATAGTTAACAAGAAGACATCAACAGTGCCTCAGCACTACTAGGGGTAACTAACTGGGTGAGGCGGGGGGAGCTGGGGGGGTGGAAAGGACAAGTGATAGGAGGTAGTTTTGGTTTGATAGTTGGTGACATAGTATTTGCTCGTTCTTTGTCATTGTAGACCAAATGAAAATTGTTTAAAATTTAGAGTACTGATCAAGAGAAGATACTGTGGGATGTGGTTTGTTTATTTTGGACATTGTTCATGGTGCCCAGTGCATGGAGGGAGCCAAGGGATGCAGTGACTGGTAGGCACGATGGCAAGCAGTGATGCATTTCTATAATAGAATATAGGAACATTGAGGGGCACACAATGAACTGGGTGAACCTTAGGGACAAATAGTTGTGCAAAATGGGCCAGAAACAAAAGAACAAATATGCTGAGGTTTCTCTCAGAGGATGCTTATGAGAAAAGGGGGCCTGGATTGTGGGCCCTTATAGCAGCCACATTTGATCTGAAATTGTAGATGTGTTCCTGGATTCTGAGCCGCCGAGCTATATGTATGTCACCTAAGGCCCAGAAATGGAGTACTGCATAGCTATATATAATAACAGTTAAAGTACCCGAGAAAGAAATTGGGCCTCAGAGTTTAAATTGAGGCCAGTCTGGCTAGGTATAAGGTGGGTTGGAATGCAGAGTAGAAGTGGTGGTGTGCATGCTCTGGACCTTCAACTGCTGGGTGGAATCGAAGGAAGAGAATTTCTTATGTCTGAATCCTGAATCTTCTGTAACATGTGGTCTGGATCGGCCTCTCTGGATAGTTCATTTGGACAATCCAAACTCCTGGAGTCCAGAATGGGAAGGTGGCCTTGTAATTCTGTATAGCTTAATATCATACCAGGATACATCTCAGACTGCGGTGGGCTGGTAATAAAAAGTATTGGTAGAGTTCCTTGAGGATACAAAGGGACTACATATGGAACTATTAAAAACTCCCATATGGGAAACACCAGGTACTCTCTCAACCATTGAGAACTCCCAGGAAAACAAGCCAGGCCCTGAATTTTGAGGCTTGTCCTTATGAAACTTATTTCTGTAGGGGAGAAGCTATGGCTACCCATAACAAGGCCTAAGGGTTGTTTCCAGGAAGCCTTTTTGTTGCTCAGGGGTGGCGTCTCTCTCTCTCTCTCTAGGCCCAACTCTGCAAGGAAAATTGTTACCCTCCCCCCTACATGGTACAAGCCATTCAGGGGTAAAAATCTCCCTGACAGCATGTAGCATGACTCCCAAGGATGAGTCTGGCCCTGGCACCATGGAATCAACAATGTTTTCCTGACCAAAAGGGGGAAAAGAAGTGTAATAAAATAAGGTGTCAGTGACCAAGAGAGATCAAGTAGTTTCAGGAGGCTTTCTGGAAGCTACTCTTATGTAAGCTTCAAAAGTTAGATAGTGCTAATTACCATGGTTTGCTAACCCCCAACCAGCATCATTCCTGTTGACTCTTGAGAATGCCTGGGGCTCAAACTGAGACTCTGAAAAGGTTTCATGCACTACGTTTGCCTTCTGGGAACATATAATTCCAGAGGGTTCCTAGGTCAGATAAATCCTGAGACTTGGGGGGCAATCAGCCTCTCCAAGATTATCAGTTAATTACATCCCCCATCCTTTGGTGTGAACACCCTTCTTAACATTAAATAGAACAGGCATTGCCAAAAGATCCCTATAAATTAGAAGAAGGATTAAGGGAGAGGAAGGATGTATAATAGAAAAAATGGGATTTGGCTGCCGAATCACTATAATTGGTGTTCCGTCTGGCCTCTGGTGTTTTGGAGCAGCTATAGGGAAGAGTCTGGGATGGTGGAGTGGTAGTCCGTGGCAGGTGCTGGGATCTGTTCAGTGACTGCTTGTTGAGGTGTGCTTTGAGGGTTATTGCTTTTTTCTTTCCTTTGTATGTATGTTGTATTTTACAATTAAAATAAAAGTTCAATAAAGTTAGCCATGTCACCAACTTTTAGTTTTTTGAAATGGGGTAAGTCTCCTAAGAATAGTGTATACAGGCATGTCCCCAGCATTGGGCCACCCTGTGAAAGGGGGGAGGGGTGTGGAGCTGCTGCCCAGCAAACCTTCCTTGGCAGTGGAGACTGCTGTTTGTGATTCTACAAGTTGAGTGTAACCTCTGTATTCAGATATTACAAACTGATCTTAATCGTGTTTCCATTTTTGTCTAACTAAATTTAAAACATACCAGTACCCTAAAGTTAATTACTACCCTAAAGTACCATATTACTGCTAAATTTTAGCCTCTGGGAGACTCCCTTCAACAGGCATTTTGTGTGTGTGTGAGAATAGGGATTTTTTTTAAACTTAAATCCTTAATGTTATACATGATGGAGGTAAATAGGATTTTGTTCTTTCTTTTTTTCTTTCTAGTATATTATAGTAGAACCACGGTTTCAGTTGATCCTTTAACAGATACCACCTCAGAAAATATCCTTTTAGACCTCCACTCCACTGCCCTGAAGTTGTGATGATTCTCTGTGATTCATTTGGTTCTCTGGACATTTTCCCAAGCTTGTTCAACCATTAGCCTTCTGGACTTCTGGGTTTAAGTCCTGTCAGATCGGATTGAAATCATGTGTTAAGGCTTGGTGGGTCCATCATTGTCCTCAATTTAAGAAGCATTATGGAGGTCACGACATTGCTACAAAGAAGGTGGCACTAATCCTCACTTCATAACAGGGAAGGCTGAGTGTGCGTGACGCCAGTGGCACCAGCCTCCGCAGCGCCAGCACCCGGCGAGCCAGCAGAGTGTTCATTTCCTCTGCTTTTGCTGTGAGCCTCCAGAGATGGGTAGTACAAAACCAGATGTAAATTATTTTTCAAGTACTCCTGACTTAACTCTAAATTTCCCTGAGACCAGATGCCATTGTTTAAATAATATCCAGAAGGATCCAAAGAGAAGGAATTACTCATTGTGTTTCATTCATATAAAATCTGAAATAAAGGGGGGAAAAGTAGAAAGAAACCAAAGTACCTTGAATATTCCTCACCAGACTCTAATAATTTGAACAGAATATTGCCTCACTTATGAAAGCTCAAAAGTGAAGTGTTCTTTATAATTATTAATTGAACTTCTCATTATTTGTTATTATTTCTTTTTAGTAAAAAACAAAGGCAAACTATTATGATTTCTCTTGCAAAGCAGCTTGGTTATGATTTTAGGAGATTGCACAACACTTGCTTTAAAGTGGCTCTCTCCTTTAATCACTTCCATTTACTTTTTTAAATTTTATTTATACATTACTCTCTGCAATTATTACTTTTATGGCCTGCATCAATTAAGACACACAGCAAATAACTAAACCCTTTGTCTTTACAATATGTTATTTTCGGAAGTTCTCCCTAGGTATCACCAAAAGTTTCACTGAGTGCAGGTGCCACTGGGAGGTCACCAGCAATATGACTGCTTAGGTGTCCAGGTCTCCCACAAGACAGAAGTTGAATGAAAAAGGCCCCCACACAATGTGATAAGAGAGGCCAGCTAAAGTTTTGCCAGCAGTGAAGAAGGTCCATTGGGATTAAAACAGCATGACTTTATAGGTGATCCTATCAAAATAACAGTGTGTGTGTTGTTGTTTACTTTCTTCAGCAGCATGAGGTAGTGAAGGGATAAAGAAAGTGGTGGGAAGTACCAAGAGCTGGGGTTTGGCCTAATGGAAATTCTTCAGAAAGTCAATAAAATAAGAGTTAAATGAATAAAGTCTAGGATATGTCAGTAAGGAAATATAAGAGGGAACTAACTAATTAATTTGGAAGTGGGGAGGCTTTGAGTAACCAGATAGTGAGGAGGTAGGAAAGGTCAAAGGATGGAAAACTCAAACTTTAAGATATAGAAGTTGGTTTGGGGAGTTGGTGGGCTATTTTAGTTTCTTAAAGCTGCCGGAATGCAATACACCAAAAATGGAATAACTTTCAAAAAGGGAATTTATATTTGGTGCAGAATTTATATTTTGACTAGTGCATTTCCTAATTTAACTTATATGAACACCATATAAGTTTAATTGAACACCATAAGTACATGGAACCGTGAATAGGGCATGAGATTTTGTTGGTTTGTCCAGGTTTGTGTGATGCCCTGATAAATCCCAGCGTGATTTGAACAGTGAAAAAAGAATTTGCAAAGTCCCTGTCCCCATCTGAATCTGGTAGACCCCAAAAAAGCCATGTCCTTTGATCCTCATTCAGTATTGCTGGGTGGGAGCATTTTGATTGTTTCCATGAAGATGTGACACACCCAATTGTGGGTGATAACTTTTGATTAGATGATTTCCATGGAGGTGTGTTTCCACCCATTGAAGGTGGAGTTGCTTGCTGGAACCCTTTAAAAAAGGAAACATTCTGGAGAGAGACCCTTTTGGTAGAGCCATGTGAAAGCCAGCAGATGCTGCCATGTTCGCCATGTGCCCTTCCAGCTGAGAGAGAAATGTTGAATGTCGTTGGCCTTCTTGATCCAAGGTATCATTCCCTGGATGCCTTAAATTGGACATGTCTATGGACTTGTTTTAATTGGGACATTTTCTCAGCCTTGGAACTGTAAACTAGCAACTCATTAAATTCTCCCTTTTAAAAGACATTCTGTTTCTGGTATATTGCATTCCAGTAGCTAGCAAACTAGAACAGTCCCCTTGGGGGAATGGGGAGAAAGGGGGAAAATTCAACTTCCCCATTTTGGAGACTTCCTGATAGTCTCACAAGCAATGGGGACAACCAAATCAATAAACTGAGCACTCAATCTTGGGGTTTGTGCCTATGAAACTTATCCCTGCAGAGGATATCTAAGCCTACTTAAAATTAGGCCTAAGAGTCACTCCCAGAGAACCTCTTTTGTTGCTCAGATGAGGCCTTTCTCATTCAGCCCACATGGCAAGTAAACTCAGCGCCCTCCCATGTGGACATGACTCCCAGGGGTGTAAACCTCCCTGGCAACATGGGACAGAAATCCTAGAATGAGCTGGGACTCAGCATTAAGGGGTTGAGAAAATCTTTTCAACCAAAAGGGGAAAGAGAGGAATGAGACTTAATAAAGTGTCAGTGGCTAAGAGATTTCAAACAGAATCGAGAGGTTAGCCTGGAAGTTATTCTTATGCATTATATAGATATCCCCCTTTTAGTTTGTGTTGCATTAGAGTGGCTTGAAGGAAGTACCTGAAATTGTAGAGCTGTGTCCCAGTGGCCATATTTCTTGAAGATGATTGTATAATGATATAGCTTTTGCAATGTGACTGTGAGATTGTGAAAACCTTGTGTCTGATGCTCCTTTTATCTCTGGTATGGACAGATGAGTAAAAAATATGGATAAGAAATAAATAGATAATAGGGGAACAAAGGTTAAAATAAATTGGGTAGATTGAAATACTGGTGGTCAATGAGAGGGAGGGTAATGGGGATGGCATGTATGATTTTTTTCTTTTTTATTTCTTTTGCTGGAGAGATGCAAATGTTCAAAAAAAATGATCATGGTGATGAATACACAACTATGTGATGATACTTTGAGCCATTGATTGTAACCATGTCAAAAATGTTTGTATGTCAAGAATGTGTGTTTGCTGTTTACAATTAAAAAAATTTTTAATATTTAAAAGGGAATTTATTAAGTTGTAAGTTTCCAGTTCTAAGGCTGTGAAAATGTTCAAATTAAGGCACCAACAAGAAATCACCTTCACTTAAGAAAGGCTGATGCCTTCCTGAACACCTCTGTCAGTTGGGAAGGCATGGGGTCTTTGGTTTCTGGACACTTCTGTCAACTGGGAAGGCACATGGACACATCTGCTAGATTTCTCTTCTCATTTCATAAGGTTTCCCTGGGGGCATTTTCCTTCTGCATCTCCAAAGTTCTCTGGCCATGTGGGCTGTTGGCTCTATAGTGTTTTCCAAAATGGTTCCCTCTCAGAAGGTTCCAGTAAGTGACCCCACCTTGAATGGGTGGAGACACATCTCCATGGAAGCCACCTAATCAAAAGATTCCACCGACAATTGGATGGGTCACATCTCCATGGAAACAATTTAATCAAAAAGATCTTACCCAGCAATATTGAATGAAGATTAAAAAACATGGCTTTTCTGGGGTACACAGCAGTTTCAAACCAGCACAGGACGGATGTCAATACCCAAAACCTCCAGTCAATAGGATGTTGGCATCATTTAAATTAGGTAACCATCAATATATCACTGGATGATTGGTTGGGCCAGCTCATAGGGTACAAAATCTAGGCCCTGGTAAAATAATGTTAGAAATAATGGTTTAAACTCAAACTTCTTTAACAATATTTTTTTTGTTCACGTAACTAAAAAGTAGTAGTGGTTTCAAAGGAGACTTAATCCAACAGCTCAAATTATGTGACCAAAAGTGAGCTTTCTTTCTCCATACGTTTTTCAGCTTTGTTTCCTTGGTGTTGACTTCCTTCTTTGCAAGTTATCCTCCTTGTGGTCTCAAGAACATATTGAACTGATGTTCCAAGGTTCAACTCAGCAGAAAAGAGTTTCCTTCTACAACTGCTCTTACAGAGGTTCCAGGTTCATACCTCATTGGCCCAGAGCTCTAATTCTAGAAGGGACCAGGAATATCAAGCAGGAGGAAAGACAGAAGTTCGTTCATCTGAACTGGGTTTACAATGCAAGCCCATGGGACATGAGGCCACTAGATACTAGATACTGGACTAGTATCACTAGAGACTACTCTATTCCAGCTGCGAGACTGAGACTAATCGTGTACCTGCTGCTCTTATCAGTATTGTCTCAGAAGCTTTGTGGCTAGGCTTGCAAATGAAAAGAAAGCCAGCAGACATAAGCAGAGTGGTGAAAAGTCTATAGCATGGAAAAGAAAGCCATGAAAATGAGGTGCGAATCATGAAGCCAAAGTATCAAGATTGATTATCAGTGAGGACAATGAGCCCTTGAGTGTGTTAGCAGGATTGAGAGGAAAACCATCCTGGAAAATTTGCATTGTCTTGTACTCTGACCTCTGGATCAGTCACACTTTATAACCACTTCATCACCAGGTCATGTCACTTCAATTCTATTCGTCTTCTCCATTCCGTCTACTTGCCATCTTTGTTTTGATCCTAATTACCTTGTATTTGGATGATGGGATCTTGTTTAAGTTTGCAAAAGCTGCCAAATGCAAACTACCAGAAACAAAATGATTTTTTAAAAGGTAAATTTATTAAGTTGCAAGTTAACAGTTCTGAGGGCATGAAAATGTCCAAACTAAGGCATCCATGGAAAGATACCTTGATTCAAGAAAGGCCAGTGGGTCCAGAACACCTCTGTCAGCTGGAAAGGCACATGGTGACTGCTAGCTTTCTCTTCTCATTGCATAAGGCTTCCCCAGGGGTGTTTTCCTTATATATCTCCAAAGATCTCTGGTTGTGTGGGCTCTGTCAGTTCTGTTGGCTCTCAGCTTTTTCCAAAATGGTTCCCTCTTAAAGGGCTCCAATAAGTGACCCCACTCGAATGGGTGGAGACCCATCTCCATGGAAACCTTCACAATTGGGTGGGTCACATCTCCATGGAAACAATCAAAAAAGATTCCACCCAGTAATATTAAATGAGGATTAAAGGATATGACTTTTCTGAGTACATGATAGCATCAACTGGCACAGATCTCTTCCTACATGGTCTCTCTGCCTCTCATCCCTGAGTGAGCTTCCTAAAACCCCACCTTCATCTTGATACTCCGCTGCTCAAAAAAAAACATCGATTCCTGCTCCTTTGTCAGACTTCTCTGCCTGGCATTTGAAGTTATCTGCAGCCTGAATTAATTGATGGCCCAGTATTATTTCTAAATCCTCTCCAGCATCACCAATCAGGCCCTTGGGTTCCATACCACCATGCTCATTTTTGCCCTGGATCATATGTTTTCCCCCACTTGGAATGTCCTGTTGCCCACCTTCTGCACATCCTTTGGGATCACAGCTCACCTCACCACCTCCCTCAGGTATCTCAAAAAAAGTCTATCTCACAAAGATCTTTTTCTTTCCCCAAATATCTATTATACTTGTACTCAGTTCCCCATAGTTGGATGTATCATATTTGTGAGGTATATCTATTCCCTAACAAAACTGTCAACTCCTTGAAAACAGGCTTTTTATTGTTCTTTTATATTTGCCACAGAGCATAAACTACTGATAAGCAAGTAGGGGCTCAGCAGATGTTCATGAGTTGATGATGAAACACTGTGTGTACTGTGGGCTGGCTTCCTGAGGCAGCTCTACCAGTCCTAGCAATTTCCCACCTAACCACCCACCAGTCTCTACCATCCCACTGGCTGATAATAGTCTAAATTAAGAAGTAAAGAGTTTCTCAAAAGTCCTGAGATGGTCACTTAAAGGCTTCTAGGCCCATGATGAGCTCCCCTTCCATACCTTGCACTTAATTCTTTGTAAAATCACACTGGCCACCCCCCTTTCTCCCTCAGACTTCTTATGGTCACCATATGCGATTCAAAAATAAAGTTGAGCTACACCATGTATAGACTAAATAAAAAATTTCAGATGAGCCTTCTCAAAGTTCCCATTCCACCATTTACCTTGCCTTATGGGACATTTACAGTATATATTAACCTAAGTTCACAATATGACAACCATCATATCCCCAAGATCACTGGACATGTGATCATGTAAGGCATTCATACATAGTACAGGAACTTATATTCACCTATCTTAATATGAAAAATCTTCCCAAGGCCAGGAAGCAAGATTAATTTAGCTTACATATAAAAAGTGAAGAGGAAAAAATATTTTCTTCAAAGGTGGGGAAAAAAGTTAGCATCATGCAAGATAAAATAATTTCCTAAGCCCCCAAACTTAGACTTTCTGCTGCCAATGTTAGTTTTAAATTCATGTGCAAGATAAAAAGAAGGAAAGAAATTGGTATAAAGTCCTAAGTAGTCATCTCGAGCAACAGAGAAAGACCTTTCTAATAACAGCCTCCTCTGGTTGGAAATAAAGTAAAAATAAATCCTCCAGAATTCTGTCTAATAAAAGACAAAATAAAAGACACTCTTTCTGTTTGTTTTCACTTATAAGCGAGGTAGTTGAAATTTTCACCATAATCTGTTTTATCTTGTCTACCACTAAACATGAAAGACCTTAGTCCACTATCAGCACACAATGTTTAGGATTTTACACTCTAATTTTTAATAATGAATTTTCTTTGCCATTAAAGTTAAAAAGAAAAAAAGCTGTCCAGGTAAGTAGCACACAACCCTTCAGCCACTGGTGTCTGTTTAAAGCTTTTTTTCTTTTTACTCTCTACTATGAATTCCTCTCAGACATCCTCATAATATGTTTCCAGATTTCAGTACATTTTTAATATTAAGAAATGCCTTCAACTGAAAGAATAAAATCTTCCTTCTCTTTATTTGACCTTTGTTGGTTTGATGTATTTTTAAAAAGATCTGGGCACCCATTTTATAAAGAATGCACAAGACATTCCTAGAAGAGCACACTGGCAAAAATTATAATGAAAAAAAGATGAGAAGACAAAGACTCTTGCTTGGTTTAGTATGGCCATTGCTCTCCCCACACAATTCTTGAGGTGGCCTTGGTTTTGTCTAAGTCAGGAACAATGCACTTTTCTTTAAAGATGATACTTTAATGTGACTGTTGTTATACAGAAATTTTACTTTTCATGAATGTCCAAATGGACCAAATCAAGTTAATATTTACTACCAACTTACCTGATTTGTAAAAATATAGGTCCCAGTCCCTCTTTAAAAACTGAAAGTGAAGCACTATGTGGCCACTGTTTGACCTGCAGCCGGTGTCCTGCTGGTTAAGTGAGCCCAGATTTATGGAGTTGGCTACATTCTACTTCAGGCGAACTTTAGCCTATGTAAGAAGTTGGCAAAAATGCACTTAAGCTGGCAAAAACAATCCATATAATGTTTTAGAAATACAAATTTAATCTTATTTACCTTTTAAATAGCATTGATCTCTAGTAAATCATGGTGAGCATGGATCCTACCCTCAGGGAACCCCCCATCTAATGGGAAAAACAGCATGTAAATGAATTTTATAATATGGTGATAAATGAAGTAAAAGCAAAGGCTTTGGGATAAGGAAGACCTAGATATGGATTTTAGCACAGCTATTAATTAGCATGTGACCATGGATAAATCTGTTTCCTCACATGTAAATAGCCATAAAAGAACCTGCCACATAGGATTGGTGAGAAGATTAAATGAAATACTATGCGCAAAGGAGGGCAGTATTGGTCCTGGTAGATCGTAAACACTCAGGAGATGACAGTGACTGTTGGGAATGATGATGATGATGATGGTTGTAACAATAACTGTTCGCTGTACCAAAGATACTGAGGTACCTTAGAAGAGGGAAAGCATCCTGGAGAAACACCACATGAGAAAGGAGAAGGTGGGTAAGCAAGCTCTCCAGCTAGCCAGATGGGGGAGGGCCATCAAAGGGGCACCAAACAGTGCATGTAATGGCGAAGGGCACAACATGGCATGGGACCATTCAGGAAAATGCCAAATTGTTACTGAAGGACAAAGTCCTGGCAAGTTAAGCCAAGATCAGATGAAAAGGTTCTTAGGTGATCCATGCCAAGGAGTTGTCTTTCATCTGTGGGTAGAATCATTGAAGTGTCTCTACATTGTGGGGGTGGGGAGCTATCAGAGCCACATTTTAGAGAAATAGGCAGCAGTGTGGAGAATCAATTGAGAAAGAAAGCAAACTAAAAGCAAGACAGATACAAATAAGGCTTCTCTTCCTGTAATGAAAGTCAGGATATGTTACTCTCCAACCAGAAACCTTGAATTTTTCCATTGTCTTCAGAATAAAGCCCAGACACCTTGGCATAATCTTCAAAGCTCTAACCGCACAGTCTCCACCTGTCTCTTCCTCATCCCCTGCCCGCCCCTGCACTCCAGCCACACCCAACAACTTACTAGTCAGTAGTAAGCCACACATGTTCACCTTGCATGCTTCTTGCTGTTCCTATAATTAACAATTTCTTTTCCCTCTTGTCCATCTCGAAATTTCCTATTCATCCTTCCAGGTCCAAGTCAAATATCATGGCCTCTGTAAAGACTTCCATTATCCCATTTAGAAGTAATCAATCTCTCCCGTTCCCTTCCTTTGTTTGTTCTATCTCAATTGTGGATTTTTGTAGCTCCTTTTCACATCTTATTTTAAAGATATAAACTCCTCAAGGACAAGAACCATTTCATCCTCACTTTGCTACTCCATGCAGAACTATGCAGAGTAGTTACTTGTAGATGTTGGCTGGATACAGATCCTGACCACTTATCTTGCAGAATTTCACATTCCCTAACTTTTGATTGAAAGACAGTTCCTTGTATCTGTGTTCTGTAGAGGTGACCAAGTTATGGACTTAGTGATTGTTTGCAATGGAGTGCTGAGATTTTCTGCTTTGAAGTTGTAGGTTCTCTGTTCCCATTAGCAGGAGGGTAAGAGAATTCATGCACAAAACCCTCATTAGTGTTCATTGGAACTGCCTAAGTAAATCCCCAGTGCACCAGTGGGACAATAACCACCTTTGTATTCCTTTTTAGTATTTTGCATACAGTGCCATATCTGGCAAGACATGCCTTCTCAAACATAAGGCAATAATTGGTACTTTGAGGGAGAGATTTAAGTAACCATTGTCCAGAGTTTAAAAATGCAGAAAAAAGCAAGCAATCTTAGCTTGCCTCTTTTGAAAAACTTAGTCCAAAACCTCTGACCAAGTCAGTTATTTTGAATGATATTTAACTGAAGGCTAGATGTGCACATCTCTTGTAATGTTTGCTTTAAAATAGGAAGCAATGTATCAACAAACTAATTCTATCTTAAATTCCTTTTCTTTGTATGAATGCTGCTCACCAAAAACCTCTTATGGCTAATAGGCTGATCTGGATTGTTCTATTTCATATTTGGTAATGATATGAGAGGTAAATGGCAGAAATAGTCTTTTCTTTGTACTCATTTTCCTTGACCTCTCCACTGCATCTGGTACCTGACTGCTCCCCTTCCTTTGTGAAATCCAAAAACATGCTCCCCACTCTCATTTCATCCTACCTCTCTGGCCAGTCCTGTCCTTTTCCTGGTTCCTCTTCCCTCTCCTGCCTCCAAAGTATTGAAGCCAGGCGTAGATGAATCTTTGCCCTTGGGTGACCCCCATTCTCCCCTTTCCCAATCCCAAGGCCTCAACTTCCTCTTCTGGCGCACGATTCTTTTTTTTTTTTTTTTTCCCATAGGCAGGCACTGGGAATCAAACCCAGGTCTCTGGCATGGCAGGTGAGAAATCTGCCACTGTGCCATCATTGCCTGCCCTGGGCCACAATTCTTAGGGCTCCAGTCCTGCTTTTCTCAAAAGTTCCACTCCCATATTTCCCTACGAATCTGGAATGATTGTCTCCCCAGCACCTCGAACTAAGTAAATGCGAACCCAAGTGTATCTCCTCTCCTACCCACACCCAGACTAACTCCCTCGCTCATTGCCCTGCCTAATGTAACCTCACCTTCTTGCAGGCACATGGCTAAGAGCATAAATTCTCTTTAAACTCTTCTCTTGTCGTTATTCTACAAGCCAGTTAATTGTTAGCTTCTATTTATGATCTTACCATAGTATCTCCTTCTGACCAGAACTCTTCACTCTCCTTGATCAGTCTGGCTTCTCCTGGATGGCCATCTGAATCCCAGGCTATTTCCTATCCTGACATTCCTTTACAACATTTCCAGAGTATTTCCCCCGAGAAATAAGTGGACATAGTATGGTCTGGGATGTTAGGTTTCAATCCTGATGCTAGCAATTACTCACCGTGAGCCTGTTTCCTCATTTACAAAATAGGTGTGATAATATCTCCTGCCAAATGTTATATAAAGATTCAATCGAATCTTCACAATATGTAAAAAATTATATATGAATTCTTTAATACAGTAGTTGGCATGTACCAGGCATTCATAACTGTTGGCTTCTCTTTACTTTCCCTATTTTCTACTACATTAAATCTAAACTTGCTGGCATGACTTTTCCTGCCCTCCATAATTTCAAGGTCCCACTCACCTGTTCAACCATAACCTTGTTTAGGCATTTACACATTAAACAATGTTTGCTGAGCATTTATTCTGGCCAAGTGTTCCAACCTCACTTTGATGTACAAAGGATAAATCTCAGATAGACTCTAAAAACCCCATCAGGCTTACTGAATATCAGTCTCTCTGGAAGTCCTCTGGATTCTTTTTTTAACAAAGTCAATCAAAAACCTCAGGTATTTCTGACATTTATTTCCCCATTGACTTGGGCTTTTGGTTCTCACATTGATGGAAACTACCTTTTCAGGAAGTCTGACCCCAATCAAGAGGGACTAGTCCACTCTCTTTCTGAGAGGAAGGCCAAGCAGTATAAATGGAAACAGGAACAAAAATCACCCTGTCCTATATTAGTTCCTAGATCTGCTGTGCAAATTATCACGAACTGGGTGCTTAAAAAGTAAAAATGTCTTCTCATACAGTCCTGAAGACCAGAAACCTGAAATCAAGGTGTTGGTAGGGTTGATTCCTCTTGGAAACTCTGAGAAATAGCTGTTTCATGCCTCTGTTCTAACTTCTGCTGGCTGCTGGCCATCCTTGGCATCTCTTGTCTTGTGGACACATCACTCCAATCTCTGCCTCCATCTTCACATCATCTTCTCTGTATCTTCTTCCATTCTCTTTTCTTCTGAGGAATGCTTGTCATTGGATTTAGGGCAATCCCTAATCTGGAATGATCTCATCTTGAGATCTTTAACTTAATTACATCTGCAAAGACCCTTTTTTCCAAATGAGGTGGGCATATCTGTTGGAGAGCCACCATTCAACCCACTATACCCACCCTCAGGTTTTATTTCTCTAAACCTTTTCAGAGATGTAGCTGGCAAAGTAAAAACGTTATTTCCCTCTAATTCATAAAAACTCAGAATAAGCCAGAAACAAAAGAACAAATATTGAATGGTCTCTTGTACAGAATACTTATAATAAAATTGGGGCCTAGATTGTAAGCTCTTAGAACAGTCACATTTGTTCCTGAGCTAGAAGTGTCATATCTAGATTCTGAGATACAGTGCTATATGTGCATAACCTAGTATTTACCTGGGACTTTAGGTACCTATGTGATACCTACGATTCAGAGTTGGAGTTCTGCTGTTCTGAAAGTCAGCATTGCCACATACAAAAACTGTTAAAGAAACCAAAAAAGGAAATCAGGCTTCAATTAGAGATAAGAATAAAGCTGATCTGGATTGGACTGAGGTAAAACAGGATATAAGGTAAAGGATGACAGGTCTGTATTTTAGAACTTCACCTACTGTACAGGACCGAAGGTAGAGATTTATTTTGTCCAAAACCTAAATTTTCTGTAGCACACACCCTAACTCAGCCTGTGTGGATAATTCATTTAAACAACCCATGTAGGGCCTAGAATGGAAACAAGGTCTTATAATTCTGTATAGCTTAACATACTTCCCTGGTATATCCCAGAATATGTTGGGCAGATAATTAAAATATATAGGCAAAGTATCTTGAGGACTGGAGAAAAAATATGGAACTATTAAACTTTTTTACCTTATACTCCTGATACTCTCTCAAACACTAGGGGCTCCCAAGTGCCCCTGATCTTGAAGCTTGCTCTTATGAAACTTATTTCTGTAGTGGAAAAGCTAAGCCTACCTATAATTATGCATAAGAGTTACTTCCAGAGAACCTCTTTTGTTACTCTGATGTGGTCTCTCTCTCTAAGCCCAACTCTGTAAGGAAAATCTTTACCCTTCCCCCTACATGAGACATGATGTCCAAGGGTATCAGTCTTCCTGCAACATGGGACATGACTCCCAAGGATGAAACTGGCCCTGGCATTGTGGGATTGGCAATGCCTTCCTGACCAAAAGGGGGAAAAGAAATGTAACAAAATAAAGTCATCAGTGGCTAAGAGAGTTCAAATAAAGTTGAGAGGCTATCCTGGAAGCTACTCTTATGCAAGCTTTAGCAAGATATTGCTAATTGCTATGAACATCATTCCTGTAGACCCTGAAGAACACTCAGGGCTCTATCTTAGATTATACAAAAGTTGCATGCACTGAGTTTACTTTTCAGAAACCCAAAGCCTTCAGCTGGTTCCTAAACCAGATAAGCCCTGAATCTCAGAGATGCCAGTATCTCCAAAGACATCTATTTCCATCCCCATGTCCCGTGTTGTCAACACCCCTTTTCAACATGAAAAAAAAAAAAATAGGTAGAATGGGCATTACCCTAATATCCCTAAAGATCGGGAGAAGGATCCAAGGAGAAGGAGGAGTTATAGCAGAGAAGTTAGGATTTAACAAATGAGTATGACTACTGAGTCATTATATTTATTTTTAGTCTTCAGTGTCTTAGAGCAGCTAGAAGGAAATACCTGAAATTGTGTAACTGTAACCTTATCAAACAATGAAATCTGTTCATAACTACTTGTTAAAATGTACTTTGAAATTCATTGCTTTTATATATATGTGTTATATTTCGCAAATAAAACTTGGCCTTTCAAGTGTCCGTGTTCTTCAGTATGTACTTCCCTAGACTTTCCCACACTTCCTCTTTCCATGCTTCTAGTTGTGAAACTGATCATAATCATAATAAAACATAAGACCTATGTTTTAGTTTACTAATGCTGCCAGAAATACAATATAACAGAAATGGGTTGACTTTTAAAGATTTTCCAAGGTACAAATTTACAGGTCTAAGGCCATAAAAATGTCCAAACGATGGCATCTTAAAATACCTTGACTCAAGAAAGGCTGATGGCATCTGGATCACCGCTGTCAGCTGAGAAGGCATGTGACTGGCCTTTGGTTTCTGGTTTCAAACAGCCCCCAGGGGGGCATTTTCTTTCTGAATCTCCAAACATCTCTGTCTGTTTCTTCTCTGAGGCTCTCCCAAAATGGTTCCCTCTTAAAGGACTCTAGTAAATGGATTAAGACTCACCTTGAATAGGCAGAGACGCATCTCCATGGGAACAACTTAATCAAAAAGGTTCCACCCCAGACAACAACAGCCTCAAACCAGCATAACCTATATCAACCTTCCTTGAAGGAAGGGAATGTTCATAGTATATTTCAACCTAGGTGAAGGAGAATACTTGTAATGCTGTTATTAGGAAGAAAAATTCGAAAAGAGACAAAAATATATCTATATTCTAGGGAGAAAGGAGCTGACATTTAATTTCAGAAGAGAGAGAAGTATGAGTCATTTAATATCGCAACCAACCGTATAAAAAGTCTGGTTATGAGTAAAGGGGAAGAAACAAAGAAGAAGGAACAGAGCATGGATGAAGCAAACTCCTTTCCTTTGGGATGAATCTCTAGAATCCCTTTGGTTTTTCAGTAGCCCTGTAGCCCCTGGTGTTTGCCTGTGACTTTGTCAGCTTTGAAGCTAGGCTTGCTTATTAATAGCCCCAGTACTAATTAAGAACTGCAATACTGTGATGACAATCTACCCTTTGTATTTAAGGAGAAGTTTCTGGGATTAGTTTACCCTAGACATTCTGAGATCCTCTCATCTTAAGACAAACACTGACAACACCAACAATTTTGTGCTCTGAAACTTGGGTTCATTGATTCACTCAGCAAATATTTATTGAGCTGCTATCACATTAGTCCCCATGCTAAATGCTAGGACTGCATGAGTGAGCAAAACTTACCTTGTGGAGCTCACAGTCTAGTGCACAGATTGGCTGTCTTTTTCTGTAAAGGACCAGATGGCAAATGTCTTAGGCTCTGCTGGCTGAACATTCTCTGTTATAACTACTCTCTCTACCATTGTCTTGCAAAAGCAGCCATAGACTATATGTAGACAAATGAGCATGGCTGTATTCTCATCAAACTATCTACAAAACACAGGCAGCACTGCTGTGGAGAGCAGTTTGGTGGCTCCTCAGAAAGTTAAGCATTACCATATGACTTTGCAATGCCATTTCTAGATATAAGCCTGAAAGAATTGAAAACAGGGACTCACATAGGTATGGCACCATTATTCAAAATAGCCACTAGGTGGATACAATTCAAGTGTTCATCAGCAGATGAATGGATAACAACATGTGGTATATCTATACAATGAAATATTATTCAGCCATAAAAAGAAGTGGTGTTCTGATACATACCACGACATGGGTGAACTTTGAAGACATCATATTGAGCAAAATAAGCCAGACACAAAATAACAAATGTTATATGATTTCACTTGGATGAAATACGTGGAATAAGCAAATTCAAAAAGACAGAGAATAGGTTATAGGTTACCAGAGGAAGGGGGGTGGGGGAGGGCATGGGGAATTTTGCTTAATGGATGAGAGTTTGTTTGGGTAGAAAAAGTTTTGGTAACAGATAGTCATGAGGGCAGCACAAAATGGTGACTATAATTAATATCACTGGATTGTACAAATGAAAGTGGTTAAAAATGAGAAATTTTGCATTGTATTTATGTTACCACAATAAAACTTTGAAAACAGAACTAAACAAAACAGGTAGCAGCCACATTTGGTCCACGTGGTGAAGTTTGTTGATCTCTGATTTAATAGATACAGCAAGCATAAATGAGAGATAATATTTTGGTCATTCCACATTTTTTTGGCTTAGGTCTCTTTGGGTGGCAAGTGACAGAAAACCCAACCCAAACTGAAAACTGATGTGCAGTTTGATAAAGGGCCCACTTCCTTTCTCGCCATTTCTCAACTCTGCTTCCTTCGTATTGGCTCCACTCTGTCTCTCAGACTTGCTTTCACTTTGTGGTACCGAGATGGTTGTGACAACTCCAGAAGGGATATCCCAGTGAAGTCCTGTGAAAGAGTCTATGTCACTTGATCCTTGGTGGCTCTGGTTAGCTGGACTTAGACCAGTAACCCAAGCCCACCAGGGAATGTGCTGCAGGAGTTAGCTTGAGCCGATGTCATATACCCCACCTCTGACCCTTGGTGGGACCAAAGTGGGGGAAATAGTAGTTTCCAGTCACCAGGAGACCAGCGAATGAATGCTAACGGGCAAATACCACAACTGCCCACTATGTATATCTTGTAAGAGTCTAAAGGAGTATCTGCTAAGGCCACTTTTTTTTCCCCTGTAATATGGTTTCAGCATTTTCATCTTCATTAGTAGGTAAAATAGGCTTATATGCAAAATACTGTCCTAAATTTTAATATTCACATATGTTTATTTTATGTCACAACTCAATCTTATTAGATATTTAAATCTTTGATTCATGAACAGATTTGGGCAGATTTGGGTAATTTTCTGGACTTTGACCATCTTACACATTTCCTACCTCTTCTTTGGGTGTTAATCCTTATACATAGAGACAAGGTTTCTTTTTTGGGGGTCAGAGAATCTTTTGAACTACCTGGAGCTGGATTTAGACAATCTAACCCTAATTAAAGTGCTTGGTTCATAGCATTCTCTTCATTCTGATGCCGCAGTTCTCTCTACAGAAGAAACTGTTTCTTCTTCCTGAAAATACCACCTTTTCCAAGAACTGGTTTACGCTACACTTCAAGTCCCTGAGATCTGCAGCTGCTTCTTACCTACCAGGCTCCCCTTTTCTTTGGAGGCCCAGGCCCATGAGTTAGCAGCCGGCCCACCTTGTGGGGAAACTGGCCCCATGGACAGGGAACGGAGGACTCCCTTTGACCTGCTGGAGAGGACACCAGTTAGAATAAAGAACCCTAAGATGAAACCATATTAAAGAAAAAAGAATAAATGGGTATTTGAAAGATTGTGAAGAAAATTATGGTTACTTTTACATTTTCACTTTATGTTCTAGAATCAAAGCACACAAGCTATGCTGCAGAGCACCATTCTTAAAACAGATTGTTTTCTGGCAGTTGCTATGGCAACACATAATTCCTTAACCCCAATAAAAACGGAATTTTCTTAGAAGAATGGAGTGCATTTTTTTCTCAGCTGCATTAGAGCATTTGTATTTCTGCCATTTTTTCTTACTGCCTCTTTGATTCTAATTCTTCAAACCACATTGGAGTGCTGTATCAAACATAAGTTTTAAATACACACTCCCCTCAAAAGCCCAGGCAAAAGCTTTTTGCTGCACAAAGGCACATCTCTCAGAAACATCCTTCACATTTGTGTTTTTGCTAGTTACATCTGATTCCTTTGAGAAAACCACCCTTTCTGCCCTGCTCCCCTCCACCTCTTACCTACTCTTTACCACCCTTCAGAAGTCCAGTGTCTTTTCAATGCTCTCTACTTACTCCATACCCCCCGCTGCCCTACCCACCTCCCTCACATGAACACCACGCTTCAAGGTTACCTCTTGCTTTTCTCCTGCCCCTCCGAATTTAACTACCTCCATACTTTATGACATCCAGCCAAGCTAGTTGTTGAAAAGACAGGATTCAGAATGAACTCATCTACAATCCACAAAAGTATTTGATAATTTCCCTTAACTCTCACATGTATTTCTCACTGAAAGACATCCATGCTGGATGGGGAGGTAGTTTTCAGCTGAGATCCTTCCTTTAAATTAAATCATTGAGCATGGAGCACTGCTTCCACACCTGTTGGCCCTGAGTTATAAGGAAGGGTCTCATAAAATCCATATGCACATCAGACATTGTCTGCATCCTGGCTAAATAATATGGCTCAGCAAACTATGTGATGATACTGTGATTACTGATTATATATGTAGAACGGAATGATCATATATTAAGAATGTTTGTGTTTCTTTCTTGTAATTTTTTTAATTTAAGAATTAATTAAAAATATAAATAAATAAATAATATGGCTCAGCAAAAGGTGCTTCTGTTTTTCAAATGTATGTAGATTCTGTTTTTAATTATAAAATAATAATTCATTTTGAAATGATTCTGAATTCTTAGAGGCTTTTTGTCATCTTGTACTTTCTCAATCAACAGATAAAAATATTTTAAAGATTTTAAAGGAGTCCTCAAATTAATTGTGAATATATACAGATAATTAGTTATAAGGATTATAATGTTGCAAATAATTAGAAACAACATAAAAGTCTAATGATAGAGGATTGACTAACCAAAATATATTTATGCATGTGATATATATCGGGATGTGTGTTTTAGTTTGTTAATGCCTCCAGAAATGCAATATACCAGAAATGGGTATAAAGGATGTCTATTAAGTTACAAATTAAATGGATAAAAAAATGTCCAAACTAAGGCAACCAGAGAAAGATACCTTGACTCAAGAAAGGGCTGAAGACTTTCGGGGTTTGTCTGGCAGCTGGGAAGGCACATGTGTGCTAGCTTTCTCTCCCAGCTTCTCATTCCAAATGGCTTCCCCAAGGGCATTTTCTTCCTGTTATCTCCAAATGTCTCTGTCTTTGTCAGCTCTGAAGCTTTTTCCAAAATGGTTCCCTCTTAAAGGACTCCAGTAAGCGACCCTCCTTGAATGGGAAGACGCATCTCCATGGAAACACCTAATCAAAAAGCTCCCACTCAACAGTAGTAAAACAGGATTGAAGAGCATGGCTTTTCTGGGGTGGACAACAGTTTTGGACTGGCACAGTGGATGTGTGTGTGTGTATAATCTCCATTTAAAATAGTGTGATTATAACCAACATTTATTGAACATTGTCTATTTGCCAGATACTCTTCTAAACACTCTATATGTATTAAATCATCTAATCTTCACAACAGCTATAAAAAGTTATTTCCATTTTCCTGATAAGGAAACTGGGGCACATGGAAGTGACCCTTCTCAGGGAACATGGTTAGTTTAGGGATACAGCCCAGATTCAGTTCTACACATTCCAGTTCCAGAATCTGGGCTTTTAATCCTATGCTTTACTATATTAAGTTAGAAGACAAGTATAAAACTATCTTTCCTCTCATACAAGATGGCTATAAGTTCATTCTATGAGACATGCCCTCTGATCCAACACTCAACTGTGGCTGATAAACAATAAAGAGAAAATTAATATCAAAAGCAAGATGGACATCTTCCTGGTCTGGAAATAGAACAAAAACCCAAAGCAGTGAGTGAAGTTGAAGTCCAACCATAGACAGAGAGTTAGGAAAAAAGTTCCTTCAAGATAACAAGTACTGAAAATGCTAAAAGTGCTCATTGCCAGGTAAATGGCATGAGACTGGGACACAGCTTCAAACCAAGGGCTGGTATAAATCTCCTGTTCTTGAAAGGAGGCTATTGAAAGCTGATTTCTCCACAGTTGACACTATAACTTACCTAAAGTTGGAAATCCGGTTACCCAGACGTGGTCTCATCATCAGGACCTGCCAGTGCTCCCTCTAGCTGGGTACCTGGAGCTGCAAAATTCCCTAAATACCAAGACAAAGCAGGGCTCTTAAACATAAGAAAATCAAATATCAGAACAGGGCTTCTCAAACACGAGAAGTCCAGATGGAGGTAATGGCAAAACCACGGGTGGGAAGGGATAATCAGAGAAAAAGAGCTTGCTGTCCCATTCAAAATGAGCCTGCATACCAAAATTCCAAAACACGTGAAGAAAGAAAGACCCAAAAAATCAACATGGGGAGAATGAATTTATTTATTTATTCCAGATGAAGTTACACAGTAAACTACTGTGTAAAATGGTTAAAATCTTCATACAGATAAATGAAGGAATAACGAACTCAAAAATTAAGCAATTGTGAAACAAAAATAGGTAGAAATGAAACAGAAAAATTGGTTATATAAAAGCAATAATTCATTGTACAATGTACAAATTTTAAAAATGTTTTTGCATGAGGAAGAACAAAGGAATGTCATTATTGCAGGGTGCTGAAAATAGATGATAATTAATACTTTAAAATGTCACCTTATGTGTGAGACTAAAGCAAAAAATGTTTATTTGTTACAAAATTTATATTTTGACTAGAGCATTTCCTAGTATAACTCATGTAGATAGTTTGATTGAATGTCATAAGTACTTGGACTCTCAGGTAGCACATGAGATTTTGTTGGTTTGTCCAGAGTGATGCCCCGATGAATCCCAGAGTGATTTGATCAGTGACTGGAAAAGTATTCGCAAGCCCCCTTTGAGGAATGGTGAGAGCGGGGAGAAATTCAACTTCCCCACGTTGAATTCTTGATATTCTCACAAGTAGTGTGGACAACCAAAGCTATAGGCTAAGCCCCCAGTCTTGGGGTTTGTTCATATGAAACTTAACCCCACAAAGGATAGGTCAAGTCTACTTAAAATTTAGGCCTAAGAGTCACCCCCAAGAGAGCCCCTTTTGTTGCTCAGGTGTGGCCTCTCTCTCCAGCCAACATGACGAGCAGTCTCACCACCCTCCCCCTCTCTGCGTGGGACATGACTCCCAGGGGTGTGGACCTTCCTGGCAACGTGGGACAGAAATCCCAGAATGAGCTGAGACTCAGCATCAAAGGACTGAGAAAAACCCTAGAATGAGCTGAGAATTAACATCAAGGGATTGAGAAAACCTTCTCGACCAAAGGGGGAAGAATGAAATGAGACTAAGTGTCAATGGCTGAGAGATTCCAAACAGAGTTGAGAGGTTATCTTGGAGGTTATTCTTATGCATTAAGTAGATATCACCTTGTTGTTCAAGATGTAATGGAGAGGCTGGAGGGAACTGCCTGAAAATGTAGAGCTGTGTTCCAGTAGCCATATTTCTTGATGATGATTGAACAATGCTATAGCTTTCATGAGACTCTCTGAATGTGAAAACCTTGTGTCCGGTGCTCCTTTTAGCTATTATATCAACAGAAGAGTAGAACATATGGAATAAAAATAAATAATAGGGGGAACAAATGTTAAAATAAATTTAGTTTGAAATGCTAGTGGTATATGAAAGAGAGGGGTAAGGGGTATGGTATGTATAATCTTTTTTTTCTCTATTATCATTTTATTTCTTTTTCTGTCATCTTTTTATTTCTTTTTCTAAATCGATGCAAATGTTCTAAGAAATGATGAATATGCAACTATGTGATGATATTAAGAATTACTGATTGTATATGTAGAATGGAATGACATCTTAATGTTTTGTTTGTTAATTTTTTTAATTAATAAAAAAGTTTTAAAAAAGCAATAATTCATAATCTTGGAAATAAAAAATAGAAATAGAAAACTCCATACATGGGATAAAATATAGTCTGATTTAGCCAAAGAAACAATTAGTGAATTGTAAAATAGTGCTGTGAGATTTACTCAGAATGCAGCACTAAGAGCCCATGGTCAATTGTACCAAAAAGCAGCATAGTGGGATTGTCCCTAAAAAGCTATGTCCACGTCCTCAACTTCAGAGCCTATGGAGGTGACCTTATTTGGAAAAGGGGATTTGGCAAATGTAATTAAGTTAAGGATTCTGAGATGGGAAGACCATCCAGGAATATCCAAGTGGGCCCTAAATCTAAGACAGGCAGAGGGAGATTTAAGTCAACCGGAAAAGGAGGAGGCAATATGCCCACTGAGGCAGAGATTGGAGGGATGCAGCCACAAGTCAAGGAATGCCAGCAGCTACCAGAAGTAGTAAATTCAAAACCTTAAGCAGAGATATGAAAAAATAGGAAAAATTAAACCAGTGTGCAAGCATGGTATATGGGAATGCTGTATTTTATGCATGATTTTTCTGTAAACCCACAATTTATCAATTTATGAGTTAAATTTTAATACAAGGAAGAAAGGAATAATAATCACTTTTAAAATAGAAAACAAAGAAATAATATGAAGACAAGTCCAAAAGCTGCTTCATTGAAAATGCCTACTAAAAGAGACAAACTTCTACTTTACCGGACCAGAGAAAAAAAAAAGAAATGGCACAAGTAAACAATTATATATTTAAAAAGGACATGTAAATAGGATCAAGGGGTTAAAAAGTATAAAAGTACACACACTTAACAACCTTTGCTAGTAAATTTGAAATTTTAGATTAAAAGAATAATCCCTTAGAAAAAGATAAATTGCCAAATTTGACTCAATTGTAAATAGAAAACTTAATAACCACTAACAAAGTTGAATTAGTAATCAAATGTATCAGTCTGTCTTCAAGGGATGCCATGCCCAGAAAATTTTGTGGGTTTATTTTCAAACCTTCAAGGAATAGATAATCCATATCTTTTATAAACTTTTGTAAGGAAAATAGAAAAAGAAGTCATATTACCCAACTCGTTTTACAAGAGTATTATGCTCTTGATGGTAAAACCAGATGTGGACAATATGAGAAATAAAGTTATAGACAAAATGTACTTATGAAAATAAGGAAGACTAATGATGCTGGCCTGCTCCAGGTCATTGTGATAAATTCAAAAAAAAAAAAAAAAAGTGGGTCAGAATTGAATAGATGTTTTAATTCTTCAGGTGGGTTAGAACCCAGGGGGATTATCCCAGAAATCCTCCTCTAGGCAAAAGTTAGCACCCAGCATTCCTGCTGACTCAGCCAGAAACTGGGCCAGGAACTAAAGATATAGTTGAATGCAAAATCAGAGATGGTTTCAGCTCTCAATCTAGTGGGAGAGACAAAATGTTAATCAAGGAACCTCACGAATATATTATGTTGAACCGTAAGAAATTGCCGTTTTAAGGTTTAAAACAAAACAGCCAAATAATGACGATATCATGTGGCTCAACCTGATATAATTTCTGGTCGAAGTGGGTGCCCTGACAGAGAGGACTGCCATGTTGTGAGAGTATAACAGATGTGTCACCAGGGTGTGTCAATACATATCTAAAGACCTCTATGGCACAAGGAGTTGACGGCATGCAGTGCAGCAGTGCAGGTGCCCAGCAACTGGGCCTCAGTCCGCAGAAGGAATGGACAAGCTGGGAACTAAAGGAAGGGTACACTTTACCTAGGCACAGAAATTGCCCCAAGAAGGTGGTAGAGGGGGTTATTGGGGACGAAATTTCAGTGCCCATAAAGGCCTTGTTGCGAGGAAGAGCAGGGAGGCATGTGGTGAACAAATGGACAGGAAGGTAGCATGTCTGGTGTTCCAGGTGGCAGGAGGGTCAGGGCTATATAGAGGCCAACTATGCTGGACCTCTTTGGCCACATAAAGGATTTTTACTTTGGTTTTGGAAGTTGAGAAAAAAATATACACTTTATAAAACAAAACTGGGCGGGCCACGGTGGCTCAGCAGGCAGAGTTCTCCCCTACCTGCTGGAGACCCGGGTTTGATTCCTGGTGCCTGCCCACGCAAAAAATAAAACAGGGCGGGCCGCGGTGGCTCAGCGGGCAAAGTGCTTGCCTGCTATGCCGGAGGACCTCGGTTCGATTCCCGGCCCCAGCCCATGTAACAAAAACGGAGAAACAGAATACAATAAAAACAAGAAAATGTTTAAAAATGTTTCCCTTCCTTCCTTCTATCCTTCCTTCCTTCTCTCTGTCTTTCCTTTAAAAAAAAAAATAAATAAAATAAAACAATAAAAAAAAAACCCCGACATATCCATACTGCAGTGGTCCAGGGCATGATGAAGATGGTATTTTGGACCGGGGTGGTTTCAGTGACTCTGGAGGGAAGTGGAGAGACTGGAGAGATAAAAACATGAGTGGAATTCTAACTTAGGCCCATTTTTCCTCTGCCAAACTGACCCTAAGAGTACTTGACTGGACTTTGTAAAGTAATATTGGGCACACTAGTTTTCCTGAGCTGTCTTCACCCTTACTGCAAAATACAGTTGATCTTCATTATTCCCAGATTCCATATTTGTGAATGTGCCTACTCCTTACTTATTTACTGTAAACCTCCAAATCAGTGGCACTTTTGCCATCATTTGTGGACATGCACAGAACAGCAAAATATTTGAACTTGCAGATGCACTCGTTCCCAGCTGAGATGGAACGAGGTGATACCTGCCTTCTTGTTTCAGGTGTCATACTATAAACAAGTGTCCTTCTGTGGTATATTTAGTGCCACGGTTGACACGTTTTTACTTTCTGTGGTGATTTCACTATTTGAAATGGCCTAAAGTGCTGTCTAGTATTCCAAAGCACAAGAAGGTTGTGATATGCCTTCTGAAGAGAATACCTATGTTAAAGAAGCTGCATTCAGGCATGAGCTGTAGTGCTGTTGGCTGCAAGTTCAATGTTAATGAATCATTACCTTATTTAACGAGTTCTAATTACCTCTCCCCCAGTACAGTTTAGGATTCAGGATGCTTAAATCTATGTTCAGAGGCTTTGTTTAAATATTGCTCTAAAATATTTGGAAGGCAATGGTATTGTTTCTACATTTTAAATTAGGGGACATATTGCCAGTGCCACGCCCTTGGGGGAAAGGTGGGCAATCTCTTGCCATGAAGCAGAGCACAGCTATCTAGCCTTCCCCCTTAGATAAAGCCTTGACTTTGATCATATGGATACTGCGTTATAAATACACCATTTCCACTCAGCTTACAGGGGTCTTCCTACATTACAAAAACATCATTATTTGTCATAATGTCTTAGATTTCCTAATTCACTTTGCTAAAGGAAAGAAGACTAAGGAAAGTGGAGAGAATTGGTAAGCACATAGAGAGATGGTGGCTTTGCTGAGATAGGGCTGAGGGTTCCGGAAGAGCAGATGTTATACACTGTTTTTTGAGCGTGGTAGGAACAGACAGTGGGATGAACATGAGCCATCTGTGTCCTGTGTTTCTAGAAGTACCCAAGCCAGAACTGCCATTGAATACTTCTGCATTAACAAACACAAGTCAGTGATATAACAGGACATTGTATGCTAATGAAACTTAATGCTCAAATCTAATAATAAAATAGATTTATATAAATTCATTTTGCATCTTCCTACACAATAAAGGGAATTGTATTCCCATCAAACCTTTTACTTAGATCAACTTAACTTCCTCTTGCTTCTCTTTGGTTTGTTGTGAGGCTAGATTATTTCACCCGCCACCAGGGCAATGTGGGAAGGCAAGAAGAAAAAGAAGTGGGTAGTGACATACTGAATAGTTAATAGTTTGTGATTAAAATATGGATATATGTTATCACTCCCTCATTATTTCCCCTCAAACATGTCCTGAGTCACAGGTGGGATAGAATAGAGCAGAAATCAAAAGTGATATGAAGGAGTATAAGCTAATTCTTTCCTTCCCCTCTATCATCTTGCCATGTGACAAAGTGAGTATATCCTTCAATGGCTGGATGCTTTTTAAAAATTTTTAATTGAAAATTATCCACACACATACAGTCCAATCATATTATATAATCAGTGGCTCACAGTATCATCTCATAGTTCACCATGATCATTTTAAGAACATTTGCATCACTCCAGAAAAAGAATGTAAAAATTAACAAAAAGAACTTATACATCCATACCCCTTACCTCTCCCTTTCATTGACCCACAGTATTTTAATCTACCCAATGTTTACCCTTCCCCTATTATTTATGGGTTTTTTCCTTATTTTTTTTTTACTCATCTTGTACATACCCTGGATAAAAGGAGTATCAGACACAAGGTGTTCACAATCCCACAGTCACATTGTAAAAGATATATTAGTTATACAGTCCTCTTCAAGAGTCAAGGCTACTGGAAAACAGCTCATCAGTTTCAGGTACTTCCCTCCAACTACTCCAATACGTGGTTGGATATCAATATGGGTGCTTATTTGGGGAATTTTTGGCAATGAGTAAGATTTGGCCAAAGGATGTTGAAGACAACAAAACCAAGCCACATAGCTGTGGTCTGTTCCACCTTGTTCTCCCCCAGCAAATACCTGGTTTCATTCAAAAGTGGTTTTAATTTTTAGAAAAGAAACTAGCATAAGTCTCTGCTAGAGAGAGTAAAAATAACAATAGAGAAATTTATAATTATGGAAGATTATAAAAAAGAGCCCAAACATGCTAAATCTACATTCCTGAAAATGAGTAAAGAGTAAATTAGAACCCAGAAATCATATTTAAAACATAATACAGGGGTACATGGGTGGTTCATGGTTAGAATGCCCGCTTTTCACATGGGAGATCCGGGTTTGATTCCCACACCATGCACCCCCTCCAAAAAAAATAATACAGCTTTTCCTAGGGGAGCCGCCAGTTTGAGAGGCGCTAGCCCTTCTCCTCTCTCCACCACATGTGTGCTCATCCATTGATATTGGTATATTCTGAAAGGGGGAATCAGCTGGCAAAAATGTTACTTTGCCTGCTGTATTCAAGGCTCCCATTAGACCAAATGTTGTGAACTTTGTTCACAGCAACTTGTGCAAAAACAACAAATAGCTCTGTGCTGTCAGTGAGTTAGCAGGTCATCAAACCAGTGCTGAGTCCTGGGGCACTGGCAGAGCTGCGGCTCGAATTCCCAGATTTCAAGGCAATGGTACTCAATCTGGCCAGGAAATAAGTGGCGTGGAGGCCACATGTTTGCACCATAGAATAAACACAACACAGAAGCAATGTACTGTCTGCTCTGCCCTGGCTGCTTCAGCTTTACCAGCGCTGGTCACATCTAAAGGTCATTGAATTGAGGAAGTTCCTGAACTTCCTTTGGTGGTTGAAGATAAAGTTAAAGGCTACAGGAAAACCAAAGAGGCTGTTTTGCTTCCTAAGAAACTTAAGGCATGGATTGATATCAAAAAGATCTGTGCTGACACTTCTCAGAAGAGGAAATAAAAACAGCTAAAAAGCATATGAAAAGATGCTCAATTTCCCTGGCTATTAGGGAAATGCAAATCAAAACCACAATGAGATATCATCTCACACCCACCAGATTATATAAAATAATCCAACCAGGGCAGTTTGGCGGTTCCTCAGGAAGCTAAGTATAAATTACCATATGACCTGGCAGTACCGTTGCTAGACATCTACTCAGAGGACATGAGGGCAAGGACACAAACGGGCATTTGCACATCAATGTTTATAGCAGCATTATTTATAATTGCCAGGAGATGGAAGCAGCCCAAATGTCCATCAACAGACAGAATAAAGTCATGAAGCATGTAACAACATGGATGGACCTTGAGGACAATCTTGGGGTTTGTTCATAGGAAACTTATCCCTACAAAGGATAGGCTAAACCTACTTAAAATTAGACCTGAGAGTCACCCCCAGAGAACCTCTTTTGTTGCTCAGATGTGGCCTCTCTCTCTCTCAGCCAATACTGCAGGCAAACTCACTTCCCTCCCCCTCTCTAGGTGGGACATGACTCCCAGGGATATAAACCTCCCTAGCAATATGGGACAGAAATCCTAGAATGAGCTGGGACTCAGCATCAAGGGATGGAGAAAACCTTCTCGACTGAAAGGGGGAAGAGAGAAATGAGCCAAAGTAAAGTGTCAATGGCTAAGAGATTTCAAACAGAGTCAAGAGGTTATCCTGGAGGTTATTCTTTCACATTATATAGATATGCCCTTTTTAGTTTAAAGTGTATTAGAGAAGCTAGAGGGAAGTACCTGAAACTGTAGAGCTGTGTTCTAGTAGCCATGTTTCTTTAAGATGATTGTACAATGATATAGCTTTTGCAATGTGACTGTGTGATTGTGAAAACCTTGGGTCTGATGCTCCTTTTATCTACAGTATGGGCAAATGAGTAAAAAATATGGATTAAAAATAAATAAATAATAGGGGGAACAAATGTTAAATTGAGTAGATTGAAATGCTAGTGATCAACGAGAGGGAGTGATAAAGGATATAGAAAAAATAGGGGGAACAAAAGTTATAATATATTGGGTAGTTGAAAATACTAGTGGTCAGTAAGAGGGATGGCATGGGGTATGGTATGGTATGAGTTTTTTCTCTTTTCCTTTTATTTCTTTTTCTGGGGTGATGAAAATGTTCTAAGAAATGATCATGGCGATGAATATACTACTATGTGATGATATTGTGAGCCATTGATTGTGTACAATCAATGGAATATTTGTATGTTAAGAATATTCATGTGGGTATGTTGTTTGGGTTTGTAATTCAAAAATGAAGTAAAAAAAAAGGTCTGTGTTTCCCAGCAAATGAGAGCTGGCAGAGGCAAAATGAGAAACTGTCATCACATACAGCACAGGGGCCATGCATCATCTATGATGAGGACAGTGGTATCATCGAGGCCTTTGGAAACATCCCTAGAATTACTCTGCTTGGGGTAAGCAAGCTGAACATCTTGAAACTTGCTCCTGGTAGGCATGTGGAACATTGCTGCATTTGGGCTGAAAGTGCTTTCCGCAGGTCAGATGACCTGTACGGCACTTGGCATAAAGCTGCCTCCTTCAAGAGTGACTACAACCTTCCCATGCATGAGATGATGAATACAGACATTAGCAGAGTCTTGAAAAGCCCAGAGATCCAAAGAGCCCTCCAAGCACCACGCAAGAAGATTCACTGAAAAGTCCTAAAGAAGGATCCACTGAAAAACCTGAGAATCATGTTGAAACTAAACCCATATGCAAAGACTATGCCCCAAAACATCATTCTTTGCCAGGCCAGGTATCACAAACTCAAGCAGATAAAACTGCAGCAGCACTCGAGGCCAAATCAGATGAGAAGGGAGTTCCAGGCAAGAAGCCTATAGTGGGGAAGAAAGGACAGAAGGCTATTGGTGTTCAGTAGATGCCATAGAAGCAGAAGCCTTTGGGAAAGAAGGGACAGCTACCAAGTAGCCAGGAGAAAAGGAACCTACCACAGAAGAAAAGAAGCCTGCTGTCTAAATTGCTTATTTCATAAAACTCAAAATCATTTTGGACACATTATTTTAAATAAAGACCAGATTCAGATTAAAAAAATAATAATACAAGAATATAAATAATTTTTCTAACAGAAGAAACTTTTCTTCAAATACTTGAATCTGAAGATGAAAAGGAAACACATCGTGTGTTTGGAAAATTAATATAGATTAATTAACATCAACACATAACTCAGTAAAGTTATTGAATAGAAGAAAAAGAAAATCATACAAGCATCTAAGAAGAAAAGTTACATTCAGAATGGAAAAACTAAATCAGACTAGCTTCAGACTTCACCATAGCAAAATAATGCCAGAAGGCATTGGTGGGGAAAGTCTCCAGAGTTCTGAGAGAATGTGTGATCAAAGAAATTTTATACCCAGCCAAGTTGTCTTTCAAGTAAACAGTCAGTGGGCAGACATTCTAAACAGACAAGAATGTAAGAAATAAAGCACACAGGAGTCCTTTCTAAAGAGTAATAACTCAGAATTTGAAAGCCAGTGTTAAGCAGCAGAAAAATGTCTATTATATAGCCTGTAAACCCTCAGTAAATGTTGCCCTTAAAGTCTGTTATCTATAGCATGTATTTTGCTTTTCATTTACGTTTCATTTGAGTCCCCTGGCAGATGTAACTGCTGGAATCCAAGAAGAGAAAGTGGGGGAAAAATCAGTATATATGAATACCAACAAATATTTGATCCACAAAGATTTTGCTTCAGTGAAGGAATTTTTCATTGTTTCTTTTTTTCCTTTGGGTATAGATTACAAGATTAGAGCTTATCTTAAAAAAAGAACTTTACCAAAAATTGAGAATTTATTCTAGAATGGTTATTATGGGATTTTAGGTGATAATGAAATTATTTATTAGACACATTTCTTTTTTCACTCAGTTTAGTATAGGAGAAGTTGGAGCTTAAAAGCTAGTAATATTACATTTTCTTCAGTAAATCCAAAGACTTGTTTAACTGTACTCAGTGGCACACATTTTCATAATTTATTACCATAGTTCAGTTATGTCAAATGAATCATTTATAGGATACGATACAATTCAACTTTAATATTCAGCTGCCACATACAACATAGACAACAGTTTTTTAAATAATCAATTCCATCACATCTCAGATTAGGAAAAATGTAGAAATACAGCTGGAAAAAGTCACCATCACATGCAAAATGATATTCGTGCTCACACTCATATACTTCTTACTTCTTCATCCTGCTCTGGCATATCCTCCCACCTCCCTGGCTCACTTCTGCCTTTAGTTTTTGAAGATAGAAATGCAGAGAGCAGTCACCCCTTCCTTCAGAAGCCCAGTGCCATCAGTTATGTGAGCACAGACCTCATCATGTTCTGGAGGCAGAGGGAAACCCGTGAAGCAAGGAAGTGCGCAATGACCTGTGTCGAGGAGGCTTGGAGACACACACTGTGCAGATTCTCCTGCATTCGTACCTTCATAGTCATATGGATCCTATCAAATGCCCCAGGTTCTGAGCCAGTTTCAGGGTATGCTTTAATCAAATCGAAGATACACCATCAATTGTCCTCAAATCACAACCTTCTATGATCGTGGCCCCCATCCTGACGGAGAGAAGGAAACAGGGCAGCACAGTATAATATATCATAAGCAGAGAGGAAATGTATTTTACTCATTTATGAGATGCTGAAAATCAGATTAACAGGGATCTTAAAGTCCCAGGGACAGTTACAGGGACTATCTCTCCCAGAGTCATGAGGCTAGGAGGCTTTTTCAGTTTGAAACTGTTTCTTCTTATTTCATCTTTATCCAGTGGTTTCTGGCCACATGTAACAAATATATCTTTGTGATGAACAGATATTATTCTGGGAATTCATTGCTGTGGGGAAAAAAAAGCTTTCATTTTCTTTCCATTTTAGATAACTTACATACGACAGGAATATGAAACTAAATTCAAAGGGCTGATGCCAGCATCGCTAAGACAAGAACTTGAAGACACCATTTCTTCCCTAAAATCCCAGGTAATTACTATAGCTGGGCATTTTCCTGAAAAGTATACTTTCAAATAAGTTTGATTATGAATTGATGCTGGAAATCAATGTGATGCTGTAGTATGGAATGCCACCCAAGATGAACTTTCTCCTTTCAGAATATTTTTTCTTGATGATTTGAGAATTAATTTCCTTGATAAGGTTTCCTTTAAAGCATCCACGAAATTGAAAAGTTCAGCATGATAACTTTTTCCTGTTACAGTCCACATCTCAATACAGCCTCACCCTTTTATTCTTGGTACCAGAACCAAAATACCATCATTGAGCACATTGCCAACTTTTCACCATGTTAAAGCACAAACAATCAAAAGTTAAAAGCATTTGATCCTTCTTTGGGGATAGCAAAACATATTTTATGTTCAAGGAAAAATAATGTCAATATATTCAAACAATTAATTATTTCTTGCTGAAATCTAAACCTTTTAGTATTGCTCATAAAATATAATCTGAAAAATAATTTAAAATATTTTAAATTTAAATTTAGGTAGTTATTTTTTAATTCGGACCTGACTTTTCCATATATACTTCTGTATTGTTTGAAGATTTTCTATATTGCTGGTCTAATAAGTTTTTTTAACTCTAACATTCCCATTCCTAACACAGTTAAAAATTTTAAATGTTCTTTTTACTGGAAAAGTCCCACGAGGGAAAAGATTTCTTTACTCTCCGGATCAGAGTTTGACAAATAGTAGGTGCTCAATAAATGTATTTACAAATAAAATAAATGATATAGTTTGGTGATATTCACATGAACTACTTCTATAAGATGAAACATGAAACAAATTTTAGCTATTCTATGCTCTCTGGCACATATAAAAATAAGTACTGGAGCAGAATGTTAACACAGAAAGGGTTAAATAATCTTTATTTACATGAAAAGCTCTCTTCGAGGTGTGTTTTTCCCATTAACTTTGTAGGAAAGCTTCCACAGGGTCAGCTATGTAGGACCTGGCACCTTCAGAGGAGGTTTTTTAGGTGGAAAAAAATGGAAATCTGATATCCACCTGCAGGGCCTCTGTTATCGTTCATATCATTTCACTGTAAGAAAAGCCACTTCAGCCTCCTAAAACTGGATACTGACCCAGAAAGAGAGTGCTGCCAGCTGCGCTAGTGCCTCAGAATTGGCAGCTGCATCTACTAGTCGCAGGCCATACAGGGAGCAAATTTAGTTTGAAAGCACAGGTGTATGTGTTTTTTGAAGATTGTTGGAATTCCTGTTGCAAAGCATGGTGGGGGGAAGGAAGGTTCAGTCAGTGTAATCCTCGAATCTGTCAAAATTATTGATTTTCCCATGGGTCATTTGAGCAATTGGATAAAATTAAGACCAGGGTGATATTAAAAACAAGCAAAACCAAGGGGACCATTTTGATATGCACCCTTTCAGAAAGAGTGTGCTTTCCTCTCTTTCAAGCACATTTTATATTCTGCCAGCTGTACTCTCTTGCATAACTATTTTCAGAATCAGCCGTTGCCATGGTTTCAGTTCAGACCAAAGAGGCAAGAATAAACAATCCTGAAACGATCAAACACCAGGCTTGATTACATTAAGCCCTAGTACACATTATCCAAAAGTCATTCTTATTTGGTTGTATAAGGTGCTTTTGAATTTATGCCTGACATAGGTAGCCTTAATATTATGGAAATTTACCCTTGAAAATAATCCAACTACATTGTTCAAGGTTTGATATAAGCAAATATGCTAAGCTACCCGGTTTCCTCCATCCCCCACCTCCCCAAGAATGGGGATGCAGGGGTCATCCCTGCTCTGAGCTCAGCACTAGGCAATTTCTATCAGTTATTCATGTCATCCACATAACCTTGGGAAGCAGCTGTCTTTAACCCCATTTCACAGATGAGGCATCAAGCTCTTAAGCAACTTTCCTGCAACAATAAAAACCAAGGCAGAAACTGAACCCAGCTTGGCCTGACTCCAGACAAAGCTCCAACTCTTTCCACTAGGAAACATTGTCTGTCCAACCTCAGGGAATCCCCAAGATAGATTGCGGTTTCCAGAAAGCAGTAATTTTCTCTGTACTCATTCATTCATTCATGTAGTGAATATGAGCTACATGCCCAGCCTTGTAAATGGCACTGGGGACACAGATGTGAATAAACACCATCCCTGCCCAGAAGAGCTCTGGGGTGCGGGATAGGGATAGGAAAACAAATAATGACAAGGTCGTGTGGGACGTGCTAGTAACTGAGAACAGGAATACAGAGGAGGGAGCTGCCGACTTTGCCAGGGGGTAGGAGGCGATGAGCAGTTGGGGAGGAGTCAAAGACTTTTATAGAAGAGTGACGATTGAACTTAATCTTAGAGTACGAATAGGAGTTAGTGAGCCAAGTGTTGCAAACAGAGAAGATAGCATGAGCCAAAGGTCAACAGAGGGGTGGAAGACATGGCGTGGGGTGGCAGTGGTGGAAGGGGTTGACAAGATGAAGCTGCGGAGGCAGGCTGGAGCCAGATCAAAACGGCCTTCTCAGAAGGAGTTAGATTTTACTCTGTACTCTCTGATGGACTTTTAGTAGGGATGGGACATGATCAAAGTGAAAGACACATTGACATTCAACAGATCTCCTAAGACTCATCTAGGGAACTGTCCAAATTTAAATAAAATCTTACCAGACTATTTGCACAACCTTGACATCCAGGCCACACTCACCTCTTCTAATACAAAGTGTCTTTTCTAGGTTAACTTTCTGCAGAAGAGAGCAACCGTCCTTCAAGAAGAACTATCTATGTACCAAGGCAGAAGGTACATCTTAGGATCAGGAATGCCTTCTGATTTGTTTGTATTGTTTGCACCTATGAATTTCCTAGATTTATGTTTGTCTTTATTAAAATACTTGGATACTGTATCAGTGTGGGGGGGGGAAAGGCTTATTTTAGTAAACAGCCTTCTTTGAGGAGCTGCCTGCCTCTCTTCATCACAGTTCTTAGTCAGTGCTATTAGAACAAGCTGAGAGAATCCGAGGCACTTGGCAAGTCCCGGCCTCACCTTGGTAGTCATAAAGAGTCATAGTCTTAAAGCCCAGGAGACATTATCTTCCTTTAAGATAGGAAGATGTGGCAATTCTTAACAGTACAGATCACCTCTTCAAAGTCCTGTAGCCCCAGGGGCTTCACTCCGTTGCAGATGTTCCCCAGAACAGAGCAGTTAAAGGGCTCAGGTATGTCACAATGCTCAGGTACTTCAGTGAGGCCTTCTCAGGATGCACCGACCTGTGCAGTCAGAGGTGTGCAGTGACATCACCGCCATGGACTGTGTTTACCTGCTGGTCTAGAGCAGTCAGTTTCCCTTTTAGTGGAATGAAAGTCTGAACCATTTACTTGGCATTGGAAGTAAAGAACTTCTGAATCTTTCATTTTTCAAAGAAGTTCCTTTTTCTTGGTATAGCTCTGATTTGACCTATTATAGGCATCAATGATGAAATTTGGTAGCAAACATTCTGTTCAACTTCTATCTAATGTCTCCTAATAGGAATACATTTTATAATTGGCAGCCTTTAAAATGGGAGAAAGTAATAACTGAGATTTTTTTTTTATTTCTAGGTAACTGCACGAGTGCAATGGATGCAATTGTCTGGCTGCACTGTGGACTTCTTTCAGCAGGTTTGAAGATTTGGATATTGTAAACTGTGATATCAATGCCATTTTTTAATACTTAAAAGTATGTGATTAAGATCATAAAAGCATCATCATTCACATACTCCTGGGGTGGTTTTATTTGTGTCTGCCTATGTTATTTTTTTTTTAACATTCCTTTATTTCTGATTTCCACATTTACATTCATCTAGGGTGTGCTGAGAATTGCTTATTTTGGGAAAAGAAATGATTTCTTATGCTATGCCTTGTTAATGTTTTTTGCATAGAATTTACCAGTTGAATATGGTCAAAATCACATTTGTGATATCATATCAAAAATTTTAGCACATTTACATTATGTTCATGTTCATATATTATTAAAAGATTATTTTGTACTTTTAAGTATTATTTCTCCTTATTGCACCTCATTTGCTAAAAGAAGTGTGACATATACATGGTATTTTTCCCTGGAAAATACTGAGACTCTCGTTTGTCACTATGGGGGAAATATCATATGTCATGTTGAAGATCAAATCCATAATTAGTGCATGAAGTTGCTGTTTAGAATAAAATCACCGGGTCATCTCATATCAGTCTAAGCACTTATCACGTTGCTCTCCAATCTGATCCTGGGACTCCAGAGACAGAATAATGTAGAATTTCATACGGCAGCTATGGTTCTATTGTGGCTTTCTTAATCTCTCCTTTTATGGTTGTTGTTTTAATTATAATGTGAAATTGATACTTTTTAAGCAAACCTAAAAATGTGGAGACATGTTATGAGGACACTCAACACGTTGGCAAGTGATCACAAAATATGCTGTAGTTGGTCCTGTTTTCGGGAGTGGGGGTGGGGTGGGGTGCCTGCTACTTGAGAGGCCATGAGCTTGCTTCTGTGAGTGGGTATTTGCAGTCTGGGCCCCTCTCCCCACCTGAATGGCGAGAAGCAGCTCCGGGTCGATTGGTCGACCCTGATTTGGCAAGGAGGGTTTGAATTGCAGTAAGTGGACCAGCCACCAGGAAACAACTGATGCTCCAGAGTCCTTTGGCCGCATTGTAGTGCGTGCCACGGGCCCTCTGAGACGCTCAGAAAATCTGGCCCCTGGGAGGGGCTGGAAGTCATCTGGGTTACTGTAAAAGTACAAGGGCAGAAAGTTTACTTACACTTTTTCAGAATTCTTTTCTCTTTCCCACATCCCATCCCTGTTGTTTGCTGCACTCGGATTAATGACCCCTTTTTGTCCTGTAACTAAAATATGGAGATAATCAGGAAGTCACACATTCTAAGACAGCCTCCAGCACCAAGCCAGGACCTGCATACGGGCAGCTGTGCAGGCAGCGTCCAGAGGCCTGGTGATCCCACACCGAGTCCTCTCTGGGGCTCCGCTCACTCTACCCCTACACACACACACGCCCATCCTGACCCCTTCTCCAAGAATATAAATCTCAGGTTTTTCTTATATGTACAATAAATTATAGCACTGGCTTCTCAAAGAACATTCGGGAAAAAGCAAAATCATAGTGGGTACTATTCAAACCACCTAACAAACGAGTACGGTTGGGATTCAGACTCTAATTTAGTACTCAGAAGGGAAAGATTAAGGCTGCTTCTGTATCGACCACGAAAAACAGGTTGAAGCTCAACAGATTTCATTAGCAGGGTTATTAGCCGCCTTAAGTAAGAATGCTTTAGTGAATTGGATCATGTGCTGGCATTGGAACTCCCACTCAAGAGTATTTGTTTTCCATGAGTAAATATCAGTAGGTGTTTTGGAACTTTGCCTGCTATTCTTTCTTTTCCTTATTTCGAGGGTTATGAAATTACAAACACTGTTGAACCTTTGACACTACCCAGATCCTGGTTCCCTTCTGCAGTGTGTCACATATTTCTGAGTATAAACGAAGGAAACTTTAGGTCAGTTTGAAGGTATAAGATAGGAATAGGCGGCTGACACTGATGTTTTTTGTGAAAGTTCTCTGATGAAGGAAGAAAAACAAAAAATGCATTTGGCATGTTTGAAATGCCTTACTGAATTGAGCACCAAGAAGATAAATGGCTACTGGGAGAAAAAGCAAGTGCTTGAGCAATAAATTATAAATATTGTGCCTAATTATAAAATCATCTAAGATTTCATACTTTCTTTTATCTCGTGGAAGATTAATTGTTCATCACAAGTAGCTGATTTAGTTACAGCTCAAGTTATTATCATTGGCCACCGTACTTGAGTCATCCACCTGTGCCTTTGACATTTCAGCATCTAATTGTCAGCGGGTAGTGGCTGAAGGCATGTGGAATTAGCTGAGCAGAAGAAAAGCTCTGGGATCTCACTGCTCTTAGTGTGTGCTACTATCCAGTTCGGGGGTCAGGGAGGGAGAGGGGTTAGCTGAAAGTTAACTATTCAGTCTCTGCCTGTGTCATAGTTTTGTCTGAGTCGCCATTTCTGCGTCACCAAGCAGTGTGCCCTTTGGAGGCCTGACCTCTGAATTTGCAGCCTCCCCACTCAACAGTGAACTTCTCAGAGGGCAGCCCTCAAGGGGACAGGATGGGGAAGAAAGGAATACTAAGAAGCTATAGAGAATGGATGGACTTGCTTCATAGTTTGTACAAAAGAATTGACTGTGACCCTAGGGACATAGCTCAGATTCAAACATCGCCCTCTAATTTCACATATTAACAGTGATTTCTTCAGAAACAGGCTTATGTTTATAGTGGGGAGGAGCCTCATTAAAGGGATCTACAAAGAAAGTGCAGAAAGAAGAAACTGTGCAATTGAATTAACAATTTACGTCCCTCTTATTGAAGTGCCTTGCCATCCACAGAAGGCAATGGTGTTAGCTTAGGTTTCTTTCTCAGAGTAAAAAGGAAAGGTAAAACATCAAAAATGGTGTGAGAAAAGTTTTAGAACACAAGGTCATTTTAATTCATAGTTTCCTTAAAAGAACTATCTCTTCCCAGCTTTCATATTTTGTTCAGGAAGGTCATTTCTTTCAAGCCTTGTCACTAAAAAGGTTTGCTCTTTAAAGTGAATTATGAAAGGATGTTGAAATTGCAAGTTACTGAAACTAAAATGCATGGCCAATTTTAAGTCTGCTAACTGAAGCCTACTTAAACCTGGATGTGCTTTTGTCTAGGCAGCTCCTTTGATAAAACCAGAAAAGGATATGTGGTTGGTCAATTCAAAGTGGGAAAAGAAGATAATTAGATGAAACTTTTTTCAACAGTTGAAGTGGCTCTGGATTTGGAGACTTAATTAAGAAGCTGTGGCTTAGGCTATAATGGTATTGGAATAATAAAGATGAAATACCCCCGATCGGACCTGTTTAGTATGAACATATTAATATTCTTCACTATTGTTTTCAAAACTGAAAAAGCATCAGATCATATTATTTACCTGTCACACAGAGGAAGAGAAATAAAACGTGTAATGTAAGACTAAAGGAATTTTAAAATCTGGGTCCCTCAACAAAATCTAGTTTAGTTGGCATTTCAGTCTTCCAAACATTTCAGTTATAAGCAAGGATTTCCATCAGACAAGTGTCTTAAACACCACAGGCCCAAGAAGTTGCCATCAGTTCTGGTGCCTTTTAGAACTGAAGCTTAGTCTAGACCTCAGGCTAATAAATGCTCTTATATCCTCTTTGGGAGTCTACAATTTTAGGAAGAGTCTCAGGGAAAACAGCTAGTTAGACACATGGACTTGAACATGAATGGAGAGAGAGGACTACCCAGTCAGACGCCCCCTGTATTTAAATAGCTGACATGCAGTTAGGTGAGTTGAACCGTTTTGTCCATGGTTCTTCACCTTAGCTAGAAAAAGAAATTAGTTCACAGATGGAATCTACTTATTAATATCATTTCCTTAGGCAATTTTCTTCACCTACCTGGCCTTACTTTTCTCATCTATAACCTGGAGGAGTACAACTAGACCAATATTCCCAAACTACTATTTCAAACCTCTAATTCAGTGTTTCTGAACCTGGGATTCCATCAAGCCCTGTTCTGTATGGATTGCCTTGAAATGTCCATATGTCAAATACATTTTGAAAATGTAGAAAATTCCATATCCCGTTCGTACATCACTTGCTCATTCATTCATTCATTCAATAAATACTTGATTCCCTACTGTGTGCTAGATAGCATATTAACTACCCCAGAATTTAGTGACTTAAAACAGTAATTTATTTGAGCGAAAGCTGATGGGCTCAGCACACCTGTTCTCACTTGAGTCTCACGCAGGGTCGGGCAGATGTTGGCTGGGCCTGATCACAGGAGCTCAGTGGGCTCAAGCCCACAATGGCTCAGTTTCCTGCTTCCAGGTGATGCTGCCTGGTGGCTGGAACATGGTGGCTGTGCGGAGCCCTCGAGAGCAAGCCAGGCAAGGTGTAGAAGCCATCAGTCCCAGAAAGTGGCACAGCATCATGTTTGCCATATTCTGTTTCAGGGCAGCGGTAGAGGTCACCTGGAGTCCAGGGGAAGGGGACATGGACCCCACAAGTGTCAGAGGATTTGTGGCCATCTGTAATCTGCTGCACTCTTTGGTAAAGAAACCTATTTTACTTCCTTTAGTCTGGAATCTCCTAAAAGGATATTTGAGCATGGAATAGTTTTTTGGGCATAGGGGTTTTTCTGTGGCCCACTTAGTGTATTATATTAGAGTTCTGTGAAATATCAATACTTAGTGTATAATACGCTACGATACTGAATATATCGTACAGAGTTCAAGGAGATCAAATGGGGGTGTTTACTTTCTGTTCCAAATTTCTGATATAGTCTCTGTTGTATTTCTACAACTGCAGGTTAAATTAGAGATTTGGAAACATTGCTTGGGGACCCCTGAGTTAGCAGGAATATTCAACGAGGCCATGTCTCCCTGTGTGATTCTTTCAAAAAATAGCAACCATCGTTGAATTTTTCTTTCAACCCCTCCGTGCTTAGAGAATGGTATGCATCCTTTATCAAAATTATCTTAGCAAATGTAATACTATACAGGTCTACCAAAACTCATACCCTGTGCTTGCAATGGCTTTTTCCTCCTTTCATGGAAATGTGAGGCACATGGAAGGAATTGGACTCGAGCCTGTGAGGGAAAATTTCCTGAACCACAGAGCACTTAAAAACTACTCAAATAAGTAGAGTATAATCATCCAGATAAACAAATGAATCAGCCTTCCTAATTGCACCATTAGCTTTCTCACCACCATGGGGCTGATTTATCTCTGTGTAAACTGCTTATCCCATCACCTGCATCTCACTCCTCTCTGCCTGAGCCTGGGTCAGGGAGTGGAAATAGGAAAATTGAAACCAAGTAGGAGGAGGTGGGCTGCCATTCCACTGACTAGCTCTCTGCACCTCACACTGCACGGTACAGATCGGGAAAGATTGATTCAACCCAGTGATTAGCAGGTGCTTTGAAAATGTGGAAGTGATTAGTGGTCCAGGGTTCAGATCTGTTCAACAGGCAGAACCTGAGAGTTTAGGTATGAAAGGCAGATGGAAAAGACCCCATTTCCTTAGAAAGAGGAAATTTTTTCCTAGCTAGATGATGGAGGGTCCTGAGAATCTTGCAGTTTTTGCAGATATCTTGACATCGACTGAGATTGCTCTCATACTAGTCGGGGTTTCCCATTTTGTTTGATGCAAATTGAGTGCAGCTGTCATTTGCCTGACCTTGGCTGTGATGTTGCTCCTCAGGTAAGTGTGAACTTAGGTTTTGGTCTTCTTTTCCTTGAACACTTTGGTGTTTCCCAGCTGCTGCAGTGTCACAATCCTGTGTGAAATCCTTTTCAGAATGATAATTTGGCCCGTGACATATCATCGTGTTTGTAATAAAAACATTTCTCCAAGCCCTGCTGCGGTGGTTACTACGGAAGCCTCAGCGGTATTGCCTTGTCAAGTCTCCACCTGCTCCTTCTCAGAGTTAAGGATCTGGTAGCAGTTTCCTGCCTAGAGTGATATTTCTTACGGTGTAAGGGAACCTTTCTCTGACTGAGTTCTCACTTGGTTATCTGATTTTATTCTTCAGCACTTCTATTTATGCTTTTGGACATGTGAATTTGGAAACTGCTGGAATGCAAATTCATAAATTAAGAGGGTTTTTTTCCCTTTAAAATGCTTTCTCCTATCTTATTTAGAGAGAGTATTTTTAACACCTTCAAAAGTTAAATCCATACATCTTATACTGCTGAAATTTTCAATTTTTTAAATAGGCCAAATTAATATGGCAAACCTGAGTAGACCCAAACCTCCTACTGTGGCCCCTGTTATCAGGTACTCTGTTTAAAACTATATAATATTCACTCTCTCACTTCTTTATGGGTAGAAGAGAAAGATGGCTCCAGCTCCATCTCAACTTGTAGTTGTTGTGCTCTCTGTGATATCACCTTTAAGATCTGAGGAGCATTTCCACTTCATGCAAAGTGTAGATTGAACCAGACTCTCAAAAGGTGCTTAAATTTGCTCAAAAAGAACTAGAATTTATTTATTCATTAAATATTCTGCAGACCATTGCTGTGTACCTTGTCAGACCGAGGGACTGAGCTAGGGGTTATGAGGCATACAAAGATGAACGAGACCTGCTCCTTGCCTTTAGAGAGCTTGTGATCCGTGAGGGAAGATAAGACATTCAGAAAAAAAAAAAGAAAATATGAGAGGGAACATGATCTTTAAATGAGAAATGCCAAATATTATGGGGATTCCAATGAATCAGAAACACTTTGAAATAAAATCTTAGAGGAAGAGGTACATTTAAGCTGCAGTTGTTGACATAGGAGAAAGATTTCAATAGGTAGAAATGTGGGGAAAGGCATTCCAGATAGAGTCATTGCCAGACTAAGTAGTTCAGATCATCTATATAACACAGTGCTGGAAAAAAAAAATGTAATATAACATTTAAAAAGGTGTGTTGGAGTCAGATTATGCAAGTCAAAGGGGATAATATTTCTTAAGTACCTACAGTGTGTGACAAATTGGGCTCAGCTTCAGCACATGTTGATTAAGGTCTTTGGAGTTGACAGATGTGGATTTGGGCAGGTTTGCTTAGTTTTTCTGAGTCTCAGTTTCCTTATCATAGAAAAGGGAGGAAATAGTACAACATGGTTGTGAACATTAAATGAGATAATGCATTAAAAATGTCTAATGTAAAATACACATTCGATAAATGAAAGGCTATTTTTATTTTATGACAATCCTCAATAATTTCATTAAATAAATATTATTTATACAAGAGGAAATTGAAGCAAAGACTTTGAAACTTGTGTAGGAAGGCATAGCTAATACATGGTAAATTCAGAAATTGGAATTCATGTTTTTCTGATTCATTTTTATCCCTTCTGTTATATTCCATTACTGCCAATTAAAGTTTTAACTTTATTTTATAAGTAAAAAGGAGCGATTAAAGAGTTTTGAGCAGGGTAGTGTGTTTGTTTGAAACTGTTTTTACCCCAGGAAAGCCATGTTTTGTTTTTTTTTTAATTTTATTAATTAAAAAAAATTACAAGAAGCAAACATTCTCAACACATACACTCAGCAATTCGCAATATCATCACATAGTTGATATTCATCATCATGATCATTTCCCAGAACATTAGCATCAATTCAGAAAAAGAAATAAAAAGACAACAGAAAAATATAACAAACAGAAAAAAAAAAAAGATTTTACAGGCCATACCCCTTACTGATCCCTTTCATTGATCACTAGCATTTCAAACTAAATCTATTTTAACATTTGTTCCCCCTATTATTTATTTTTATTCCATATGTTCCTCTCATCTGTTGACTAGTTCGATAAAAGGAGTATCAGACACAAGGTTTTCACAATCACACAGTCACATCATGAAAGTTACATCATTATACAATCATCATCAAGAAACATGGCTACTGGAACACAGCTCTACATTTTCAGGCAGTTCCCTCCAGCCTCTCCATTGCATCTTGGATAACAAGGTGATATCTACTTAATGCATAAGAATAACCTCCAGGATAACCTCTCGACTCTGTTTGGAATATCTAGCCATTGACACTTTGTCTCATTTCACTCTTCCCCCTTTTGGTCGAGAAGGTTTTCTCAATACCTTGATGCTGGGTCTGAGCTCATCCTAGAGTTTTTCTCAATCCCTTGATGCTGAATCTCAGCTCATTCTGGGATTTCTGTCCCACGCTGCCAGGAAGATCCACACCCCTGGTAGTCATGTCCCACATAGACAGGGGGAGGGTGGTGAGTCTGCTTGCTGTGTTGGCTGGAGAGAGAGGCCACATCTGAGCAACAAAAGAGGTTCTCCTGCGGGTGACTCTTAGGCTTAATTTAAAGTAGGCTTGACCTATCCCCTGTGAGGTTAAGTTTCATATGAACAAACCCCAAGACTGGGGGCTCAGCCTATAGCTTTGGTTGTCCACATGCTTGTGAGAATATCAAGAATTCAACTTGGGGAAGTTGAGTTTTCCCCCATTCTCACCATTCCCTGAAGGGGACTTTGCAAATATTTTTCCACTCACTGATCAAATCACTCTGGGATTCATCAGGGCATCACCTGGACAAACCAACAAAATCTCATGTCCTATACAAAGTTCCATGTACTTAAGGTGTTCAATCAACTATCTACATAAGTTATATTAGGAGATGCACTAGTCAAAGTATAGATTTGTACCAAATAAACATTTTTTGCTTTAGTCTCACACATTAGTTGAAATTTTTAAATATTAAGTACCATCTATTTTCAGCACACTGCAGTAATGATATTCTTTTGTTCTTCCTCATGCAAAAACATTTTTTAAATTTGTACATTTAGTCACTATCATTATACACTCTAGGCATTCCTAGATTACACCATCTCAATCTTTATAGTCTCTTTCTTTGTGATTTCATTTATGCCCCAGCCCTCCTCCCTCTGTCATTCTCATATGCAGCTTCATTCAGTGTTTTAACATTATTGTATTACAGTTAGGTAATATTGTGCTGTCCATTTCTGAGCTTTTATATTCAGTCCTGTTGCACAATCTGCATCCCTTCAGCTCCAATTACCCAATATCTTACCCTATTTCTATCTCCTGATGGTCTCTGTTACCAAGGAAATATTCCAAATTTATTCAATAATGTCAGTTCATATCAGTGAGACCATACAGTATTTGTCCTTTTGTTTCTGGCTAATCACACTCAGCATAATGTCCTTAAGGTCCATTCATGTTGTTACATACTTCATAACTTTATTCTGTCTTACAGCTGCATAATATTCCATCTTATGTAAATGTCACAGTTTGTTTAGCCAACTGTCTGTTGATGGACATTTTGGCTGTTTCCATCTCTTGGTAATTGTTAATAATGCTGCTATCAACATTGGGGTGTAAATGTCCATTTGTGTCCTTAGCCTCATGTCCTTTGAGTAGAGACAGCATGTAAATGGGTCTTGTTTTTTAATCCATTCTGCCAGACTATGTCTTTTGATTGGAGAGTTTAATCCATTAACATTCAGTGTTATTACTGCATGGGTAGTACTTTCTTCTATTTTGTCATCTGGATTTTATATGTCATATCTAATTTTCCTTCTTTTTACCTTTACTCATAGTCTTCCTTTCTATACTCTTCTCCACACCTCTCTCTTCTGTCTTCGTATCTGTCTCTAGTGCTCCCTTTAGTATTTCTTGCAGAGCTGGTCTCTTGGTCACAAATTCTCTCAGTGATTTTTTTGTCTGAAAATATTTTAATTTCTCCCTCATTTTTGAAGGACAATTTTTCTGGATATAGAATTCTTGGTTGGCAGTTTTTCTCTTTTACTAATTTAAATATATCATCCCACTGTCTTCTCACCTCCATGGTTTCTGCTGAGAGATCTGCTCATAGTCTTATTGGGCTTCCCTTGTATGTGATGGATTGCTTTTCTCTTGCTGCTTTCAAGAGCCTCTCTTTCTCTTTGACCTCTGACATTCTGATTATTAAATGTCTTGGAATATGTCTATTTGGATCTATTCTCTTTGGGGTACGCTGCACTTCTTAGATCTGTAATTTTAAGTCTTTCATAAGAGTTGGGAAATTTTCAGTGATAATTTCCTCCATTAGTTTTTCTCCTCCTTTTCCCTTCTCTTCTCCTTCTGGGACACCCAGAACATGTATATCCATGCGCTTCATATTGTCTTTCAATTCCCTGAGTCCCTGCTCTTATTTTTCCATTTTTTTTTTCCTATAGTTTCTGTTTCTTGTCGGATTTCAGATGTTCCGTCCTCCAGTTGAGAAATCCTATGTTCTGTCTCTCGAAATCTACCATTGTAGGTCTCCATTGTTTTTTTCATCTCTTCTACTGTGTCTTTCATTCCCATAAGTTCTGTGATTTCTTTTTTCAGACTTTCAGTTTCTTCTCTTTGTTCTTTCCTTGCCTTCTTTATATCCTCCCTCAATTCATTGATTTGGTTTTTGATGAGGTTTTCCATGTCTGTTCGTACATTCTGAATTAATTGTTTCAGCTCCTGTTTGTCATTTGAATGGTTGGTTTGTTCCTTTGACTGGGCCATATCTTCAATTTTCCTAGTGTGATTTGTTATTTTTTGCTGGCGTCTAGGCATTTAATTACCTTAATTAGTTTATTCTGGAGATTGCTTTCACTTGTTTTATCTAGGGTTTTCTTGCTGGATGAATTTGTTGTCTATCTGTTCTTTGACATTCCGTTCAGCTTTATCTGGACCTTTAGCTTAAGTTTTGTTTAACAGAGGAGAAGTTTTCAGTTCTTGTTTTCTTTTTTCTTGCCCTGCTTGTGTGGTGCCTTTCCCTCCACACACACTTAGGAGGGTCTACTTAGATATTATAGACCCCAGCCATATTTTCCCAGACCAAACTGTCCTCCTATCAGGAGGAAAGAGTCACCTGCGTCGGTTTTCCCTGAGGGTGAGACCCAGCAGGTTGAAAGACTTTCCTGTGAAGTCCCAGGACTCTGTTTTTCTTATCCTGCCCAGTATGTGGCGCTTGTCTGACTGCAGGTCCCACCAGCATAAGATGATGTGGTACCTTTAACTTTGGCAGACTCTCCCTGCTGGGGGCGTGGTAGAGACAGAGGAGAGGTTGTAGGCTGGTTTTAATGGCTTCAAATTACCAAGCCCTGGGGTCTGAATTCCTTGATGGAGGGATTCCTCCTGGGTGGGGCTTCACCCCTCCCCTTGGGGAAGGCACAAGCTCCAGATAAGCCCCCAAAAGAGCTCACTTCTGCCTATGCCTGGGGCAGTTGCAGCCTGAAAAGTCCTACCGCTGTATCCAGAGGCAGTCAAGCCTTTGTAGATACACAGCCACAAAAGCCTCTGTTTCCTTCTCCACCCCCCCCACCTTTTTCTGTCAGTTCTGTTCCCTTAGCGCTGGGGCAAAAATGAGCAACCTCCACTTTGATCAGGTTCACCTAAGCTGAGGGCCTATTTTTAGTAGTCAGAATTTGTTAATTAGTTCCACAATTGGCGTTTGATTGTGCCCAGTCCCTGCTGCTGGTAAAGTCCTTTCCTTTCCCGTCTGGGAAGCATCCTGTGGGGGAGGGGCGCTGGCCGCCGCAGCTTTGGGAACTCACGGTTCTGGGGGGGGCTCGCAGCTGGTCCAGCTGGTCCAGACTGGGGTACGCTGTGTGTCTGGTCACTATCATGGCTCCGGGAGCTGTTCTGTACTGTTTCTGGTTATTTAGTAGTTGTTCTGGAGGACGAACTAAAACGCGCATGTTGTTAAGCTGCCATCTTGACCCGGAACTCCCGTTTTTTTATCCTAATACAATTTTGTGGGGGCAGACCTATTGTTCAGGTGGGATCTTTTGACTAAGTTATTTCCAGAAATGTGACCCACCAACTATGGATGGGACCTTTTGATTAAGTGGTTTCCATTAAGATACATCTCCACCCGTTCAGGGTGGGTCTTAATCCACTTACTGGAGTCCTTTAAGAGGGAACCATTTTGGAAAAAGCTTAGAGACAACACAGACAGAGACGTTTGGAGTTGCAGAAGTAAAATATCCAGGGAATCTGTTTGAAATCTGAAACCAAAGGACCAGCAGACACCAGCCCCATGCCTTCCCAGCTGACAGAGGTGTTCTTGATGCCATCCAGGTATCTTTTTAAAGAATGCCTTAATTTGGACATTTCTGTATGGGTGTTTGTCTGGCAGCAGCATAAAGCAGGATGGATTCGAGGAGACCAGAGGCTGAAGGCAGAGAAAAACTTGGGAAACTGGTATATTTTCCCAAAAGTTGAACCAAGTGCCCAATGAGAGAAACACATCTTTGTAAGTGGAAAGTAAGTCACAGACTCAGCAGCCACCATGACATCTGAATGAATGAGATGACTGTAAAAGAAGAAACAACATGGGGCCAAGGTTTCTAGCCAAAAGAGAAGCATGACACAGATTAGCAGGGAAGTAGGGTGGGTGACAAATTGGGTTTAGAGAAAATGTGCTCCATCAGGTAACTGGAAATCTGGGTCAGGGCCCAGAGGTTTGTCAATCAAGAACATCTGAGTACGATTGATGCTGGGAGAACTGATAATCCCACCAGGAAGGGAAAGACAAGCAGAATAGATATTGAAGGACAGGAAGAAGACCAAGAAGAAGTGCATCTTTAGAGAAGCCATGGAAAAGGAGTTTATAAAAGACAAGTAGGTAACTGCTCACCTGGAAGAACTAGTGAAAGAAGAGCAAACTATCCCCAAAATAAATAGAAGAAAAGAAATAAAGATTAAAGCAGAAATGAGTGAATTGGAGAACAAAAAAACAATAAAATCAATAAAACCCAAAGTTAGTTCTTTGGGAAAATCAATAAAATAGATGGACACCTAGCTAGGCTGACAATGGTAAAAAGAGAGAGGATGCAAATATAAAAACTAGAAATGAAAGGGGGGTTGTTACCATGGGCCCTGAAGAAATTTTTTAAAATCATAGGAGAATACTATGAACAACTATATGCCAAGAAACTAGACAACTTAAGTGAAATGGACAAATTCCTAGATGCACACAAACAGCCTAGATTGACTTAAGAAGAAATAGAAGATCTCAACAAACCAATCACAAGTAAAGAGAGTCAAATCAGTCATCAAAAATCTTCCTACAAAGAAAAGTCAAGTGCCAGATGGATCACAGGGGAATTTTATCAAATACTCCAAGAGAATTAACACCAACCCTACTCAAACTCTTCCAGAAAATTGAAGGAAAAGGAACACTACCTAACTCATTTTATGAAGCTAATATCACTCTAATACCAAAAACAGAAAAAGATGCTACAAGAAAGGAAAACTACAGACCAATCTCCCTAATGAAAATAAGATGCAAAAATTCTCAACAAACTGCTAGCAGATCAAATCTAATGACACAAAAAGAATTATACAACATGACCAAGTAGTGCTTATATCGGGAATTGCAAGAGTAGTTCAACACAAAAATTCAATCAGTGTAATAAAACACATTAGCAAATTGAAAGGGAAAAATCACATGATCATCTTGATTGATACTGAAAAAGCATTTAACAAAATTCAGCACCCTTTTCTGGTCAAAACACTTCAAAAGATAAAAATTGAAGGAAACTTCCTGAATATGATAAAGGATATAAATGAAAAACTCATAACCAGCAACATACTCAAAGGTGAGAGATTGAAAGCATTCCCCCTAAGATTGAAAATGAGACATGGATGCCCTCTGTCACCATGTTACTCACAATGTCCTAGAAGTTTCTAGCTAGAGCAATCAGGCAGGAAAAAAATAAAAGGCATCCAAACCAGAAAAGAGGAAGTAAAACTTTCATTATTTACAGATGACATGATATTTATCTTGGAAAATCCTGAGAAATCTATGACAATGCCAATGCTTCTTGAATTAATAAGCAAATTCAGCAAAGTGGGGGGATACAAGATTAATGTGAAAAGTTAGTAATGTTTCTATACATAAGCAATGACCTAACTGAGAATATGATTAAGGAAAAAATTCCATTCAAAATAGCAACTAAAAGAATCAAGTTTCTAACCAGGGATGTAAAGGTCCTATACACAGAAAACTACAAAACATATCTAAAAGAAATCAAAGAAGATCCAAAGTAGAAAGACATTCCCTGCTCTTAGATGGGAAAGTTAAGATGTCAGTTCTACCCAAAATGATCTAAAGATTCAGCGTAATACCAATCAAAATTCCACCAACCTACTTTGAAGACTTGGAAAAACTAGTTATCAAATTCATTCAGAAGAAAGGGAAGAGATCTTGAATAGCTAAAAGTATCCTAAAAGAGAAGAACAAAGTGGGAGGACTAACACTGCCTAATTTTAAAGCTTATTATAAAGCCACCATGGTCAAGACAGCATTGTACTTGTACAAAGATAGAAATATGGACCAATAGAATCGAATGAGAGTGCAGAGATACACCACAAAATCTATGGTCAATTGATCTTCAACAAGGCCCCCAAATCCACTGAACTGGGACAGAATAGTCTTTTCAATAAATGGGCCTGGAAGAACTGGATATCAATAGTCAAAAGAATGAAAGAGCACCCTTACCTTATACCCTATACAAAAACTAAAAAGTGGATCAAAGATCTAAATAAAAGAGCCAGTACCATAAGACACCTAGAAGAAAATAAAGGGAAACATCTTCAAGACCTACTAATAGAAGGTAGCTTCTTAAACTTTATACCCAAAGCACAAGCAATGAAAGAAAAAATAGATAAATGGGAACCCCTCAAAATCAAATGTTTCTGGGCCTCAAAGGACTTTGTCAAAAAGGTGAAGAGGCAGCCAACTCAATGGGAGAAAATATTAGGAAATCATAAAGCAGGTAAAGGTTTGATGTCCTGTATACATAAAAAAAAAAAAGCAACTCAACAACAACAAAAAATCCAATTATGAAGTGATATAAAGATATGAGGGGATACGTTTCTGAAGAGCAAATACAGAAGGCTCAAAAGCACATGAAGAGATGCCTGTTCATTAGCTATAAGGGAAAAGCAAATCAACACTATAATGAAATATTCACCTCACCTGAGAAGAATGGTTGCTGTTAAACAAACAGGAAACTACAAATGTTGAAGATGTGGCGAAATTGGAACACTTATTCACTGCTGGTGGGAATATTTAATGGTACAGACCCTGTGGAAGACAGTTTATGGGTTTCTAAAAATCAAAATATCTAGTTGCTTTACAACCCAGCAGTACCACTACCCAGTATATATCCAGAAGAGCTGAAAGCAGTGACACAAACAGACATTAGCACACCAATGTTCATAGCAGCATTATTTGTAATTGCCAAAAGATAGAAACAATCCAAGTGTCCATCAACAGATGAGTGGATAAATAAAATGTGGTAAATACGTATGATGAAATATTATGCAGCAATAAGATGAAATGAGATCCTGAAGCATATGACAATATGGATGAATCTTAAGGATATAATGTTGAGTGAAATAAGTCAGTCACAGAAGGATAGATACTGTATGATTCCACTTTTATGAACATGGTAAAGGTAAAATCAGAGACTCATAATACAGAATATAGGGGACTTAGAGATACATGGAAATTAGAAACGGGTGAACAGTTAGCTAATGAGGTTGAACTCAAATGTAAGGGAATAGATAGAAGTGAAGGCGGCTCATTAGTGGGTTTATAAGCAATATTGCCATATTGAAGGTGAAGATGATTGAAAAGGGTTGTATAGAGCCATGTATCCCACTGATTAACACTACAAATATAAATAAATTCTTGCAGGAACTACTTCAAAATGTATGAATCCTGGACAAAGAGTAATTAATAGAGGGATATGGGGGAAAACAACTATTGTATGCTATGGCCTATATTTAACAGGAGAAGATCAACAGTACCACAGCAATACCAGGGGTAAATAATTGGCGGGGGGGATGGAAGGGGAGGACAGAGTTAAGGGGAGGTTTGGATTTTATATTTGGCCAGGGTGTGTTGTTTATCTGTTATGTTTCTGTTTGGAACAATGAAAATTGTCTAAAATTGAGAGTGTTGAGGATTATACAACTAAATAAGGATAATACGAGACATGGATTGTTTACTTTAGACATTAACCATGATGCCCAGTGGATGGAGGTGGCTGAAGGATACACTGACCGAGAAGTAGAATGGCGAACTGTGGTATATACATATGATAGAGTACTGTGCGACTTCAGAAAGGAATGAAGTCGTGAGGCATGGAACAAGGTAAATGAACCTTGGGGACATTATATGGTACAAAATAAGCTGGCAACAAAACAATAAATATTGTATGGTCTCTTTTAGAAAATACTTACAAGAAAATTGGGGCCTAGAGTGTAAGTTCTTAGAGCAGTCACACTTAGTCAGGAGCTGTAAATGTTATTTCTAGGTTTTGAGATGTTGTGTTATATATGTATAACCTGGTATTTCCCTGGAACTTTGGGTACCTGTATGATACCTAAGACTCAGAGTCAGAGTTCTGCAGCTCTGAAAGTCAGCATTGCTACATGCAACAGCTGTTAAAGAAACCAAAAAAGCGATCCGTCTTTGATTAGACATAAGAACAAAGTTGATCTGGTTGGGACTAAGGTAAATCAGAATACAGGGTCAAGGATGACTTCAAATACTATATGAAACCAAAGGAAGAAAAATTTATTTTGTCCAAAACTTAAATTTTCATAGCTCATAATCTAACTCAACCTGTCTGGATAGCTCATTTTAACAACCCAAACACAAGGAGCCCAGAATGGGAATGAGGGCTTGTAAATCTAGAGCTTAATGTATTTGTCAGATACATCTCAGAGTGTTTTGGGCAGATAATTAAAAAGTACTGGCAAATGGGTACTGAAGAAAAGATGTAGCACTATTAAACTTTACCACCAGGGAAACCCCTGAAACTGTCTCAAACATTGGGAACTCCCAAGTCAATAGGTCAATCCCTTGATCTTAAGGTTTGCTCTAGAAGCTTATTTCTGTAGTGGAGGATCTAAGCCTACCTTTAGTTATGCCTAAGAGTTACTTCGAGGAAATCTCTTTTGTTGCTCAGATGTGGCCTCTCTCTAAGCCCGATTCTGCAAGAAAAATCATTACCCTCCCCCTACATGGGGCATGACATCCAGGGGTGAAAGTCTCCCTGGCAATGTGGCCATGACTCCCAGGGATGAGCCTAGCCCTGGCACCATTAGATCAACAACACCTTCCTGACCAAAAAGTGGAAAAGGAATGTAACAAAATAGTGTATCAGTGGCTAAGAGAGTTCAAATCGAGTCAAGAGGCTTTCTGGGGCCTACTCTTACACAAGCTTTAGCTGGACGTTCCTAATTACCACGGTTTGCCAAGCCCCAACCAACACCCTTCCTGTTGACCCACCTAATTAATTGTGTTAACACCCAGGGCTCTATCTGAGATGCTACACAAGTTTCGTGCACTAAGATTACTTTCCAGAAACCTACAACCTCCAGATGGTTCCTAGGCCAGAGAAGCCCTGAAACCCAGAGGGGCCAGCCTCTCCTTGAACATCAGTTAGTTCCATCCCCTTATCCCATATTGTCAATACCCCTTTCCAACATGAAAAAGTTAAAATGGGCATAGCTCAAATACTCCTAAAGATTGGTAGAAGGATCAAAGGAGAAGGAGTTATAACAGAGAAGATGGGATCTAACAAATGTGTATGACTGCTGAATCATTATATTGATATTTCTTTTAGTCTCCAGTGTCTTGGAGCAACTAGAAGGAAAAACCTGAAACTGTGGAACGGTAATCGAATACCAAACTCTGAAATCTGTTCCATAACTGCTTATTACAATATACTTCAAAATTTATTGCTGTGTGTGTGTGTGTGTGTGTGTGTATAATATTTCACAATTAAAAATGATTTTTAAAAAGAAAGAGAAATAGGGGTCAGGTCAAGGAGGATTGAGACCCCAAATTGGCCCTTAAGGAAGACATCTTGAGGGCCGTGGATTAGAGAAGAGTCTGAACTAAAGGGTGCATTGTCTCCCAAGACATCCACTGCGGTGAGATAAATGATAGAGAGCCAGGTGTCGATGTTTCTAGAGCTCCTCAGGATAGGAGGCAGGATTTCCTGCTTTTATTCTAAATAACAGTTTGTAGTTTTATGGTTCCATCTGATCCTAAATCCACAAACAGGAGCTTACTTGGGCCCTGCCAAGTGAATTGGTCCAAGATCCTTTACGAACATGCTTTTGAAAGTTCAGTTTTTCTCTCATCATCTAAGTCTGTGCCAAGTTGTAAATTTTTATAGATTAAAAAAAATGAAGTTAGCATTTTGCAAACTATCTCTCAAGATAAACCATGATTATAAAACTGATCCTCCAGGAAGGAAGTTCCCCTACAGACAGTCAACTAATTTTGCATCTGATCTTCATGAGATACTGGAATGATTGTTGGTTTCTGGGCATTTTATTCTTACTTAAAGAGTCTGCTTTAACTTGAGTCAATATTTAGGTAGAACTTAAATTGAGTTAGTATACATGATCATGAAATTTAAAACTCTTTTTAATGTCCAACTCTTCCAAAAGCAATAGTTAAAAGTTTCTTTTTAAGGTGATGGAAAAGTTTGGTAATGGCTGGTAGTGAGGGTAGCACAACATTGTGAATGTAATAAACAGCACTGAATTATATATTGGAATGTGCTTAGAAGGTGAAATTTTAGGTTGTACATATGCTACTAAAATAAAAATTTTTTTAATTCCATAGGACTATGTTGAAACAGCCAACCCCAATGTAAACCATGGACTAGTTAATAGTACAATTATAATAATATTTTTCATCAATTGTCACAAATCTGTCACACTAAGGCAAGGTGTTAATAAGGGGGGAAAGGTATATGTAGGAACTCTGTATTTTCTGCATGATTTTTCTGTAAACCTGCATCTCAAATTTTAAAAAAGGGGGGCAGAGGAAGAAACTAGGTGAATGGTTATGAACACATTTTGGGGGCAGAGAAGAGTGCATTAAAACAGAGCAGTGTAAGGGCCTGGGTAGTCGACATCAGAAGATGAAACAACTTTTTAAAAAGGGAAATTAAATATTAAAGTTCTGGAACTATAGGTAAGACTTCCTACAACATAAAAGGATCTTGATACCCTAAATTTCTTTAATGGACTTTGTGAGTACTTACCACAATGTCTGGAAGCCATAAACGGCTTCCTCTCCTTACTTTTTTTTTTTTGTTTCGCATCAAAATTTCTTTCATCTAACACTAAAAGTTATTAATAGGGACTTAGAAAGAAAATAAGGCAAGGCATTATAATTCTATCAAAATAGCTTAGATTATGGTCTCTTTTTAGTGAGAGGGAGAAAAAAAACTTTTTTTCTACTCAGGATAATAGAGAACAGGACAGTTGGGCACTTAGAGTCTCCAGCCTGGCAGGGATAATATGGAGATGCTTTAGATTTGCTGGCTGTTTTCCAAAGAAGTGACAAAAGAAACCCAACTTTGCCAGGTGCCCTTGAGCTGTTGGGAGAATTCAGTCAAGTCCAGCTGGCCAGAGCGTACCTTCCCAGGTGCTCTGAGGGTAGAGTCCCCACTGGGACTCTCTGTAGAGATGACTGCCATGATAAATGTGCCAAGAGGTGAAGGCTGGACCACCACTAATTTAACTCTGGAATTCTTTTTTCAGTTTCAGTATGTGTCCCTCACAGCAGCAAAAAAGAGAAGTTGGGACCCAGTAGCGATTTTAACGCATGTCGCTATTTAGCCTGTCCGTTGCAGTATAGACACTGAGAAGGGAGGTTTGTAGACAACGACTAGAATTTTTCTGCTGCTCGTATCCTAGAAATAGGGCCAGTCTTCTGCCAGATGGCACCGGCTACAAGCGAGCTAAGAAATGCCGCATGTAATTATGAGCTTGATTTCAGAATACTCCCTTCTCTATAGCTGAGGAAGATGTGCTTTCTACCCAGGCTCTTCAGGAACAAATGGGGAGAATCCCAATCAGGAAAACTGTAGTGTTGTGGAGAAATCCTGTTCCTAGATATGTCTGTAAAACTGGAAATAGCATTTAACCTCTTCTGAAAGGAGCATTTGGGCCAAAAACAAGTAGAGTCTTAGTTCATAGTAGCCTTACCATAATAAAATTTAAATAATTTCATTTTGTATACTTTGAATATAATATGTTTTCTATTTGATCCTAATGATTTTATCTGTATTCATAAAGTGAATAAACCCCTAAGGGTAGCTGAATTTTACATTATGCCTTCTGATCATGGAGAAGAGGAAAGTATAATTCTATTGCGTCTTTGGGCAAGATGGTAAATGGTTTATTGTGAAAGTGTAGTCCTCAATACCTTATTTAAAGCAAGAACTTATGTCGATAACCAGATTCCATTCTAACATTTTGGTTAAATTAGCATTTAGGTTGGCCATTAAAACTCTGTATTTACTGTGCAAATAAATAGACAAAAAATATAAGACCATCAAATTAGTGATATGTTTATGGTACAGAAGTCATAATGTAGAAATCACTTAGGAAGTACCACCTACAGCTGTTATTACATATAGACAACCCTTGACATTGGACAACTTGGCCTGCCATCTCTTCCCTGGTGTTCTAGTTTGCTAGCTGCCAGAATGCAATATACCAGAAACAGAATGGCTTTTAAAAAGAGGAATTTAATGAGTTGCTAGTTTACAATTCTAAGGCTGAGAAAATGTCCCCATTAAAGCAAGTATATAGAAATGTCCAATCTTAGGCATCCAGGGACAGATACCTTGGTTCAAGAAGGCCGATGAAGTTCAGGGTTTCTCTCTCAAGTGAAAAGGCACATGGCAAACACAGTCAGAGTTTCTCTCTCATCTGGAAAGGCACATGGTGAACACGGTCAGGGTTCCTCTCTCATCTGGAAGGGCACATGGCAGACATGGCATCTTCTTCTCCTGGCTTCTGGTTTCATGAAGCTCCCCGGGAGACATTTTCCTTCTTCATCTCCAAAGGTGGCTGGCTCATGGACTCTCTGCTTTGTGGTGCTGCAGCATTCTCTGCTCTCTCTGAATCTCTCATTCTCCAAAATGTTTCCTCTTTTATAGGACTCCAATAAACCAATCAAGACCCACTCAAATGGGTGGAGACATGTCGTCACCTAATCCAGCTTAACAACCACTCTTGACTAAATCACATCATCCAGGGAGATGATCTGATTACAGTTTCAAACATACAGTATTGGATAGGGATTATTCTACCTTTATGAAATGGGATTTTGATTAAAACATGGCTTTTCTAGGGGGCATACATCCTTTCAAACCAGCACACCTGGTTTACAACCTTTTCTTAATCTAAGAGCCCTACCAATCCCCAAAACATCTATTTTCCATGACCTGTATCAGTCGGATATACAGATATACAGCCTACCATATTCAAGGTTAAGGTTAGTAGTGATTCATCTGACCCCATCTACAGCTTAGAAAAAGAATAGAAATGTTTTGCAACACTTCATTCTTAAAAATTCTTCAAATATTAAGATGTTTTCACATTTCATTGTATCTAAGAAAAGGAAATGTAATGCGCAGACTCTTGAATCAATAAAAAGATCAAGAAAAACCACAATTGTGGAAATAAAGCAGTTAGTCAAAAGGAAGGCATCTGGTTTGATTGAGAGCACAATTTTGAAGAAGGATACAAAATTGAAGGATGTAAAAAGCCAATTCTTTGATTATAAGAGAATGTGATAGGCTCATTTAGGAAGTGGAAAAAAAAAGTTTGATAGCACGGTAGAAACCTAATCAAGTGCAGTGAATCTATATGCCCCAGAATCAAGTAGTAACTTAACAAAAGAATCAATTCTTTGCTGAACACAAGAACAAGAAGACATTTTCAGCACCAACAAAGCAGTGTTTCATCATTCTTGGGATAAAATTGTTGGTTTGATGTGAAAGTACAGGGGAAAGCTGTAAGAACGTATTTGGAAGCATCAACGAATTCTGTAGAAAAGTCAATAAACTGGAGCAAGGGAACCTCCTTTCCCCCAGCACTTACCACACAATGAATTTCTAGAGCATTCATGGATATAAAATCCATAGTAACTATTTTCTAGAGATGACCCTAATTTTGAATACAGTTTCAAGCCTTTTGAACAAAGAAAAATGTGGTAAGAAGATGCCAGTTTCTGTCCAATGTCATTTAATTCCTATTTTAAGAAAACTCAGGCAATCTTCAAAAAGGAAACATTTCTGACCTCATTTTTACATCGATTGGTTTCTATAAGAAAATGTTTCCTTTTTAATTTATTTTTGAGGCCACTTTTGGTGTTGCCGATGTTCTAGAACAGGTCCTTATAAATGAAATCTTAATTTATAATAGTGTGCCTATGAGAAATAAGACTAATTCAACATGTTACCAGCTTGATAACCATTAGGTTGTGGGGCCAAGAATTGTCATATATATGTCTTCCAACTTTTATAAAGACCAGATATGTAGAACTTTTAATCCTAATGACTTAACCCAAAGTTAAGCTTTACCCAGAAGGATAGAGTGGAAGTGTGTAGTAATCAGAGCAAATATCTTTTGCTGAATCAGCAACTTTCCAAGATTATATCTGAAGTGTTTCTTTCTTAAGATTAGTGTAGTTAATGACCCATGTGTCTGCTTCTTGGTTTTCCATAGTAAAGAGTGATCAATTTCAGGTGGCTTGTTTGTCACTTAAATTGCCCTAAAACATCAAAAGCAAGGAAGGACCATAAGCCATCCATAGTAGCCAGGAAGACAAAAATATTTAAACCTTTACGAGAAGTAGCACCACCACACCCCATACCCTGTGCCCAACACCCCGCACCACTGCCAGGAGGGAGGCACCTAAGGGGTGAAGTGGACTGTCTAGAAGTCAGGTGATGACTGGGCCATCTACCCCACCAGAGAGCACAGCCTTCCTCAGTCAGCCGTGTGAGCTGAACTTTATTTCCATTGCTTACTTTTCCCCTCTGCACAGGCCATTGCTAGTTTCCTTTCTCTTACACCAGCCTGCTTATGTTCATGCTCTTTTTTCCTCTCCTTCCCTTCCTTTGCCCTGTAAGAATACCTGCCCCATTTAATTTTTCATCCAAGAGTCATCCTGCAGACTGATGAATACAAAGACTGTGTCTAGTGTTACCAAATTAGCTGGTCACAAATTGGGTTCCAGTCATGATCATCTAATGGAAAGGGCTTTTCTAACGGAAAGGGCTCCCCTGTGGAATGATTGACTGTAGTTGGAATTAGGCCATTTTTTCCCTTTGGAATAGCCTAACCAGACAGCTACCCTTAGCAGTCTTTAAGATTTACTGATTCATTCTGTATATATACAAGACATACTGTGTGTCAAGTACTGGACTAGACACTGAGAATGACTAATAGATAAATCAGGCACAAGTCCCGTGCCCAAGGAGGTCACAGTGTAGTAGAAAAAATAAGGCAGATACTTAAATACCTATAATACATAGTATTGGGTAATAAGTTCCCTAAGAGAGTTCTAAATGAGAGTTCTAAATAAGAGTCCAGGAGAGTGGTCTCTCCCAGCCTGAGTGTTCACAGGAAGACAATAGGGGTGGTCCAGGTTTGGGGGTAAATGGTACTTGTATCTTTTATGTGTATTCCATTGGGGAACCTCTAGATGTAGGCAAGGCTGACTGCCCCTTCTTTCCCAACCACCGCATGAATGCAATACACATCAAATAAATGCAACTTCAGGTTCATTTTCTCATGTACAAGGGAGCATGGACTTCAATGGGACATGATGGAAGTAAATGGAAGGCCACTTATTATGAGAGTATCCAATCTAAATGTTACAGAGGAAAAAAAACAAACTTAGGTCAGAGAGGCAGTAACTTACTGTTAATACACACCCCTCCAGAAATCTGTGACTGAACAAACTCATCCTTTGGTTGCACTGAAGGATAAATTCATGACACTGTGCAAAAACTTTTACCCACTTCACTGTTAACCACAGAGTACATTGTGGGAAGAAGTCTGACCAATGTATGGGTGGTCTACAAAACTTCGGCATCTGGAGATGGCTGCTGGGTTCCCTTGGCTACTTTCACTTTAGGAATTTGCAGGCTTCTCCCACGCCAAGTTTTGGTTTGTAATCCAGCCTGGACATAATAGAATCTGCACCTGTTGCTTGGTTTGTTAAATGACTCCATGTTTGAGTCCCTACTTGGCTGTTTATTTTCTTTCTGAAAATTCAAATTCCTGAAGATTCATACTAAATCTAAGATAAATTAGAGAAATCTCAATTAATAGTAGAACTTGGGAAGATGGGAAAACATTTTCCAAAAATGTATTCAGTCATTCTGTCTCATGAAGGTAGAGCTGGGGTCAGCAAACTTTCTATAAAGAGCTAGCTAGTATTTTCAGCTTTAGGCCATTCCAGCTCTGTTGCAACTATTCAATTTTGCCTTTTAGTGAGAAAGATGCCACAGAATGAATGCATCTGCATTCCAATAAATATTTATTTACCAAAACTGGCAGCAGGCTGGATTTGGCCCACAGGTATAGTATGAAGCTGATTTGATATCCCTTTTTGCATGTCCTTAAGTAGAAACTTTTTAGACTTATAGAATCTCTAGGTTGCCCAGAGACTTCTAGTTCATCCTTATGGAATAAAGCTGGATGGATGGATGGATGAGGGCATTGTAGTCCAGTTGCCTATAGATGATTCCCCTATGACAGTGTGCTGGTCTTGACTCAGTTAAATACTTCTGATGAAAATGTACAATTTTTATCTCCCAAGGCAACCTGTGTCATTGCAGGTGGCTCTTCTTGTTTGAAGTTGTTTTTCATGTTGACTCAAAATTGTCTTTCCAATAACTTCTAACCATTAGTCCTAATTCCAATTTTTGGATCTACCCAGAGCAAAACGAATTATTCTCTCTTATAACAGACATTTGGATAGTATAATAGGGCAGTCAGGCACCCTTCAACCTCCACCTCTAGTGAAAAATTCTGTTCTTCTAACAGTTCCTACATGACATGGCTTCCAGACCTTTCATCAACCTTCTGGGTCTCCTTGAGCCCACTTCAGTTTGTTGATTATCATCTTAAAATGTGGTGTCCTCTGAATAAAATCTCCCAGATATAGTCTTGGGTGCTCTCCTTCCCTTCAACCAAGTTTTTCAAAGCAGTCAGTCTACACTTACATCTCTACTTTTTCACCTCTTTTTTACTCCTCTACCCACTACTCACTGGTTTCCAGTGCCAATAACTACATTGAGACTGCTCTTGCCAAGGTTACATATGTGTAAAATCTAAAGTTTTACCACACTTGCTGACTCTGTAAGCCACTCTCTACTTTCTTAATCTCTTCTCCTTTAGCTGGTTTGCCATCTGCCTCTCTGCCACTTGCAGTCTTCTTCAGGGGCTTCTCTTCTCCTTTTCTCTACTGTTTGTGGTTTTAGGCCTCAAACTCCGTATGATCATTTCCACATCGAAAGTTTAAGTTTTCACCCATAAACTTATTATTCTCGCCAGTGCTCTCTTCAGAACTTCAGCCCCATCTAGTCCAACTATTAGGATGTCTCCACCTTCACGTCCAATGAGCATCCAAAATTCACAATATCCAGGACTGAATTTATCATCTTTCCCGGCCATCCAACAAGAAGCCAGGCACATCACTGAATTCTGTTTCTTCATCTGTACGTACATTCAGTTTGTCCCCCACTTCTTCAGATTCTCCTTTCTAAATAGCTTTGCAGCTTGTCACCTTTCCTCCATCATCACTCTTAGTTCCACAGTGCAAACCTTCATTATTTCTCAACTATTGCAGCAACTGAACTAGCCTCACCACTCTGCTGTCCATTTCCCCCACTACTTCCAGCCTATCTTCCAGAACCCACCTCTGACCCTGTTACTACTCTGCATACATAACTTAATTTCAGTCTAAAGGTAAAGACCACTCTCCCTTCCTTAGCATTCACTGCCCTATGCAAGGAGATTCCACCTATATGAGCCCATAACAAGGGATGGGCATATCTGTAGTCAACACAGTTTTACGCTTGTCATGTATATTAGTTTGCTAAAACTGCTGGAATGCAATTAACAGAAATGGAACAGCTTTTAAAAGGGAATTTATTAGGTTGCAAGTTTACAGTTCTAAGGCTATAAAAATGTCCAAACCAAGGCATCCATGCAAAGATACCTTGATTCAAGAAAAGCCAAGTGATCCAGAACACCTCTGTCAGCTGGGAAGGCATGTAACTGCCATCTGCTGGGGTCTTTAGCTTCTCAATTCCAGCAGCTTTCCTGGGAGCATTTTCTTTCTGCATCACCAAATGTCTCTCTCTATGTGGGCTCTCAAGCTTATTCCAAAATGATTCCCTCTTAAAGGACTCTAGTAAGTGACTCACCTTGAATGAGACACATTCCATGGAAACCATCTAATCAAAAGGTCCCACCCACAATTGTGCCACATCTCCATGAAAGCAACCTAATCAAAAAGTTCCCTCCCAACATAATGAATCAGGATTAAAGAACATGGCTTTTCTTGGGTACACAACAGTTTCAAACCAGCACCGTGTTATTTTCATCCATGTTTCAAAGAAACTGGCACCCAGTAGGTACTAATTTAAGTATTTCCTAAGTGAAGGAGTCTGGCCCCACTCACACAGGCCACCCAGCCATCCTATGTAACTTGCGACTTTCTGGTCGGACCATGTGATCTCGAGCCTCCTGGCATTGCCACATGTCATTCCCTCTGTCTAGAACACCCTTCTCCAGGCCACCTCTTAGCTATTGCCGACCCATTCCTCATAACTAACCTTTTGTCAACCCTCCTGACTTCCCTCTCCTCCATCAGGATAAGGTGCCTCTACTCTGCATTCCTATAATACTGGGTCCACATGTCTCACAGCTCTTAACTCACTATGGTAATAACTGGTTTACTTGAATCTCTCACTAAAGTATGAGCACCTTAAAGCAAGGATACAGAATTTGAATTGGTATGTAGAAGTCTTTCAATAAATGTGGGTTTTCTAGGAATATGTGAATGAATGAATGGGTATTACCTCCCTTGATCTGGATGCTATACACTTATTACTATAGCTTAAGACTGTGTATACATTTTTGGGAGCTGCATCAAGTCAAATTTCACAATACCTGCCACACTCAAAGTTCCCTTTTGAGGGGACCTGCCCTCCCTGACAGGCCCAGCTCCAACCATAGCAACCCTACCCAGCCTCCTCCTACACAACTGGTCAGTGACCTCAGGCCTGGCCCAAGCAAATTCTCTTTAGCAGGAATTGGAACTAGGAACTACCAAGAGAATAGGGCTGTTAGCGGTGGGAGCTGACAGTGCAAGATAGCCAGGAGACAGATGTAGGACCAGGAGGCCCATCGCAACATTGGAGTTAGGAGGAAGCAAAAGCTCAGTGCTAAGAAAGGATACTTGTAGAGGTGAGGAAACTATGAGAAGAGTCATGGCAACATGATGAAAGAGAGAGAGAAAGAAGACAGTCTCCAGAGCATCCTGTATTGCCCATGTCTCCAGACAATGCGTCTTCCTTTGTCTTGAACTGACAGAGTAGTTTCTACTCATTGCAACCCAAATAACCCAGGTGGTCTCAGCTGCGTCATTGTCTTGGCTTCTACTGGCCTTGTGGCTTATCAGAAGTATTTTCCTCCCAAATGTAGAACACCACTTTCATCTGTTTAAAAAAACTTGACTTATTACTTGGCCTTTAATTTTCTCCAGAAGTGGTCTGGAGAAAACATTGTTATAAGTTATTTCTTGGTGTCTTAAGAATTAGAAAAACACATGACTTCCCCTTTTATTTGACTATTATTCATTCTTTATAAAGATGTTGTTCCAACCATTAATTCAATCAATTTTCCCAACCAACCCTTATAATATTAGTCACTCCTTTTTTTTTTTCAAAGATGAAGAGATTGAGAATCACTAAGGTAAAGTGACTTATTAAAGATCAGCTTCTTGGTGACCAAATTAGACCTAAAACCCAAGTTTTCTGTTTCAAAGCCCATACTCTTTCCCCTATTGCCTGTTCCCTTCCTCACACACCCTGGGTTATTAGACACATTAATCTTGTGGTGGGATGAGCCAATCCTCTTTTTTTTTTTTTTTTTTTTTGACAATGGTCACACTTGGGCCAGTGTTCATTTCAATGGTTTCTTCATCACTCTATGTATCTTGTGATCTAGAAAGGCCAAAAGGTCTAGCCCTTAGCAGTCCTGGGAACACTGTCTATTTGGAAATGTGCTAAAAGGCAACAAAGCTTAATTTCATAAACCATCTGATAAGACATTTTATAGGAGAGCAATACTTGGCTAGAGGCCCAAAGAGTGGTAGTGCAAGAGTCGACTCTTGGGCAAGAGTTTGAGAAATGGAGTGGGAATTGCCAGGGGATGGGGGAGGTCCTGGCATTACTTCCAAATGGCTCTCCTCTCTGGTAGTGAGCAATACCCTTTCCATTCCTGGGGTTTTGTTTTCTTCTCTCTTTGCTGAAGAGATGGTCTCCCAGGCAGTGGGGAAAGGGTCCATGAGGAATCTGCAACCTTCTACTGTCAGCCACTGCTGGAAATGAAGAAGGAAATTTTTCTTTGGAACTTCATTTCTTTTCACATTATTTGAAAGATTATAGTAACCATCCAAGGTAGGTCTTTTCCTTGAAGGTAGTGAAGCCTCATTTCTACAACTCCAAGCAGTGGTATCAGAGAAAACTCTCCAAGCAGTGGTATCAGAGAAACTGTAAAGAAGATGAGAGATTGCATTGTGTAATTCCTTGATCTGTATCTCTCAGGTCCTCTGTAATTCCAGGATTCTATGACAGAAATCTTAGGATGCAAGATAACTAGCTACTCTTAGGCAATGGGAAGGAAAAGCATGAAGCAATCAGATCCTTGATATCCAGCCAGATGTCCTCACCCAGGGACATTATTAAAACTGGACGTCTTCAGAAAGACTTAGACACACAAGGATTTGACTTCATCGCTGATGCCTCTGATTTACAGAGATCATGGAAAAACAACTGAGAGACATGAATGGAAAGTTGCTGGTGCCCATGATAATCAGAGATGTAACTTGAGAAGCAGAGCCTCCAGCTTTCCTAATTTGATTCCTGTATTATCAGTAGTCACTTTAAATGTAAATGCTTTAAACCCTCCAGTCAAAAGATAGAAATTGGCAGAATGGATAAAAAAAGCATAACCCAACTATATGCTGTTTGCAAGACCTTGAAGTCAAAGACACAAGTAGGTTGAAGGTGAAAGGATGGAAAGAAATTACTACCATGCAAGTAGTAACCAAAAGAGCGCTGGGGTGAGTATACTAATATCAGATAAAATAGACTTTACATCAATAACAGTAAGGAAGGACAAAGATGGTCATTACATACTGATAAAGGGGATATTAAACAGGAAGATGTAACAAATATAAATATATATGCACCAAACAGCAGAGTCACAAAATATATGAAGAAAATACTGGCAGATTTGAAGGGAGAAATTGAACATTCTACATTAATAGTAGGAGACTTTAGCACACCACTCTCAATAAGGATAGAACATCTGGTCATAAGATTAGTAAGGGAGTACAGGACTTGAATGATATATTAAACCAACTAGATCTAACAGACATATATAGAACATTGCACCCAAGGAAAACAGAAGACACATTTTTCTCAAGTACACATGGTTTATTCTCCAGGATAGACCATACTCTGTGTCACAAAACAAGTCTCAATAAATTCAAAAATATTTATATTATACAGTATGTATTCTCCAACCATAATGGAATGAAGCTAGAAATCAATAATAAAGGAAGAAAGGGAAAATTCACAAAAATGTGGAAATTAACATAAACAATCAATGGATTAAAAAGGGAATCAGAAGCAAAATTAGGAACTATCTTGAGGCAAATGAAAACATAAAACAATATACCAAAACTTATGGGATGCAATAAAGGAAGTACTAAGAGGGAAATTTATAACACTAAGTGCTTACATTTTAAAAGGAGAGAGGCTTAAATCAGAGATCTAACCTCAAAACTGGAAGAGCTAGGGAAAGAAGAGCAAACTAAACCCAAAGTGAACAGAAGGAAGGAAATAACAAAGATTAGAGTGTAGATAAATGAAATAGAAATCAAAAGAAAAACAGAGTAAAAAAAGCAAAAGTTGGTTATTTGATAAGATCAGTAAAATTGACAAATCTTTAGCTAGACTGACAGAGAAAAAAGAAAAAGGATATAAAAACAAAAATCAGAAATGAAAAGAGAAACAGTATTACCATTCCCCCTGAAATTAAAACAACTATAAGAGGATACTGTGAGCCACTGTATGCCAATAAATTAGATAACCTAGATGAAATCATCAAAACCATAGAAACACACAAACTACCTACACTGTCTCAAGAAGAAATAGAGCTCAACAAAACAATTACTAAAGAGATTGAAGCATTAATCAAAAAAAAACTAACAAAGAGAAGCACAGGACCAGATGGCTTCGCAGGAGAATTCTACCAAACATGCAAGAAAACTTAACTTCAATTCTGCTCAAACTCTTCCAAAAAAAATGAAGAGAAAGAAAGTTAGTTTCACTTCCTAACTCATTCTATGAGGCCAAAATCACCCTCATACAAAAAACAGATAAATATAACACAAGAAAAGAAAACTACAGATCAAGATCTCTTGTTAATATAAATGCAAAAATTCTCAACAAAATGCTAGCAAACCAAATCCAACAGCATATTAAAAGAATTATAAACCATGATCATGTGGGATTTCCTCCTGGTACACAAGATTGGTTCAACATAAAATCAATTAATGTAATACATCACATTAACAGAATAAAGGAAAAAACCCATATAATCATCTCAATGGATGCAGGAGAGACATTTGACAAAATACAGCACTGTTTCTTTATTAAAAAAATAAACACTTAGAATACTAGGAATAGAAGGAAACTTCCTAACATTAAAGGCATAAATGAAAAGCCCTTAGACTAACATCCTGCTTAATGGGGAAAGACTGAAAGCTTTCTCTCTGAGGTCAGGAACAAGAAAAAATGCCCACTGTCACCATTCTTATTCAACATTATACTGGAAATTCTTACCAGAGTAATTGGACAAGAAAAAGAAATAAAAGGCATACAAATTGGAAAGGAAGAACTAAAAATTTCCCTATTTGCAGATGATATGATCCTATATTCAGAAAACCCTAAAAAAAATAAACAACAAAGTTCCTAGAGCTAATAAGTGAGTTTAGCAAAGTGGCTGGGTACATGATTAACACCCCAAAATTAGTAGTGTTTCTATACACAAGCAATGAACAATCAGAAGAAGAAATCAAGTATTCCATTTACAATAGTATCTAAAAGAAGCAAATACCTAGAAATAAATCTAGCCAAGAATATAAAGGACTTGCACACAGAAAACTACAAAACATTGCTAAAAGAAATTAAAGAAGACCTAAATAACTGGGAGGATAGTCCATGTTCATGGGTTGGATGAATAAATATCATTAAGCTATCTATACTACCCAAAGCAACGTAACAGATTCAATGCAATTGCAATAAAAATTACAACAACCTTCCTTTCAGATATAGAAATCCAATCATGAGATGTATGTGGAAGGGTGAGGGGCCCTAACCAGTCACCTTGAATAGAGGAATGAAGTTGGAAGACTCACAAAACCACAAGAATCAAAACTTCATGGTCCTGGCAAAAGGACAGACATAGACCAATGGAATGGAATTGAGAACTCAGAAATCAACCCTTGCATTTATATGAACTGATTTTTGACAAGGTGACAAAGACTACTCAATTGTGAAAGAATACTTCTCTTCAAAAAATGGATCTTCATTTGCATAATAAGGAGTACCCCTACCTCACACCATATACAAAAATCAACTCCAAATGGATCAAAGACTTTAATATAAGAGCTAGAGCAACTAAACTCCTAGAAGAAAATATAAGGAAGCATCTTCAGAACTTTGTGCTATGTTTTCTTAGACATTACACCCAAAGCACAAGCAACAACAGAAAAAATATGTATAAATAGAACCTCATCAAAATTAAAAACTTTTGTTCCTCAAATAAGTTTACCATGAAAGTAAATGACAACCTACATAGTAGGAGAAAATATTTGGAAACCACAAATCCAATAAAGCATTAGGATCCAGAATATATAAAGAAATCCTTCAACTTAATGAGACCCAATTTTAAAATGGGCAAAAGGCTTGAACATACCTATCTCTTAAGAAGATTTACAAATGGCCAGAAAGCACATGAAAAGATGCCCAACATCATTAGCCATCAGAGAAATGCAAATCAAAACCACAATGAGATACCATTTGTTCTAGTTTGCTAGCTGCCGGAAGGCAATACCAGAAACAGAATGGCTTTTGAAAAGGGGAATTTAATACATTACAAGTTTACAGTTCTAAGGCTGCAAAAATGTTCCAATCAAAGCAAGTCTATAGAAATGTCCAATCAAAGGCACCCATGGAAAGATACCTTGGTTCAATAAGACCAGTGAAGTTCAGGGTCTCTCTCTCAAGTGAGAAGGCACATGGTGAACAGGGTCAGGATTTTTCTCTCTCACTTGGAAACATGTGGCAAACATGGTGTCATCTGCTAGATTTCTCTCCTGGCTTCCTTCGCGAAGCTCTCTGGGGGGCATTTTCCTTCTTCATCTCCAAAACTGGCTGATGAACTCTCTGCTTCTCATGGCTATGTCGTTCTTCTCTGCTCTCTCTGAATCTCTCTCATTCTCCAAGATGTTTACTCTTTTATAGGACTTCAGAAACTAATCAAGACCCACCCAAATGGGTAGAGACATGTCTCCACTTAATCCAGTTTAACAACCACTCTTGATTAAATCACATCTCCAGGGAGATGGCTGCCTTTACAAAATGGGATTAGGATTAAAACATGGCTTTTCTAGGGTACATACATCATTTCAAACCAGCACACCATTTCATGCTCATTAGAATGGCTGCTATTAAATGAAACAGAAAATAACAAGTGTTGGCAATGTAATGTGGTGCGGCTGCTGTGGAAGACAATTTGGCAGTTCCTCAGACAGTTAAGTATAGAACTACCATGTGACCTGAAAATCCCAATACTAAGTATATTCCCAAAAAATTCAAAGCAGGGACACAATCAGATATTTGTGCACCAATGTTCAGAGCAGGATTATTCACAATTTCCAAAAGATGGAAGCATCCCAATGTCCATCAACCAATGAATGGATAAACAAAATGTGGTGTGTACCTACAATGGAATATTATTCAGCCACAAAAAGGATTAAATCTTGATACATTTAACAACATGGATGAAACTTGAAGACATCATGTTGAGTGAAATAAGCCAAACACAAAAGGACAAATATTATATGATCTCACTGTTTTGAAACAATTAGAATAAGCATAATCATAGAGTCAGAACCTAGCATACAGACTACCAGAGGATGGGGTGGGGATAGGGAATGAGAAGTTGAGGCTTAAAATATACTGGGTTCCATAGGCGTTCCCCAAGACACTTACTAGTTAGAATGTCAGAGGTCAAAGAGAAAGAGAGGATCTTGAAAGCAGCAAGAGAAAAACAATCTGTCACATACAAGGGAAGCCCAATAAGACTATGTGTAGATTTCTCAGCAGAAACCATGAAAGCTAGAAGACAGTGGGATGATATATTTAAGTTACTAAAAGAGAAAAACTGCCAGCCAAGACTCCTATATCCAGCAAAATTGTCCTTCAAAAATGAGGGAGAAATTAAAACATTCTCAGACAAAAAGTCACTGAGAGAATTTGTGACCAAGAGACCAGCTCTGCAAGAAATTCTTAAGGAAGCACTAGAGTCAGATACAAAAAAACAGAAGAGAGAGGCATAGAGAAAAGTGTAGAAAGAAGGAAAGTCAGATATGATATATATAATACAAAAGGCAAAATGGTAGAGGAAAATATTATCCAAACAGTAATAACTCTAAATGTTAATGGACTGAATTCCCCAATCAAAAGACATAGACTGGCAGAATGGATTAAAAAACAGAATCCTTCTATATGCTGTCTACAGGAAACACATCTTAGACCCAAAGATAAATATAGGTTGAAAGTGAAAGGTTGGGAAAAGATATTTCATGCAAATAACAACCAGAAAAGAGCAGGAGTGGCTATACTAATATCCAACAAATTAGACTTCAAATGTAAAACAGTTAAAAGAGACAAAGAAGGACACTATATACTATTAAAAGGAACAATTAAGCAAGAAGACATAACAATCATAAATATTTACGCACCGAACCAGAATGCCCCAAAATACGTGAGGAATACACTGCAAACACTGAAAAGGGAAATAGACTCATATACCATAATAGTTGGAGACTTCAATTCACCACTCTCATCAATGGACAGAACATCTAGACAGAGGATCAATAAAGAAATAGAGAATCTGAATATTACTATAAATGAGCTTGACTTAACAGACATTTATAGGACATTACATCCCACAACAGCAGGATACACCTTTTTTTCAAGTGCTCATGGATCATTCTCAAAGATAGACCATATGCTGGGTCACAAAGCAAGTCTTAACAAATTTAAAAAGATTGAAATCATACACAACACTTTCTCGGATCATAAAGGAATGAAGTTGGAAATCAATAATAGGCGGAATGCCAGAAAATTCACAAATACCTGGAGGCTCAACAACACACTCTTAAACAACAAGTGGGTCAAAGAAGAAATTGCAAGAGAAATTAGTAAATACCTAGAGGCAAATGAAAATGAAGACACAACATATCAAAACTTATGGGATGCAGCAAAGGCAGTGCTAAGAGGGAAATTTATTGCCCTAAACGCCTTTATCAGAAAAGAAGAAAAGGCAAAAATGCAGGAATTAACTGTCCACTTGGAAGAACTGGAGAAAGAACAGCAAACTAATCCCAAAGCAAGCAAAAGGAAAGAAATAACAAAGATTAGAGCAGAAATAAATGAAATTGAAAACATGAAAACAATAGAGAAAATCAGTAAGACCAGAAGTTGGTTCTATGAGAAAATCAACAAGATTGATGGGCCCTTAGCAAGATTGACAAAAAGAAGAAGAGAGAGGATGCAAATAAATAAGATTAGAAATGGAAGAGGAGACATAACTACTGACCTCACAGAAATAAAGGAGGTAATAACAGGATACTATGAACAACTTTACGCTAATAAATACAATAATTTAGATGAAATGGACAGGTTCCTGGAAAGACATGAACAACCAACTTTGACTCAAGAAGAAATAGACGACCTCAACAAACCAATCACAAGTAAAGAGATTGAATTAGTTATTCAAAAGCTCCCTAAAAAGAAAAGTCCAGGACCGGACGGCTTCACATGTGAATTCTATCAAACATTCCAGAAAGAATTAGTACCTACTCTCCTCAAACTCTTCAACATGATCGAAGTGGAGGGAAAACTACCTAATTCATTCTATGAAGCCAACATCACCCTTATACCAAAACCAGGCAAAGATATTACAAAAAAAGAAAACTACAAACCAATCTCTCTAATGAATACAGATGCAAAAATCCTCAATAAAATTCTAGCAAATCGTATCCAACAACACATTAAAAGAATTATACATCATGACCAAGTAGGATTCATCCCAGGTATGCAAGGATGGTTCAACATAAGAAAATCAATTAATGTAATACACCATATCAACAAATCAAAGCAGAAAAATCACATGATCATCTCAATTGATGCAGAGAAGGCATTTGACAAGATTCAACATCCTTTCCTGCTGAAAACACTTCAAAAGATAGGAATACAAGGGAACTTCCTTAAAATGATAGAGGGAATATATGAAAAACCCACAGCTAATATCATCCTCAATGGGGAAAAATTGAAAACTTTCCCCCTAAGATCAGGAACAAGACAAGGATGTCCACTATCACCACTATTATTCAACATTGTGTTGGAAGTTCTAGCCAGAGCAATTAGGCAAGAAAAAGAAATACAAGGCATCAAAATTGGAAAGGAAGAAGTAAAACTATCACTGTTTGCAGACGATATGATACTATACGTAGAAAACCCAGAAAAATCCACAACAAAATTACTAGAGCTAATAAATGAGTACAGCAAAGTAGCAGGCTACAAGATCAACATTCAAAAATCTGTAGCTTTTCTATACACTAGTAATGAACAAGCTGAGGCGGAAATCAAGAAACGAATCCCATTTACAATCGCAACTAAAAGAATAAAATACCTAGGAATAAATTTAACTAAAGAGACAAAAAACCTATATAAAGAAAACTACAAAAAACTGCTAAAAGAAATCACAGAAGACCCAAATAGATGGAAGGGCATACCGTGTTCATGGATTGGAAGACTAAATATAATTAAGATGTCAATCTACCTAAACTCATCTACAGAGTCAATGCAATACCAATCAAAATCCCAACAACTTATTTTTCAGAAATAGAAAAACCAATAAGCAAATTTATCTGGAAGGGCAGGTTGCCCCGAATTGCTAAAAACATCTTGAGGAAAAAAAACGAAGCTGGAGGTCTAGCAATGCCGGACTTTAAGGCATATTATGAAGCCACAGTGGTCAAAACAGCATGGTATTGGCATAAAGATAGATATATCGACCAATGGAATCGAATAGAGTGCTCAGATATAGACCCTCTCATCTGTGGACATTTGATCTTTGATAAGGCAGTCAAGCCAACTCACCTGGGACAAAACAGTCTCGTCAATAAATGGTGCCGGGCGGGCCGCGGTGGCTCAGCGGGCAAAGTGCTTGCCTGCTATGCCGGAGGACCTCGGTTCGATTCCCGGCCCCAGCCCATGTAACAAATACGGAGAAACAGAATACAATAAAAAACAAGAAAATGTTTAAAGATGTTTCCCTTTCTTCCTTCCTTCTATCCTTCCTTCCTTCTCTCTGTCTTTCCTTTAAAAAATAAAAAAAATAAAAAAAATAAATGGTGCCTAGAGAACTGGATATCCATAAGTAAAAGAATGAAAGAAGACCCGTATCTCACACCTTATACAAAAATTAACTCAAAATGGATCAAAGATCTAAACATTAGGTCTAAGACCATAAAACAGTTAGAGGAAAATGTAGGGAGATATCTTACGAATCTTACAACTGGAGGCGGTTTTATGGACCTTAAACCTAAAGCAAGAGCACTGAAGAAAGAAATAAATAAATGGGAGCCCCTCAAAATTAAACACTTTTGTGCATCAAAGAACTTCATCAAGAAAGTAGAAAGACAGCCTACACAATGGGAGACAATATTTGGAAATGACATATCAGATAAAGGGCTAGTATCCAGAATTTATAAAGAGATTGTTCAACTCAACAACAAAAAGACAGCCAACCCAATTACAAAATGGGAAAAAGACTTGAACAGACACCTACCAGAAGAAGAAATACGGATGGCCAAGAGGCACATGAAGAGATGCTCAATGTCCCTGGCCATTAGAGAAATGCAAATCAAAACCACAATGAGATATCATCTCACACCCACCAGAATGGCCATTATCAACAAAACAGAAAATGACAAGTGCTGGAGAGGATGCGGAGAAAGAGGCACACTTATCCACTGTTGGTGGGAATGTCAAAGGGTGCAACCACTGTGGAAGGCAGTTTGGCGGTTCCTCAAAAAGCTGAATATAGAATTGCCATACGACCCAGCAATACCATTGCTAGGTATCTACTCAAAGGACTTAAGGGCAAAGACACAAACGGACATTTGCACACCAATGTTTATAGCAGCGTTATTTACAATTGCAAAGAGATGGAAACAGCCAAAATCTCCATCAACAGAAGAGTGGCTAAACAAACTGTGGTATATACATACGATGGAATATTATGCAGCTTTAAGACAAGATAAACTTATGAACCATGTAATAACATGGATGGACCTAGAGAATATTATGCTGAGTGAATCCAGCCAAAAACTAAAGGACAAATACTGTATGGTCCCACTGATGTGAACGGACATTCGAGAATAAACTTGAAATATGTCATTGGTAACAGAGTTCAGCAGGAGTTAGAAACAGGGTAAGACAATGGGTAATTGAAGCTGAAGGGATACAGACTGTGCAACAGGACTAGATACAAAAATTCAAAAATGGACAGCACAATAATACCTAATTGTAAAGTAATTATGTTAAAACACTGAATGAAGCTGCATCTGAGCTATAGGGTTTTTTTTGTTTTTGTTTGCTTGTTTGTTTGTTGTTGTTGTTTTTTTATTATTATTACTACTTTTATTTCTTTTCTTTATATTAACATTTTATATCTTTTTCTGTTGTGTTGCTAGTTCCGATGCAAATGTACTAAGAAACAATGATCATGCATCTATGTGATGATGTTAAGAATTACTGAGTGCATATGTAGAACGGTATGATTTCTAAATGTTGTGTTAATTTCTTTTTTTTTTCTTTCCGTTAATAAAAAGAATAAAATAAAATAAAAATAAAATAAAAAATATATATACTGGGTTCCTATTTGGACTGATGAAAATGTTTTGGTAATGGATGATGGTGATGGTAGCACAATATTTTGAATGCAATTGACAGCACTGAAATAAATATCTGAATATGATTAAAAGGGGAAATGTTAGACTTTATGTATAGTAACAGAATAAAAAATTTAAAAACATCCATGGAACTATACTACACAATCAATGAATCCTAAGTTTAACTATGAACTTTAATTAATAGTACATTTGTAAAGATGTGTTATCAATTGTAACAAATATTCCGTATCAATGCAAGGTGTTGGTGGTGGAGTAGTATATGGAAATCCTGTATTTTATTCATGACTATTCTGTATACTCACAACTTCTCTAATTAAAAAAACATAATAATAGTCAAATGGATTCTACTAGATCCCTCATCATTCTTACAGCACTAGGCTCATGAATATATGTCAAACAAGCCATGGGTCCTCATTCGCCCTGTAGGCCCACTCTGCAGAGGGATCTCAAAGCCCAGGCTGACATGACTCCCAGGGGTGTCAATCTCCCAGGCGACGTGGGACAGGACTCCTGGGAATGAGCATCATGGGAATGAGAAATCTTTCTTGGCCGAAAGGGTGAAGAGAGAAATAAAGTCTCAGCAGCTGAGAGATTTCAAACAGAGTCAAGAGGCTATCCTGGAGGTTATTTTTACGCATTACATAAGATAGCCTTTTTTAGCTTATGGTGTATTGGAGTGGTTAGAGGGAAGAAATGAAACTGTTAAAATGTATTCCAGTAGCCTTGATTCTAGAAGAGGTTTGTATAACTTGTATATACCTTTTACACTGTGACCTTATGATTGTGAAACCTTGTGTCTGATGCTCCTTTTAACCAGGGTATGGACAAGTGAGTAAAAAAATAAGGGTAATAAATAAATAAATAATAGAGAAGTTTAAAGGGTAAAAAAATGGATAGATTGAAATACTAATGGTCAATGAGAGGAGGGATAAGGGATATGGGACGTACAGATTTTTTCTTTTTATTTCTTTTTCTGGAGTGATGCAAATGTTCTAAAAATGATGACGGTGATGAATACACAACTATGTGATGATATTGTGAGCCATTAATTGCATACTATGGATGGACTGTATGTGTGTGAAGATTTCTCAATAAAAATATATATTTTTAAAAATCCCAGGCTTGGGGTGCATGGTTAGCTCCTCTTTTGTTGCTCAGATGTGGCCTCTCTCTCCAACCAACACAACAAGCAATCTCACCACCCTCCCCCTGTCTACGTGGGACATGACTACCAGGGGTGTGGACCTTCCTGGCAACGTGGGACAGAGATCCTAGAAGGAGGTGAGACTCAGCACCAAGTGATTGAGAAAACCCCTAGAATGAGCTGAGACTCAGCATCAAGGAATTGAGAAAAACTCTAGAATGAGCTGAGATCCAGCATCAAGGGATTGAGAAAACCTTCTCGACCAAAAGGGGGAAGAGTGAAATGAGACAAAGTGTCAATGGCTGAGAGATTCCAAACAGAGTCGAGAGGTTATCCTGGAGGTTATTCTTACGCATTAAGTAGATATCACCTTGTTGTTCAAGATGTAGCGGAGAGGCTGGAGGGAACTGCCTGAAAATGTAGAGCTGTGCTCCAGTAGCCATGTTTCTTGATGATGATTGAACAATGATACAGCTGTCACAGTGTGACTGTGTGATTGTGAAAACCTTGTGTCTGATGCTCCTTTTATCTACCTTGTCAACAAACGAGTAGAACATATGGAATAAAAATAAATAATACGGGAAAATGCTAAAATAAATTTAGTTTGAAATGCCAGTGATCAATGAAAGCGAGGAGTAAGGGGTATGGTAGGTATAATTTTTTTGTTTGTTTTCTGTTTTTGTTTTCTTTTTCTATTGTCTTTTTATTTCTTTTTCTGAATTAATGCAAATGTTCTAAGAAATGATGAATATGCAACTAAGTGATGATATTGTGAATTACTGATTATATATGTTAATGTTTTATTTGGTTTGTTAATTTTTTTAATTAATAAATAAATTTTTTTTTAAGTTAAAAAAAAATGGCTGGCCAGCTCAATTTTATAGTGGTATATGGCCAAACAGTATCCATTCAAGTACCAAATCACAAAATAGGCCAATCAAAGTGAAAAATAACCTTTGAATATAATTTATGCTGGTCTGCATTCAAATGCATTGTTAATTTGAGGAGAGAACTAGATCATGTCTTTCTGAATCCTAATGATAAAAATATAATCAAATATTTCAGTTTAATTTTCCACTACTTTGTTAAAATATTTTTGAAAACTTACTATTATAAGGCACTGAGGGAAAATTTGAAAATGTTAGGGTGAAAATAAGATTGCATCTAACTTCAAGGTGTGTGTGTGTGTGTATATATATATATATATATATTTGAGACATAATTCACATACTATAAAATTCACCATTTTAAAGTATATAATTCAGTTGTTTTTAGTACATTCACAAGGGTATGCAGACAATACTACTATCTAATTTCAGAACATTTTCGTCACCCCAAAAAGAAATGAGGATTCATTAGCAATCACTTCTCATTCCTCCCTCCCCACAACCTCCGATAACCATGAATCTACTTTCTGTCTCTATAGATTTGCCTATTCTGGACATTTCATACAAAAGGACTCATATAAAATGCGGTATTTTTTGATTGGCTTCTTTCATAATGTTTTCAAAGGTTCGTCTGTGTTATAGTATGTATCAGTACTTCATTACTTATTATAGCTGAATAATGTTCGAACCATTGCATGAATATATCACATATTGTTTATAGAATTCACCAGTTGATGGTACTTGTTTCCATTTTTTGGCTATTGAATTTTTTAATATTGACACTATGAAAAAAAAAATCCCAGGCTTGGGGTGCATGGTTAGTTCAGTGATAGAACGCTTGCTTTCCATGCAGGAGACCCGGGTTCAATTCCTGGACCATGGACCACCACCTCCACCACCACCCCCTAAAAAGCCCAGGTTGTGCCAGGTCCCTTGTGTGAGAGAGAGCTGACTCAGAAGGTTTCACTGCAGCTTTGCACTTCAATTCAAGGCCCCCAAAAAAGGAGAAAGGTCAGCAAGGACCCCTTTGTTTTCTGCGAATCACAAACACATCCATGCTCTTCATAACGATGGAATGACTGAAGAAAGGGATCTTTGTCATCTGGCTCAGCCCTCATTCATTTGAAGAGAAGAAACTAAGACCAAATTAGAAGGGGTAATTACCCAAGATTACATAGCCAGTTAGTAGGGGATAAGATGCAACATTTTTTGTTGGTGTTGTTTTTATTTTTATTATTTTTTAAATTAATCTTTTAATTAAAAATAACAAACACATTCTTAACATATGATCATTCCATTCTACATATATAATCAATAACTCACAATATCACCACATAGTTGCATATTCATCATCATGATCATTTCTTAGAACATTTGCATCAATTCAGAAAAAGAAATAAAAATACAACAGAAAAAATTCATACATACCATACCCCTTACCCCTCCCTTTTAATGATCATTAGTATTTAAATCTAAATTTATTTTAACATTTGTTCCCCCTATTATTTATTTTTATTCCATATATTTTACTCATCTGTTGATAAGGTAGATAAAAGGAGCATCAGACACAAGGTTTTCACAATCACACAGTCACATTGCAAAAAGCTTTATCATTATACAATCATCTTCAAGAAACATGGCTACTGGGACAAAGCTCTACATTTACAGGCAGTTTCCTCCAGCCTTGCCATTACATTTTGACTAACAAGGTGATATCTAATGTGTAAGAATAACCTCCAAGATAACCTCTTGACTCTGTTTGGAATCTCTCAGCCACTGATACTTTATTTTGTCTCATTTTACTCTTCCCCATTTTGGTCGAGAAGGTTTTCTCAATCTCTTGATGCTGAGTCTCAGCTCATTCTAGGATTTCTGTCCCACGTTGCCAGGAAGGTCCACACCTCTGGGACTCATGTCCCATGTAGATAGGGGGAGGGCAGTGAGTTTGCTTGTTGTGTTGGCTGAAGAGAGAGGCCACATCTGAGCAACAAAAGAGGTTCTCTTGGGGGTGACTCTTAGGCCTAATTTTAAGTAGGATTGACCTATCCTTTGTGGGGTTAAGTTTCATATAAACAGACCCCAAGATTGGGGGCTCAACCTATTGCTTTGGTTGTCCCCACTGCTTGTAAGAATATCAAGAATTCTCCATTTGGGGAAGTTGAATTTTCCCCTTTTCTCCCCATTCCCCCAAGGGGACTTTGCAAATTCTTTTTTACTCACTGTTCAAATCACTCTGGGATTTATTGGGGCATCACTCTGGACAAACCTATAAAATCTTAAGCCCTACTTAAGGCTTAAGGTTCCATATACTTATGGTGTTCAGTTAAGCTCTCCACATAAGTTATATTAGGAACTGCACTAGTCAAAATATAAATTTTGTACCAAAAAAATAAACATTTTTGCTTTAGTCTCACACATAAGTTAAAATTCTAAAATATTGATTACCATCTATTTTCAACACCCAGCAACACCACTGTTCCTCCTCATGCAAAAACATTTTTAAATTTGTCCATTTAGTCACTATCATTGTACACTCTAGGCATTCCTAGATTACACCTTCTCAGTCTTTATCATCTATCTTTCCTTCTGATTTCATTTGAAGATGCAATGTTTTTAATGCCCAAGCTACCCTACCACACAGCTGTCTTCATTGGGGGGGAATCATTTGCCATAGGTTGCTGTGTTTCTGGGTGTGATGTCTTTTTGTTGTTTTGTGAACATGTAGTCTATCTATCTGGCAAAGTATAGCTCTTGAAAGTATAATTCTTATTATTCAGTTTAGTTCAGGTCAACATTTGCAGCCCTTGATTTTGTGCATGGTGCTTTCTTGGCCCTGTTGGCTCAGAAGTGTAGATGGTGTGGTTTCTTCTCCGAAGGCTCTCTAGTGCTTGATCCACTGCTCTGCCCCCACTGATGTTTACTAAAATTTCAAAAAGGTGTATGCCCAGCCATCTCCTTGTATGCCATTCTCCTTACGACTGATCCCATCACATGCAGTGAGAGAGAAACACACACATATCTCAGATGTTCCAAAGTATGAGCCACCATCATATTATTGCATTAAAAAAATTAGGATATAAAGACTATAAACACTGTGTTGAGTTCTGGTTCCAATAGTACTTTGTATTGAACTCACCCTTTGGTAGATAATAATTATAAGCTCTTGACAAAATGGTTGTTGTTGTTGTTGTTGTTTAACTATTTGGAGGCACTGGAGAGTGGCCAAAAACAGGCATAAACTGAATGGTAAAGATTATTCAATCTTTGAAAGAAGACAGTTATACCGAGATGAACATTTATATAGTGTTTCCCTTGAGGACAGTCTCCAGTCTGCATGACACAGGGAAACTAGAACTCAAGCTACAGTCTCATTGTTTCGAAGTATCAGAAGACAGGGTTGGGGGTGCTCTAACTTTCTGTGGTAGAGTTACTTCCTCTATGGATTCCCAGAAACATTTTGTGCCTAGATCCTATCACATTGTGCTCTGATTATTTTCAATTTTACATGCTTGCAATTCCTACTAAACCATTAAGTGCCTTGTTTAGGGCTGGGGTTGGTTTCAATTCTGTGTTTCCCCAGAACTTGACATGATGACCAGCAAAGAGAAAGCATTCAATATGTATTGAATTGATAATAAATGAGAATCGGAGTCTATGCCTGATCCCAAGATGGGCCAGATGAGGCCTTGCCTATCTTTCCTCTTTTAAATTAAAACACTTGGATGATAAAATGTATTGGGTAGATGGAAATACTAGTGTCAATGAGAGGGAAGTGTAAGGGGTATAGTATGTATGAATTTTTTCTTTTTTGTTTTTATTCCTTTTTCTGAAATGATGCAAATGTTCTAAAAAATGATCATGGTGATGAACATACTACTATGTGATATCGTGAGCCACTGAATGTGCACCCCGTATGGAATGCATGTATGTTAAGAATGATTGTGTTTTTACGTTGTTTCATCAATAAAAATATTAAAAAAAAAAAAAAAAGGTTACCACCCACAGTTGGGTGGCTCACACCTCCATGGGAACAATCAAAAAACCCCCACCCAGCAATGCTGAATGAGTATTAAAGGACATGGCTTTTCTGGGTTGCACCACGGATTCAAACCAGCACGAGATGTAAAATGTTTCCATCACCACAGAAGGTTTTCTTGTGCCCCTTGCAGTCTGTGCCCATGACCAGCAGTAACAACCGTTAGTCTGACTTCTGTCACCAAAGTTCATTCTGCCTGTCCTTATACTTCATATAAATGCAATCATATAATATGTCCTCTCGCATCTAGTTCTTTCATTCAAAATAACATCTGTGAGATTTATCTACAGTAATGCTTACATTAGTGGTTCATTCCTTTTTTACCATTGTGTAGTATTTCATTTTTTTGGTGAATTTCCCGCAGTGCATCTATCCATTTACCCATTGGTGGGCATTTGGGTTGTTTCCAATGTTTGGAGTGATTATGAATAAAGCTGCTATGTGTATTATTGCGCATGTCCTTTGGTAGACACGTGAAGTCGGTTCCCTTAGATATATATATTAGAAGAAGGATTATTGGAACACAGGATAGACATTTGTTTAGCTTTATTAGATATTGCTAAACAATTTTCCAAACTGGTTTGAGTAACTTTTCACTCCTATTTATAAGAGTTCCCATGGTTTCACATCCTTTGTCAACCCTTAGTATTATCAACTTTTTAAGTTTAGCCATTGGTGGATATATAGCATTAGCTTATTGTGATTTTAATTTGCAGTCCCTTGATAAGTGATAATCTTGTGCATGTTGTGTCATCCTAGCCCCTGGCATGGACTGGGTCATATAGTACATACACAGTGTTTTTTGGCTTAAATTGAGTCAGCTCACTCCCTGTGTAGCTCTTTACCAACCTCCACGCTACCTGAATTTGCAGAGAAACTGTGGAACAGACTTTGCAGGAGTCAGAATGGGAAATTGAAGGGAGATAAACCTACTCTACTGACTTAAGGCCCTGACTTTGAAATAGGCCAGTATGTCTCTCTTCCAAGGGATCTAGAATTCTTCACACTTTCCCTGTATGGAGAGCAGATGTTACTCAGGACCTATCCTTAAAATGACTCTGAGAAGGAATATAGCTGTGCAAGATCATTACATCAAGATGGTAGCCCTACTAAGATGAGAGCTCAGGTCACCTGGTTGAATCCAAACCTGTGACTGATCCCCTTAGATATTGAATCCAAAACAAGCTACACTCTGATGCTTTCCAGAGACCATCAGTTCTGGGGCCATTGGGTTTTAGAACAGTAGCCTATTGCTAGGTGGCAGATACATGGAAAGCAGCTGCCTGTGCCTTGGGCCCTGGATTGGAAAAACTGCTTTTCATCCCCACCTACTAGATAGTAATCACTTTGCAGACTGCCAGCCTGTTGCCAGCTACATTCCTTGACGGCCCGTGTTTTAATAAGGCCTGAGCACTCCTGGCTGACTGGAGTACAATATGTGGATTCACCAGACAGGATTACAGAAGGGGCTTTTCTTTGCTGCTCCAGGGCTGGGAGTTTGTGTGCATTTCTGCTCTGACACAGCATCTCCAAGGAGGCTTTCACTTTCTAAGAAGGATGCTACCCACTGAGCTATTCAGAGTGGGTAAATGAGAAAATGGGTTAATAAAGTACATGCTAGAGAAAAAGAAAACAAGATTAGGGGGCTGATATCTGGGCTGAGGGTGCTTTGCTGGGCTCCAGAAAAAATAGAACAGGATGATTTTTTTTTCAGTCCCAAGGAAGTCATGCCCAGAACACCACAACTAATTCAATTTTCCCGTTCTAACAAGTATTTTATCAATACTTTTTTAAAAATTCAGTTCTTATACTGACTAGCCATTAGCTCCATTTTACAGATGAATTTTCAATTTCTTTGGCAGAACTTGACTCTACAATGCTTAGTTGCCCTGTTGCAGAGGTAGTGGGGTTTAAGGTTTGATATCATGTTTCTGCTATAATCATAATTTGGGGGCTCCTCCCTTTTAATGGCCCTTGGTTCTTGCTTTAAAAGACACATTGGGACTTGATTAAGAGTCATTCAGGTAGTGTGGACATTAAAAGTCAGCAGCCAGCACTGAATACTTGGCCATTTCCCAACCTGATTAGAGTCACCCTTGTTTGATGAACAGGCAGGCATGATTTTTTACTTTACCTAAAGGAGGGGGAAGGGAAGCTAAGAACTGAGGGTTTCATCAGTTAAGACTCTTTCCCAAACTTTCAAGCTGAAAAGGTTTTTGAAGAGTTTCAAGCATGTTTTTGCAAGACGTTAAAAAAGAAGAAAGGTTAAATATAAAAATTGAAGTTTGGCAGGCAGTATTCCCTGAACTCAATGCATTGCTTGTGGTATTTTGAAAAAAGAAAAGAATCTTGCTTTGAAAATACCATTACTCCAAAGAAGTTTTCTTTTAAAGTTATTTCTAGGGTAGTTGACTCCTATATATATGAGTGGATGATTTGACTGTCCCTTTAAAGATATTTCAAACTGTTCCAAACAATCTCTCCTTTTGGAACAACAGAAGACGTACCCTGCACAGCGTTACGGGGAAGCAAGGTAGGCGGGAAGACATTTCCCTTTCAGTGGAGAAATAATAATTACAAAAATGTTAAGCTGTTAAGGCACATGCCTGATCATCTTCTCAAAAGATATGGAAACTGACGCCATTCGGCTGGCCCCAGAAAACTCCCCAGCTGTTAGGCAAAGAATCGGGGACCCTCATAAGCCCTGCATGGGCAAGGGGCTTCAGGGAAGGGTTGCCACTGTGCTGTCAGGCCGGCTGTTTTAGTAAAAGAACTCTGCCTCTCTTTATTCTTCCACCTCAAATGGCTTGCCTTCTGCCTTCCCTCCAGGAGGTGCCTGGGGACAGTGGATATGCTCTCGGATATCTGACTTGTTTTCCTCAGTGTCAGGAGACAAGCATGGCATCAGGGCGCTAGTGCTTTGGCAGTTCTAATAAGGAGGCTGCCGGAAATAGATGGCACTCCATTGGCGAGGCTCACAGAAGGAAGAGAGCAGCCTTCTGATAGGGGCGTAAAAAGCAAAAACCATCTGTGTGAGTGAAGGGAAATAATGTGGTAGGACATGGTTGTGACAGACAGTGAGGACATTTATTACCAGCCTTTAGCAACACTGTGTTCCTACAGAGTGATGGCCATTACCTGTTCTTTTCCATATGGATTATATTCTTGGAATCATTTTGCTGGAAGGGGTGTTGGAGATGATCTAGTCAACCCCCTCGCTTTACAGAAGAAGCAACTAAGAAAGGGAGAATTTAAATGATGTAGCCAAAAAATAGTGAGTGATAAGTATTGCTGAACTGTTCAAATAGCCCTGACACCGAGAATACTGTAATGGATGTCGCCTGGCACGTCCCCTTTGGTTTGCCCCAATAGGGCTTTAGTCCTTAGCCCAGCACCCAAACACATAGTAGCTGCTCAATGCAGGTTAGTGGAAACAAGCGGCGGACAGCCTCATCAGAATCTCTGCGCAACTTTCCTCCCAAGAGCAAAGGCTAAGGCAATTTCAAGAAACGAATGGGTTCCAGCAAAGACCACACTAAATGAAGCCTATTTTCCTCTTGACTTCCATTGCAAGATCAATGTCATAGTGTCTTCCTCTCTGATTGATTAACTCAGTCTATTTGCACTGCTGGGGATTGAATTATGTACCTCGGGAAACCTATCCTTGATCTTAGGTTGCATTCCGGCGGGTGTGGGCCAGTTGTAAATAGGATCTCTTGAAGGTGCTGCTTCATTTAAGGAGTGGCCCAACCGAATCACATTGGGCTTTAATCTGGATTACTGGAGTCCTTTATAAGCAGAATGAAATTCAGACAGACAGAGAAGCCACAGGGAGCAGCCAGAGGCTGGACATCTACAGAACCCAGAAGAGAAAGGAGGTGTTGCCATGTGCATTGCCAGGTGATGGAAAAGCCACAGTATCCCAAGATTGCTAGCCAGCCAAAAGATGCCAACCCCAGGAGGAAGCAAACCCTCTACCCTCTGAAACATGATCCAATAAATTCCTGTTGTTAAACCAACCTATACCATATTTTTTCAACAGCTGGGAAACTAAAACAAGTACCTACATCGAGGCCATGGTTTTGATCACCTGTTGAGCCACATCCCGTTTTCCATTGTTAATTATGCCCTCGTCAGTACTTTTACATGTTTATGATGAGTTAGGAGACCAGATAAGACAGGTTCAGCACAACTGCTGGACGAGCCAAGTCACCCTGTAGAATCAAATTCCCATGAGATAGGAAGATCTGCCGCATATTGGGTGTGCTTAGCCTGCCAGGTGTGGTAGCATTTTGGTTCTTCCTAAATTAAGAGTGTCCCCTTCACCTTTATCTCCTCTTCGGTTGATTCTAGGACCAAGGATTCCCTCATCTCTGAACTTTCTTCTCCTCTTCCTCTTTCTTCAGGCTAGTTGCAGGCAATGTCTAATAGAATCGGGTTGCATTTCCATGATGTACCAGTAGGTGTCACTGTTGAACTCACAATTAACTCCAACTTGTACCTGAATTTTGATGCTTCCATTCAATAACACTGATCAATGTCTGATTTTAACAATCCTTTTGTAAAGCAAAGTCGACAATAGCTCTCCTCATTCCCCTACCTTCTCTTGACCAGCAGCAATTCTTTAATGGTGCATAACAGCAACCATAAACATGTACTGGAGCCCATCATAATCCAGGTAGCATGCTAGGACCTGAAAATGCAAAGTGAGATGTGGCTCCTACTCTTAAGGAGCTTGCAGTCTAGGGGATTAGTGGAATCTGTTCTTATTTGTGTGGGGGCACGCAGAAGAATTTTGGGGAAAATAGTAATGAGAATGTACTCTGCACCTGCTGCGATGTGCCAGTAACATTGCACCACTTCTAATAGTCACAATAATTCCATAGGGCAGGAACTCTCCCCCCATCTTACAGCCAGGAAATTGAGGCTGGTAACCTGTGACAGGAAATTTGTCTTCTGCCAATATGTGGTAGAGCGAGGTGTAGACTCAGGACATGACAGCTAAACCTCTGCCCTCCCCATTACCCCAAGCCTGTGCCAAGAAGCCTGGGTTGCTGGGGTGGTGGGTGTGGGTTTATTCTTCCATAAGAGAGAAAAACATTCTTGAGTATCACAGCAGAACACTCAGTCTCTCTCTGCACACACACAGGCTCTCCCTCCCTCCCTCTCACACTCTCCCTTTCTCCCTCTCTTCCCTCTCCTCCCCTTCCATCCCCCTCCTCCCCTTTCCTCCCCCCCTCCTCTTCTCTCTCTCTCCCTCCCTCTCTCTCTCTCTCTCTCTCTCTTGCCCACCCCACCCCCATCTCCCCCCCAGTAGGATACAACACTCATCCATCCTTTGACTGCTGACCTGGGGCCTGTTCTGCTTTGAGACCAGGGATTCATGGAGGCTTATTAAAAAGAATATGCCTGGTGCTGAGCGCCCCCATGCCTCTAGCAAAGCCACCTTTAATAGGGGCCTGCTCCTGACACCTGTCTCATCACAGGCAAACCTTCTTCTCTGAAAGCAATATGAAAGGAAAGCCTTCTACCCAGTTCCTAAAGTAAAACTTCTCTTTATGGCCTGCGGCCTCTTTCTGAGCAACCTCTTGAAAAATTCGGGTATAGCTTCCACTTGGTAATTAACATCCATTTTCTCCTGCTGCAGGAAAGTTTGTCGCATTAAAAAAAAAATAGGTAAAGGTGAACTAGCGACATACCCCAAAAGGAAATAGGGCCAAATGATGCCGAAGATTCAAGCCAAATCCTGACCCCAACTTCCCCAAAGCTTTCAAGGTGGCCGAGCCGGACGCCCAGGTCCCGGGGGCAGCGGGGGCCCTCCCCCCACACGCCTTGCTCCCAGCTACATGCAGCGTAAGCGCATATCAGAAGCCGGGAGGAGAGTTTTCCCGAAACCAATAATTAAAAATGACATTTCCTATCATATCTTCCTCTAGTGAAGAGAAAGTACTAAAAGAAACATTTTCAAAAGTATTTTAGAATAACCCAAGTCATTTTAAAGCCCTTTAAAAACTCCAGGTCCTCCGGAAGTTTCTTCCCCTCTTCTACTAAACACATCCTTAAGCATCTTACTTTCCAACGTGCAAAGATTAGAAAATCACTATAAAATGGAAAATCCTGAAGTGAGGAGAATTTACGATTATATCCTAATGTGGGGAGATTTAGGATAATGGTAACTTCTAAATCTTTTATTTCTGCACAGTAGAAAGGCTTGAGCGGTTGACTTTCTGGCAAAAATGCAAATGAAACCCTCCAATTCAAGTAGGAGTTTTTCCAGGGTCTGCATAAATCATATTATAAAGCAGCTTTTATGTATCTAGAATAATTACACTTGATTTGAAGAAGTTTGTTTTTTGTTAAGCTGACTTTCGCATTGACTTTAATTGGGAGCAGCTGAATTGCAGCATCTCCGCCTGGTCAGCACCTTTTGCTCACGTAGAAATATATGTTAATCTACGCCTTATATTGGAGTTACTCCCGGGGTCCTAAATTCCTGTGGCTTCCCATTGGCTGGGTGGGGTCACGTGCCCCTCGGGGCCCCCAGCGCGCCCACGCCCTCAACCCGCAGCCACGGCGAGGCCAGGCCCCGGCTCCTCTTGAGTGACGTGCCCACATGGGTGACTCCTCTGGTCCCTTTAAATCTCAGGAATGGAAAAGGGACCTACAAGAAACGAGGGCCGAGTCTTTAAAGGATTACCCTCTCAGAGAAAAAAGTCCTGTCCCTGGGAGAAAGAGCCTTAGGCCTTTGGAGAAAGTATGAGAAACATCTTGACCTTTTCACATAAACCACTCTACTTTCCAAAACCTGCTCGCCTTTCTTTTTTTCTTCTTGCAGAGTGCTAGCTGAGTGTGAGTATAAATAAGGCAGAAGAAATAAAAACTCAAGACGGGTGTTTTGAAATGAAAAACCCAAGACAGGCTCAATTCAAATTGAATCATAAACATAAACGTCGGGGGCCCAAAGCCCTGTGTCCCTATTCCCGGGGTGGAGACCTGACTCAAGTTGTCTCCAGGATCTCGGAACCTGCAGCCATCGCTTCCTATCTAAACAGAGTCGGGGGGCCACCAGCCGCCTCCCTTGAACTCCAAGCACCATCCAGGCGAAGGGCAGACCTGTTTGCCTGAACCCCCTGCCAGGGTTTCCAAGCCGCCGGCTCCATGGCACGGGGCAGGAGGAGCCGCAGGCTTTGGGGTTGAAAACAGTGCCAGGGCCTAGCAGATGGGGAAGGAGCTTTCCAGATGTTGTGCACAATAAAGAGGGGTTTTATTTTTTTCTTTCTTTCTTTCTTTTTAATGAGGAGAAGGGGAGTTGTAACCAGGGCAAAATGCGAGCTTTCAAATCCTCATCGGTGGCGTGTGTGTGTGTGTGTGTGTGCACGCGTGTGCCAGGGAGCGCATGGTGTGGGCTGCAGGGCTGGGGGGACGGGCATGCGAGATGTCACATTTGGAAGCTGCGCGGGGCTGCTGCTCGTTACCAGAGAAGGCTCCTGCTCCTTCCAGCGCCACCGGGAGACTGCAGAGACAAGCTCTTCCCCTCTGTGTTTTCATCTCGTCTCTGTAGACAAGCATTCCAAATGGGATTAAACGAAAAGGAGAAATGAAACACACATTTCCAACCTTCGTTAACCCCCCCACCCCTAATACACACGCTTCTCTCTCTCTCTCTCTCTCTCTCTCTCTCTCTCTCTCTCTCTCTCTCTCGCTCTCGCTCTCGCTCTCGCGCTCTCTCTCTCTCTCTCTCTCTCTCTCTCTCTCTAACAGACAGGCAGCAGAACACTCCTGAAAAAGCTCCTGGCTCTGGGAACCCAGAAAGACTTTTGTACAAAAATAAAAAGAGTTGTGAATTTTTCTTTTCTCCCTCCTAATGATGAGGTTCCTTGTGAGACTGCCTTTCCTCTTTCGTTGGGGACGCTGGGATGAAAGTTTCCCCTCTCTCCGACAGGCTCTTTGGGGGACAGGTCTTTTTAACAAGCCATTTCCTGGCGCATGAATAGTTGGTCCCCTTCCCCCTCAACAGTGTCATGCGCAGTGTCAGACATCAAAGCCCTAATTAAACCCATTCTTTAATTGTGTCTTTTTGCTTCACTACTTTCTCTTCTCCTTTGATGAGGTTGCACCTCTCTGATCGCCCCCAAATGATTGCTTTCTCCTTATTTTCTAGAGGTTCTAAAAATTGCTTGCTGAGTTGTTATTGGTGGAATTTTCTTCTTCCTTCTTCCTTTTTCTTCTTTGAGTTGGGGACACAGCCCAGTCTCTGTCCCACCCCCCAAGCTCCCTGAGTTGTCCAGCGGTTAAAGGGATAGTCACACCTTTCCCCCTCCTGGCTCTACTATTCTTACGAGGTTTCCATTGATTTTTGTCCTGAAATTCCTTGGTCCAGTCATAGATAAAAGGATAATGACTTCAAAGGGAAGAGTTAAGAGTTTATCCTCAAGCTAAGAGAGTGGACAACTAGGTAATTGAGGGTAATAACCCATCCCAGACTTGCTTTCAAAGGCTCGCCAAGCTGAGCTCTCAGGTGGCTTTAATTGTATTAACATTTGTAGCCGCTCACTTGAGAAGAGGTCGGGAGCCATTACGGGCTTCAAAGCCCCAGGTGACACTGGCCGGCCGGGAGCCTGACAGCAGCCTGGGCCTGAGCTCTCCCCTCTTGGCGGATGGCATCGATTGCTGCTAACCCAAAACTTTTTTGCCAGACCCCAGACCCCAGAAGCTCTGGGGAGGCGAGGAGATCAAAGGTTCTGTAGCCCCCCACCCCTTCACAATGGCCATCAAGAATTCAAATCAAATGAAGACATAAAAGTACGAGAGTTTTTGGAGGGCAGGAAAGCCGTTTTCAGATTCCAGGGGGCCTGGGTCTTTACAGCCTGGCTGCCGGCTTTGCAGGGCAGGCCGTGAAGACTGACAAGGCAGAGCCCAAATCCACCTTGCATGGTTGGGGTGGGGTAGGAGGGCAGGCGGCCACTGGGCTGGAGGAGTGCCGGAACCCTCAGGGGCCTCTGGGCCTAGGTGGGGCCCCCTGGGCTCTGGCCTGCCCTCCCAGCCCAGCCTCTGCCGCTGCTGCCTCCTCAGCCTCCTGAGCCCAGAATGACTTGCTAAAAAAAAAAAAACCAGTCGCCTCCTCAGGTGTCCTCAGTGCCCATCAGAGAGAAACAGGAAGCCTGGCAGCCAGTTTCGGAACAGGGAGGTGACTTGCCTCGAAATCAACGTGTTGGTGGTAGCAGAACCACAACCAGAAGCACAGTCTCAAGACGGGGGGTGAAGAAGGAGAACAGAGTCCCCCCAAAAAACTAAGAAAATGGCCAAGAGAGGTCCAGTGCTTGGTGGAGGCAGTTGCAACCTCAGTAGTATCTTCCCCAGACTGCCCCAGTCGCCTTCAGGCTCCGCACACCTGCCCCTCGCCCTGCAGGAAATGCCGCCAGCGGAGGGGCCCCTCTGGACATGGCTGCCCCTGGGCACCCATCCCCTGACTTACTGCCTGATGGCCCAGCTCCTGCTTTCCACTGTCCCTGGATGGAGGGGAGCCTGGTCCCTGGAACTGTGAGCCCTTTCCAGTGCATGGCTTCAGGCTAGCCTTTTGAACTGTAGAGGTTTAACAAAAGGCCTTTGAATTGGATGATGCGTTAACAGGCTGCCAGGGCAGGGCGAGTAGTGCCTCTCTGGAGAGACTGTGGAGCATGGGAGTGGCGGGCTGGGGACGATTACTGGAATACCTTCACCACTGCCCGCTGACCTCAGCCCCATAGGACCTTCCCCTCCAGGGTTTCTACAGAGAGCCACATGCACCCAAATGACCAGGAAATTCATCCCTGGGCACCCAGAGCTGGTGCAGGGCCTTTCACAGTGCAGAGGGCTCTGCCCAGCTCTCACGGGGTGTGGCCACCAGCAGGCCTGAGAAGACCACCTGACTGTTGTCCCCTGTGCCTTCAGGCCTCACCTCCATCTTGTGCAGAAGCCTTCTCTCAGGAAGCATAAATGACAGCTACTCTAGCAAAAGGGTCTATAGCATCGCAAGCTGCAGCCCCACTCCTAGAGTGCCAGTTCATACTCGGGCCTCAGATGGAAGACTCAAGGCAGGGCAGGAGGGAGCCGGAGGCACACCGGGCACCTCTGCAGCCACGCTTCCTCTGCCTGCAAACCTGAAACTGCCAGCCATCTGCAGAACGGCTGTGCTGGGGAGGTGAGTGGGAACAGGGAAGAGAGACAACTGCGGCCATGGAGTTGAGCGGTCCTTTGGTTGTTTCCGCACTTTTTTTTTTTTTAGCACCTATGATCTAATCAGTTGAATCAACTTTCACTTCCAGCCTTTTTTTTTTTTTTGAAAAGTTTAGGAACGAGCACAACTGTGTCCGGATTACCAGAGAGCACAGAAAGGGTCCCCTGAATAAAGATGTGTACTGCATGTCTCTGCGTACTCTGAAATAGACTCTTTGCGTACTCTGAAATAGACTCTTCTTTTTTTTTTAACATGGGCAGGCACCGGGAAATGAATGAAATATACTTTTCATGATCACATCTAGGTCAGGCACCCTTCAGATGATGCCATTGAGAGTCGCTTAGTTGGTTCTTTGCATTTGACTTGTTCTTGGAAAATTATGACTAATTTCCAACATATCTTATGCTTAGATAAATCTGATAAGGGGAAATGCTATGACTTGTTCCAGAATCCAATCTTAAATTTTTTTTTTTAATTCTCTAATCCAGATATTTATATACTGTGTCTATGTACTCCTGCCGAATTGCTAATCGGAAGGTGATTGGAAACATGCTTCACATGGCCTGTCCTTCCAGCCGGGGACAGGAGCCTTCCTCTCTCACCTCTCCAGACCCCAGTCAGCACAAATGTGCCTGTGGGCACAGTCTGGGACAGAACTAGCCCGCGTGTGGGCTGGATGCTAGGAACTGGAGGATCCGTCAGCCTTTGATTTTTACGATGCTGTAACCCAGACGTCTTAGTTTAGACACATATATGGTGTATTGGAATGAGCCCAAACTTTGAAGGGAGGCAGACATGTTCAAATCCAGACTCTGCCATTTACTGACCAGCATGGCTTGGGCAAGTCCCATAGACTCTCATATCCTCAGTTTCCACAGTGGTGTGTGATGAAATGCAGCTGCTCACTTACTGTCAGTGATGAAGGCAACATGCCCCTGCTGGGCACCTGCCCATTGCAAGGCCCTGGAAATGTAAAGGCGGATGACCCTGGTCCTTGCCCCTGAAGAGCTTATGATCTAGAGACAGACAATGCACAGAGGCGCCCCGACCTCGGCAGTGGGAACTTTGATGGAGCAGGTCACACACCCGCGCCCCTCACTCTCACCCCCTCGCCTGGGGCACCAGGGCTCCCACAGTGAGATCGCGTCAAACCCTGACCTAGTGGCTGGCAGAGGTTACACAGGAGACATCTAACAGTTCAGTTTTATAGCCGTAGTCCACACTTTTTCTTGCAAGGTTGAAGTTCCAGGACAAGCGGATTTTTGTGAATGGGTCTGGAGTACAGATTCTCATGTCTTAGGGGGAGCCAGGGAGAGGGTCTTGTGGGTCTGCCAGGGAGAGGATGTGGAGGGGTTGCCCAGGGGAAGAAGGGAAAGAGGTGCCGATGCCTTCCCCTCCCCATTATGAAGCAGAATGGGACAGCACTGGGGCCGAATGGCTCTGGAACACCAGGGAAGCTGGTCTGGTCCTGGAGGGTGGGGTCATGCCTAGGGATGGATGTGGGAGCACGGGGCACTGGCTCTGAGCCTGCCTAAATGCCTTTTGAAATCTGATTGATCTCTATTAGTGTGGAGATTTAACGAAAATATTCGGTGATTCATTGCATTTTGGGTGGAGCTCACTTGCCTTCGTGCTCTCTGAAGGCCGTGACAGACGGAGGTCTCTGTCAGAATCTGGCCTTGAGGGTCAACGTGCTGCTCCGTGCACGTAGCTTGGGAAGGCAGCCCTCAGCCCGAGGGGACGTGCCTTATCATTCTTTTCCTCGGCATTACTCATCATTTAGGAAGTAGAGCAGGTTTTGTATTTGTGGCACAATGTGAACATTCTTGGAGAACTTTTCCAGGCTGGATCCCCACTTTTATCCTCATTACAACCCTAAGAGGTGGGTAGGGCATTATCGTGGATGCGAGCGCTGAGTCACAGGCGGGGCTTGAACTTGCCCCACATTTGCATAGCCCAGCAGTAGCGGCTGGGCCTGGAGCTCCAGGCCCCAGAGCCCAGCCCGGGAGTTTTACTGCAATGCCCTATTGTGGCCATTGGTATTTTCGAGGTCAGCAGGTGAGACCAACCATGGGGCCAGCATTCCTTTCTGTGTCATCACTTGCCCCTTTGCAGCTGGGAGGAAACTTTGAGAACCATCAGGTCCTGATAATCCTGGAAATGGAGCAGAATCAGCCCTGTGTGGGGCTTTCCTGAACATTCTAGACATGGGCCATGAGTTCGTACCAAGGACTAATCTCTGGCCAGTTCTGGCTGAAGCCAGTGCTCCCACACTGGGGCTGCGTGGTGGCCTGGGCAGTCCTCAGCTGCGGCCCTCAAGCCTCACCCCTGGCCCAGGCCCCTGGGAGCTGTCCGTCCCCACTTTTCCTCCTGCGCTTCTTGTGGGGCATCGGCTTTGCCTGCAGGCTTAGAGAGCAGAAAGTGTCAGCTCCCCCATTTCTCCTCCAGCCCTGACTGGCAAGTGCTGGGGTGTAAATAGCCCAGCTCCTTGGCCCCAAGCCAGGCCAGCATTGAGGGGTGACCTGAGCTGTCTGCAGGTACCGCCGGGGGTGGAACCAGAGTTACCCTCTGTGGATGTTGCCTGGTATCACGCCCTTACTTGGCTTCCTTCCCTTTTATGTACCCCTTTCCCCACTCCCCTACTGTTTTTTCCTGAGAATATTCCCTAATAATTCACATGAATTCCTATCTCAAGGTCAACTTCTGCAGAGCCCAACCTAAGACAACAACTGAAATAAAATGTAAATGTCTAAACAAATATGCTCTCTTAGATGATGTAACAGACCCTCGTCCAGTCTCCCTACTTCCCATGTTCTCCCATTGACGGCCACCCCGCCTTAGCCAGCTACCACACTCCCACAAGAAGGAGCTTCCTAAACACAGCAGGGATGGCTAGCAGACCCACCGCTGGGTTTTAAATGATCTATCTACAAAGTCAAGATCATGCTCATGTAGCAGTGAGTTCCTCCTTGATCTGGCCAGGCCAACGTCCACTCCAGGCACCCCCAGCCCCCTGTGTTAGGTGCTAGAACCATAGAGCTCTCTGGGTAGCTGCCCCCACTCCCAAGGCCTTTTCTAGTTTCTGAGCCTTTGCTCATGCTGTTCCATCTGCTTGGGTTGCCCTTCTCAATGTCCTTGGACTGCTTCTACTGCTTTGTCATCTCACGGGGGCAGGCTCGGTGCCTCCCCCAGCTTGCTCCCCCAGCACCTGCGTTCACGCCCACCTTGCATCAGATCCTTGGGTCATCATCTGTTTATATGTTGATCTCTTGACAGTGAGGGCTCCGGGAGGACGATGGCTGTGTCTGGCCATCTCTGGAGTCTGTCTCTGAGACTAGCACAGTGTGTGACACATGGCAGGCACTGTAGAGTTGGGTCCCCTGTACTCCTTGGGGAGGCGCGCACACGGACACAGTCAGCCCAAGGATGGGTGCTTCAGTGTGTAGACCAAAGCACCTGTGCTGGAATTCAGTGCTGAGACCTGCCAAAAGTTCAAAACAAGTCAGGATTGGTTTTATTAGTAAAAAATTTTTTTTTAAATCATGAGAGAAGAGAGAAAGGCCTTTCTGGCCACTAATTTTACCTGCACATAGTAGCAAGTAAAAATATCTTGGTCCAGGTTAGTTCAAGAATCAGTAGGCTTGGCTGTCTGATCCCTAACCCTGACCTCTAGAGCAGAGCTCTGGAATCTGTATTTTGGGGAACCCCTCCCCCAGTGACATAAGTAGCAGGAACAGACCTCAGAGGCTGTCTGGACACACTCGGCCTGGAGCTCTAAGTCCAGGTCTGAAACTGGACTGATGAATTGGCTCACTTGTTGCGTCCTAAAAAAGCAGTTTTATCTGTTGCATTCTTCCATTTTTGTATTAGTTGCAAATACAAGTGGCCAGTGTAATGGGTATTCCTAAAGTCAAATATAAGGCTTCACTAAGAGACAAAAGCAGGGAGCCTGGCCTGGAAGAGCTGGTCTGCCCACGGCCAAGGTGCATGGACGTGAGCCTCACCTTCCCAGGGCCAAAGTCATGGCTCCTCCTGCATTCTCAGGGGGCCAGTCAGAGGGGCAGGTGCACAGTCTCTTTATTCTGCCTTGGGAGGAGGGGTTGGGTAAGATCTCCTAGTCCTGGCCTGCTCCCCTCTGTACCCAAGCCTATGAGGCACTCAGAGCCTCCTCATGCCAGCCGACTCCCTGGAGGCACCGCCTGCCCTTCCAGAGCCAGCCCACTGGCCTTGCCGTGGCCACCTCTGCCAGCAGCCAGCACTGCCCTTGCCAGGAACTCTTTCCTAACTGTGGTCCTGCAGCCAGGTTTTGTAGATACCTCATGAGTCTTCAGTCACTCCAGGGCTTGGTGGGGCCCTATCCTCCAAGGCCATCATCATCTTTTAAGAAACAAAGAAAGAACTTCTCAGAGGCTCGTCATCCCTGCCCGGGGTTCTCTCAGGGCCACCAGGACAAATTTGAAGAGGCAGAGACCCAATATGAAGGACACTTCTTTGTCTTCAATGCAGAAAGCCTTTGGGACTGGGGCACCAGAAGAGTTAAGTTCTGGGCTGAGGCTTCAGTGTTCAATTTCTTTATTTCCTGTTGATGACACTACTGCCTTCCTACAACCATTGACACATGTTGCTTTCATCTGTTTCATTTCAAGACATGAGTACACTCGCTGGAAACTATGCTTAATGGCTAAACTCAAAACATTTGGATTTCCTTTCCTTCTGTGACTCTTTGCTGGTATGCTGCATTCTCTGGTGGGTTGGTTTTTCTTTGGGGGGGTTGGGGAGGCGGGAAGGTGGCATTTTTTTTTTCGGCCACCATTTTTAACCCAGCAAAGAATATGGCCAATTGCCTCAGGCCATCTGCTCCATATAGAAAGACTACTCGTGGTGGACAGCAGACCCCAGCCCTTTTCCCTTGCCTGGCGCCTTCTCCTGCCTGCCAGGGCGAGGCCTGGCCTTGTGGAACCACAGGGTGGGCACCTACCTTCCCTCCCTTCCCCAGGAGCTCCCAGCTCCAAGACTCATGGCTTGGACCTTCCAAAGGGAGCCTCTGGAATAGAGAGGTGAACTTGTCAGCCTGGGCCCAAGGACTCTGGGGAACAAACAGGCCTGGCTGCTTGTGGAGGTGATCTGGGCAAAGCTCCCCCTAGCCAGGCACTGATGGAAAGTGGCCATTGGAAGAGGGCCAGCCTCCTCTGGTTGGAGTTGGGTTGGACATGTGTTTCCAAACCTGCTTGCAGAGCTGTGGCTGCAGACACTCATTCTTCCCTAGGTCCATTGACACAGTCTGCAAAGAGAACAGTCAGTCTGCTCATAGAAGAGACCTCAGGAGGCCAGAGAGGGGAGAGAGGGCAGCCCCGGCCTGGCCCTCTAGGATGAAGGGAGATGGACACCTACAGAGATTTACTGTATCCATGGACCTTCATGTACATTTTCTCATTACATCCTCCCCAGAACAGGAGGCTCATTCCCATTTCCAGGTAAGGACACTGAGGCTCAGGAAGGGTGAAAAATTTGCTGCAGCTCACACAGCTTCAAAGGGGTGAAATTGCGATATGAAGCCCAGTTTAAGGTCTCCGAAGCCAGTGTTTTCCTGTCCCTCTCCAGCAGCCTGAGGGTGCACTACTGACAGGGCTGTGCCTTTGAGGAAGGGTCCACGTGACCTTCACCCGTCCCCCACTGCACCCACCCTGACCTCCTCAGCAACCCCTATTTCAAGCAGGTAGGGAGAAGGTTCACAGATGCTAATAGACAGGAAAGCGTGGTGGTGTGGAAAGAAAGAACACATGAAGAAAGAACATTCGAGGCCACTCTGCCATCCCTTTCAATTCCGCAGATCTGGCCAAGTGTCTGAGATAGCAGGAAGTGTGGAGAACAAAAACTTCAACGGGAGAAGCCTGCGTGGGGATGGAAATGCTAAAAGGATTATAGGGCCAGGAAATTTATCACTCCTGTCTGTTCAGACTTTGTAACAAAAGTCCTCTTAGCTGAGGAAATAAACTTGAAATTCTCTAAAACTAATTATATAATTCCTTCCATTTTCTTGCCTGGTGTTTCCAGGCTGCTTATTCCCTGCTCTGTGTGTGCACATGTGCACGTGTTCGAGTCTGTGCGGGGCAGATGGAGGCCATATATAACTGCAGATTCACCTACTGCAGTCTAAGAATGTGAACAGCCTGAAACAAACAAGGCCACCTGCCTTTCAAAGATGGCATTCCCAAGTGAGACACGGCCTGTCAGGTTGTCTCCCACAGGCCCTGGTTGGGAATCTCTGATGCCAAAGCACCCAAATGGGCGCCCCAGGTTTTAGGGCATCCAAACTGCCTTGAACCGTGGCTTTTCTCTAGCCCTGGCGAAAAGATGCAAGACCAGAGTTCCTCGTAATGCTTCACTGGGCGGGCATAAGAAGGCATTCTAAACTGATAGGGTCACCTCGATTGGCTATGGAATTCTTTCTTTGGTGGTTCTTTCTTATTAAAGGTATATGAAGGTATTGCAGAAATGTTGAAGAGTACAGGAAAATATCGTTCGGTTGCAAAGACCAGAGATCCATTCAGTTGGCCTCAGTGGAAAATGGGGGTGTGTTGCCAGAATTCCGGTGGCTTGGTGGGGAGCTGGAAGTCCACGAAGGCGAGGTGGCAGCCCACAGCGTCGCTCTCCTTTGTGGCCTGACTCCCCCCACCGCCCCCCCACCTCCGCTGGCCCATTTCCTCCGTTTGCCTCTGCTCCCTGCCCCTCAGAGCTCCAGCAAACCCTGCCCATGCCGGCTGCTCCTCTTCTGGTCCTCTTCTACAGCTCTGACTCGCCTAGAGCCGAACATTTTTTTCTTTGTTTCTCAGTTCAACTTTCAGATGATCAAGCAAGAGGCTGAACAAACCAGCTCATCTTTCTAGGCCAGACTACACGAAGTCCCATGGGGCTGGTTAGCTAGGACAGGCTGCCCACAAGTGATGCGGCCAAACTTGGTCTAATCAGCTGTGCCCGGGCAGGGGTGGGGTCACCTGGTACAAAATGTAGCCACCTGGGGACTGGAGGTGGGCCTAGCATGCCAACACAAGGATAAAATGCCAGAAAAAAAATTTATCCATACTTCTACCAGTGTATTTTTGTCTATACATTTTACCTGCATATTCTATATGATTTTGCATCTTGCATTTTGGAGTTGCCACATATCATCAGCATTTCTAATATCATTCACAACTCTATTACCTTTTAAATAACTGTAGAGCATTCCTAGGCATTACTCATCTATTTGTGTAACTCACTTAGTCAACCTCCAAGGACATGTATGTCATTTCCAATTTCCCACTGTTATAAATAACCCTGAATGCTTGCAATGTCCTGGACACAGTGTTAACTATAGGACTGTTGAGGAAACTTGGTCCTTTCTCCCGAGGCAGAAGTATGATGTCCCTTTGGAAGAGGCCACAGGAACAGATGGATAAAGTGGGTCCCCATCTCTGCCAGCATCCACACCATCATTCTTGAACGCTGGGTTTGATGTCTAGACCAAAGGCACCAGCCAGCTCCTTTCCCCCCCGCCACCCTCCAGCGAGCTCATGGGGTGCGTGGTTCCAATGCAGGCAGCAAAACGGGAAGCGTGGAGAGTGAGGGGGGCAAAGCCTGACAACTTCTAAAGTCTTTGCTCCTCTTACTGAGGCTGGGATGTCTCCCTGGGATGGGATCTGCAGAGAGGAGAGAAAATGGGAGCATTAAGAGTCTTTAATGTAGGACTCACAGAGGCAGAGATGCTTGTGTCCAAGCCCCTTTGAGTGGAGGCAGCGCGAAGTGGCCTGGGTCTCAGAGCTAGTTGGAGCCAGAGCCAGATATGGGAGGCAGGACTCTGGGCTCAGCCTGGATGCTGACCACTAACCCACCCACCCTCAACTGTGTTTTCAATTAATAAGAATGTATTAAGTAACCAGCTGGAAAATCAATGAAATACCTCCTTAGCTTGATGTTTCTGGTCTTCAGAAATAGTGGCTGAGATCAGAAGCCTTCAGATATTGAGGTCTGCCAGCCCTGACTCCTGTCACTCAGGGAGAGGGAAGCTAACTCTGGAGCAGGGCTTCTGCGATTTCCATCAGCTAAAGACCCATCCTGTCGGGACCGCGGTGGAGGCTGCTCCTCCCAGGCCTGACAGCCTCCGCTGGCCCAGAAGGGCGCTGAAACAAGGGGAGATGGGCATCCTCCCTGGCAGGGGTCCACCCTGGCTTCCCTGCCTCTTTGGGATTGACTCCACCTCTCAGGGAGTGGGGTGAGCTGTCTGCCTCCCCTCTCGGAGCCTGGCCCTTGGCTGCTGGTAGACTGCCTGGAGGGAGCCCAGGCCAACCCCAGAGCTATGTTCTTTCTTCCCCACTGCACCGTGCTCACACCTGACGTCCCATCTCCCTACAACGCTGTGACCTGTGGTCAAGTGGTCCCAGCCGTCTCAGCGGGGCTGGCTCCTGGCATGTGACCTGCACGGGTGCGTGCCTGTGCTCCAGGGGCCTCACGACTGGCGCTGTTGTGCAATTCCTAATAATTATTGAACAAGTGGTTGCTTTCCACATCCGGTTTTTGGAAATTATGCAGCAGGCCATACCTACCTCTGGACCTCAATTTCCTGTAAAATAGGTTGGTGATAGCAATGCCTGTTTCAAGGAAGGGTAAATAAGATGATGCTTAAGGCCCCTGGCAGAAGCCCAGGCCCCAAGAGCGACCTCTGCAAGTTAGCAGTTAGTCATCCTCATTGTCCTGGTGGCCTGAAACCCTTCCACAGCTGACTCTTGCCCTGGGCAGGAGGTGCCCTCACGTTCTTTCCTGTCTCTCTGCTTCCCCAATCTGATCTTCTCCTTTCCGTGGACTCTGAACCAAATTCAGATATCTAGGGCACAGGGAGGCAGCCGTGGAAAAAGAGGAACTCAGGGCAGTGTCCTCGGAACCCTTGATGTCCTTATCAGAAAGGAAGCTGCTAATGACCCTGTCTCTGGTTTATGGTGACTGTGCTGTGCTTTATGGCCCTTTTACTGCTCCTGGGCCCTGAGGGTTCAGACCGCACCGTTCTTAGTGAGGGAAGATGGCGCCAGGGTCCCGGAGCCCTCCTGATGGGAGTGGCCCTGAGCCCTAGAGCCACCTCCCCACTCCCACCAACACCCCCACCCCTGCCCCTGTGTCACATGCACCCTGCCTGGCTCAGCCCAGCTGCCATACTTAGACGCTGGAGCTTGACCACCCTGTCCAGGCCTCCAGGGTCAGCTTTGCAGGCCCCATGTACCCCCCGAGCAGGGGGAAGACAATGACCCGTAATAGCCATCACTCTACTTTCTGCCTGCTGGCAACTGTGGGAGACATCTACTATGTCTCAAACAGCCTGGGCCTCTTCTTTGTCCAGGACTGGAATGTAGAAAACAGATAAAAAAGGGTGGCTGAGAAATCACTTCAGTCATAAACTCTTAAAAAGTTACAAGGGGTGATATATTCTATGATTCTATTTGTAGGAAATATCCTGAATAGGCAAATCCATATAGACAGAAAGCAAATTAGCAGTTTCCCAGGGGTTGGGTGCAGTGTAAATGGGGCTGAAGGCTTAATGGGTACAAGGTTTCTTTTGGGGGTGATGAAAACGTTCTGAAACTAAATAATGGTGATGGTTGCTTGGCATTGTGAATGTACTAAATGCCCCTGATTTGTAAAACTACAAAATGGTTAAATGGTCAATTTTATCCTCTTTTGTCACAATAACAAAAAAGTCATTATCTATCGTTAGCTCCATTTTATGAATGAGGCAATTAACTACTCAGGGTCACAGCTGGTAGGTGGTGGGTTCGTATTTGGAACTTGATTTGTCTTTCTGACTCTGAAGTTGCTTCTCATTGGTTAGTTCCTTTGCTTGTTCCTTTATTACTCTATGTTGGATACAAAAGAAAGGCAAGGCTTGGGCTGGGCAACTTTGATGCCTAATAAATGCAACAGGAACAGGCTGCCTGCAGAGGGGTGGAAAGTGCTACTTCTGGGATGGAGCAAACATGGTTTCCTGCCTCTGCCTGGATCCTTCTCTGTCCCCTACACCCCTAGCCTTGGGTGCCCGTGGATAAGACCCAGGTCAAAGAATAATTTTATAGAGAAAACAAATTCTAAGTTGAGTGTTGAGGTTTTAGGGGGCTAATAAGTAGTACACTTTTTCCCTAGCTAAGTCCAGAACAAATTGAGAGCAGACACAGGAGTCAGGTAGATAAAGATGAAAATGTCAGCTTTGTTGTTGATCAAGTGTTGGAGAAATGGCTTACGTGCACAGAGATAACTGGCCATTATTGGCTTCCTAGAGCTGGCTCCCAAATGATAGACATGCTTAGCTACTTATCACTGGTTTAGAGGGACAAATTGGATCTTCCCAATGGGGGCTGTCACATGAAATTTAGGGTTTGGAGGAGGAGGATGCCTTCTAGACTAACTCCAAAGAGGGAAGGGAGGAGCTATGCACAGCCTATTTATTCTCCAAAATTTGACAATCAAAATGATCATTCTTCTTCTGAAGCCCCTCCCCCACATGGAAGCTGGAGGAGTGAAGAGTAAGCCTGCCTCCATCAAGGGCCAGGGAGTGAGGACACAGGGCCCCAGGCTGACCCTCAAAGGATGGAGTAGGGCTGCTTCCATGAAGGGTGGTTGGAAGATGCTATCAGAGCAATGCCCACTTCACCTCATCCCTTTAGCCCTTGGAGGATTGGAGACTCTGCTGCCTTTGTTGGAGTGGGCAAGGTCAGGCATAAAGAGTGCAACTAGAAAACATTCATCCAGTTTTAGGAAAACAGGGCCAAGAATTCCTATGCTTCATCTGCAACACCTAGTAAGGAAATTCAGGTTCCTTCACACACCAACTGACTCCATCAGAGAAGGAACCGAAATCTGAAAACTGATGGCTTGATGACCTGAGAGTGTTGCTTGAAATATCTGCCAATCCTTGCAAACACAGACAAATTCATGGTCAAATATGGCCAGAATGGACAGACTTATCTCGCTGCCTCCCTTCCATCTCAGTTCAGCACTGAGTGCCTGCTAGGCCAAGCACAGCAGGAGACCCAGATGGACCCACATGTTCCTTCAGTCCTTTGATGAGGCCTGGCCAAGGGGGTCCTTGGGGTCCTGGGGACTGGATGCTCCAGGATGTGTTGACCCAAGCCAGACAGCCACAGCAAGAGTCAGCCCAGGCAGATGTAAAGGACACAGAAGCTGGAAGAGCAGGGTGTTGCAGGAACACTGAGTCAATAGTGTGGTGTGCAGAGGGGCAGAGGGGCCTGGAGAGGCTCGATCCAAGAGCCAGGCTCTCGTTGTCATCTTTGAAACCTCCAATCCAGCCTGGAAGTTCACTTTGATGCCACCACAAGTACCAACATATGACAATCAACTGCTTCTCAAAATGCTCAGAGAAACTGGGACACCCACAGATAACTCGTACACCCGTGTTCACAGCCACACTGTTCACAATTGCCAAAAGGCAGAAGCAACCCAGGGGCCACCCACTGACGGGCGGCTGAGCAAAATGTGGTACATCTACAATGGAATATTCGACGCAAAGAGGAATGAACTTCTGATACATACTACGACATAGATGAAACTCGAAGAATCAGGCTGAGTAAAATAAGCCAGAGACAAAATGATAATATCTAGAAAGGTAAGTTCAAAGAGGCAGAAAGTAGGTTACAGGTTGCCAGGGGCACGAGTGGGAAATGGAGAGTTAATGCTCAGTGGGTTCAGAGTTTCTGTTTGGGGTGATGGAAAGGTCTTGGTGACGGCCGGTGGTGATGGGAGCACAACATTTGAATGTGATTACTCCCACTGAATTGTGCACTTGAAAGGGTTAACATGGGAAATTTGTGTTATACCTTTGCTTCCACAACAAAAAATTAAAAAAAAAATTGTTCGGATGCCTTGGTCACAGGTGAGACACCCCAATCTTGGGGTCACCCGCAGGGGATGCGCACTCCTGATCGGCAAAAGGAACCGTACCCTGGCATGGAGGTTGGACCTGTCTGTGGCCAACATAACATCCGCCCCGAGGAGTCTCTTTGAACCAGGCTTTCTCCAGCCCAGAGTATGACTGAGTAATGGCTCGATCCTGAAAGTATCGGTGAAGTACAGCACCTGGCAGGACTTACAAAGCGGGGGGCAGAGGGGCAGGAAGACCTTCTAAACTTGGTGATCATGCCTTGATTGTTAAAAAATGTCAAAACGAAAGAGAACCAATATACAGCCCATGATGCAAAGTCCTGCGGAAGAGGGGGAGGGGGAGGGCACTAATTACTAATCCCTACCGGGCTTGAGGGCAAGGGGGGATCCCGGGAGGGGGCCCTCCTCCAGGGACCTCACCCTTTGGGGCATCTCGCAGCTCTCTAGGAGAGCAGCAAGAATTACCAAATGCATCCGCAGTTGAGCAGGGGGCACGCGTGGGAGCTGGTGGTGTTGGGGCGACCAGCACAGCCGGGGTGGGGTGTGATTCTGTACAGGGGTTCTGGGGTCTTAAAAACAAAGGACCCTAGGGCGGGCCATGGTAGCTCAGCAGGCAGAGTCCTCGCCTGCCATGCCAGAGACCAGGGTTCAATTCCCTGTGCCTGCCCAGGCAAAAAAAAACCAAAAAACACAAAGGACCATATTTGCAACTTGCTACAAGTCCTCACAGCAAGATTTGTGCGTGCGGCAGAGGGGGGCGTGTGTGGGGGGTACTTTCTGAAGGAGACTCACAATGAGGCCAGGTGAGCTGCAGCCCCCACCCATTCCGAGTGGAAAAATGGGAGCAAAGGACAAGAAGACTAAATACAGGCTGAGACCTTGGCGGGCCTTGGGAAACCTTTTGCACCAGGTGCGCTTACCATCTTTCAGAACCTAGATTCCTTGACTAAAACATTTCCATTCAAACCCACCTTGAACATGCTCATTATCTTGTTCTATTCCCACTTTGTAGTAAAGGGAAGGGAATCTGCAGAACCCAGATGACTTGAGAATGTCCAAAGGGCAGAAGGGGCCTTGAGCATGGGCTGTTATTAGTTTTGTATTAAAATTACTAATCCCTACTGGGTGCCAGGGAGGTTGTAATCACTTCACACACATGACCTTATTTAATCCTCACAGCAGCCCCTGAGGCAGGTACTGATATTCATCTCATTTTGCAGTTGGGGAAACTGAGGTAGGACACATGACAGACTCCCCGAAGGGGGCCTCTGCTTCTGGAACTTCCCCATTTAACTACTGGGCCACACTTCCCTCACCCACAAGGCTCTGCTAAGCCTGCCTCAGGCAGTCTCACTGCCCCCACTCCCCTTTCTTCCTGGCTCTCAGTTTCTGTAGGCTTCTGGAAAAGGCAGAGCTTCCTCCAGCCTGGGGCCTTTGCAGTTCCTGTTGCCGGTGATGGCAGGCTGGGTCACACCCTTTCCAGGGCACAGCAGCAATTCTAGGCTGTTCCTCCTTCAAGGCTCTTCCTGGGCCCCCAGCAGTCAGAGCCCCACCCCATGGCCTTAGTCCATTCCCTTCTCCTTCTCAGCCTTGGGGGCTAAAAAATGTTAAATAACCACAGGGTTGATGTCCTTCAGCCGCCCTAGCCCAGATGGGACACTGACTGAGGGCAGGGCCTCTGCCTTTCCTTCCTGGGCCAGGTCTGCAAGGACGTCGGGGAGGCAACGGGTCCCGCTGGCCACCGCTCAGAGAACACTGCGGAGAGCCCAGCACCTCCGCCCTTCCCGCCAGCGCCCCGGGAGAAGACCTAGCCCTGTCATCTTCGGTGTCCTGGCTGTGGCCCAGGGGCACAGGACTCTCCATTGTCTTGCAGAGTTTGTGACTGACACCTTTTCACAGAGAAATCCAGAGCAGAGGACCCCTGGGGATGGCTCCAGAGGGGAAGGAAGGCTCCTTTGTGGAGTAGAAAGGTCAAACTCAAGGGTGGGAGTGGGAAGGGTCAAGTCAGTTAAGGATGAGCCAAGTTTGGGTGAAAGAGCTGCTTGACCCTACACAGGGGGGAGTTCTCACCTGAGAAAGGTGAAAGGCCTCTTTGCCATCTCAGGCCATCTGCGCCCTTCCTGGGGGGTGGAGCTTCGCCTCTGTGGCCCTTCTGTGTCCTGACTTCTGGAAGCTGCGCTTCCACAGGAGGTGCCCCCAGCATCCACCACGAAGACACTCGCACCATCCCACCCCCTCTTCCACTTTTCTCTAGCAAGCTGTTCAGTTTCTTGAGCCAACCTACTGATGCCCCTTACTCACCACAATCTCTGCTTTGTGGGAGCATATTTTCCAGCTCCCACAAAGCATGAAAACTTTTACAAAGGTAGACAGATTTAAACAGATGGAGCAAATGGATCTTCTTGGAAAATAAAACCAATTTTGTAAAAAGAAATACTCAATTCAGGGAGGGGCTGGTATTGTCAGCTCAAAGATTTGCTTTCTTGGTCTTGTCACCTTGCTGGTGGCATCTTGCTCCAGTCTTCCTTGGCTGATAGCTCGGCCAGCTCAATGATTGTTTATTCCACTTAATTTTTTTTTGTAACACCCTTTAAGTATTCGAATGATTCGTTGAGATTATCAAGACAGATTCTATAGTTCATCTGTGGTCATCTTTTTCCTTGCTCAAAAGTTATTGGCAAAAAGTGTTTATCAAGTGCCTTAGTACGAGGAGGTAAGACTCCATCCACACAATTCAACCTATGTTTGGGATACTAAAGTTTTTGCTAAAAAAAACAATTACATCATGTTCCACCATATCTAACCTACAATTTCTCCTGGACCATTCCTGAGACATATTCCTGTGGTGCCTATGAATAAAATCGTTAACAAATAACAAAATGGGAAGAACCCTTCCCAAAGTGTTTCTGGGTCAGCCCATTCAGGAATGTTTCTCCCCTTCATTTAAGTTCATTAACAGAGACTCTAAGTCTTGCTTTCCCAAAGATTATCATCATTTAAAGAATTAGCCCCTGTTATTTTTGGCATCATTTCTAAATCATAAGACTCTCATTGGCATCTTTTCTCCAGGTTCCCCATCACTCCAAAGGGGAGATAAATTTCCCTCTTCTAAATTTGCATGCAAGAGCTAACAAATTATAGTCACAGTTTCCCTCTAGAGTGATGGACTCTGTCTTTCCACTTAGTGAAAAACAAAAACAAAAGTCTTGGGAAAGGTGACAACAGAACAAATGTTTTTGACTGTGATCAGCTGTCTCGTGCAATTCAGTAAAATCTCGAAATGATTTTGGTTTTCCTTTCATAAGCTCTTTGGAGAAAAAGTTGGTATGTTTAAATACAAGCTTCTAGTAACCTATGGAGAACCTTGAATGTTATAATTATTTCCAGTTTGTGCTTGTATCAAGTGTTCTCTAATAAGGTGCAGAAAAGATTTGTACAGCTCTTATGCCATGCAACTTGCTTGACAGCATTAGCAATACTAGCTGAAAGGGCAAGAGTCTTATCAGCAAGTCTGTTTTAGTCACTGGTCTCCCCAAAGGATGCATCCTAACCTGTGGGTCCAGAATCTGGGCAGGGCTCAGCTGGGTGCTTTTAAACTCAAGATCTCTCAGGAAGTTTCAGGCGACCCATTAGCAGGGACTGCAGTCTTTTCAAGGCTCGAGTGGGTGGGGATTGGTGCCCAGGTTGTTGTCAGGCTTCGGTCCTTTGCCACATGGGGTTCTTCACGGGCTGTCTCACAAGGGTATTAGAGAAAACACCCGTCTTATTAAAACTTAACCATGTCTGTCACATTCAATTCATTAGCAGAAGGCAGTAAGTCCCCCTCAAACTCAAGGGGAGGGCATGAGTGCCAGGCGGTGGGGATGGTTGGTGGCTGCTTGGAGAATGCTGACTGCAGTTCCCAAGGACCCTCCAAGACCCCATACCATGACAGGGGCTGCACCAGTTGTTAAATAGTTCCGCTATCACCCTTACCCGCCATCCAGCTCAACGGTTTCCTGAGTCCCTGCCTTGTGGCTGCTACTGGATGAATGACACAAGTATCGTGAAATGTGGCCCCTGGCCTCAGAGTGTTCACTGTTGAATGAGTGGGTCAGAGAGATAGATCAACCTAAGAGCTTTGCTAGAGGTGAGGCCTGGGTGTTGTAGACGTATGGAGGAGAGGCATCTAGTCCAGCCCAGGGGGATGAGGCAGACTTTACCCAGGGGGATCAGGAAACCACAGGAGAGGGAGGTGAGGAGGACGACCAGCTGGCCAGGAGAATCTTGAGTATAAAGGCACAGGGAAATGGAATTTGGGAGCCACCTGTGGGATTGCACCTGGCAGGGATGCGCGAGAACTGGAGACCACCTGGGTAGACTGCCTTGTAGGCCATGCCAGGGGAGGATGTGAAGCAGGGAGATACACGGCCAGCTTTGGATTGTGGGGTGCTCACCCTGGCAGCCCTATGTAGAGGAGACCTGGGGGTGGGGGACAGTAAGCTGCAGGTCTGGAGAATAGTTAGAACATTTTGCTTTTCTTGGAAAGAGATAACAGCCTGAGCTGTGGTGGTGGTTGTGGAGCTGGGAGAAGGGAGAGATTTTAAGAGACTTCTAGGAGATCGCATCAGCTGGGCTTGGTGATTGATGGAGGGGGTGGGGGAGAAGGCAGGGACGGCTAGACACTGACTTTGGCGGCTGGGGATGGTGACATCACTGCTTAACAGTAGGATGGCTGGTTTCAGTGAGGACAAAAGTTCATTTTTAATGATGCTAAATTTGAGGCATTTGTGACCAGCCCACAAAGTGTGAAAGTGATAAAGGACAGTCATTAAAGAGGCTGGGGCTGGGGCTTTGGAAGGACCTGCTCTCTAGAGGCTGGTGCTTAAAATTATGGGGTATGTGTGGGAGAATTACCCAGAAGCAGTTTAGGGGGAAGGAACACAGGGAAAAAGCAACATATGAGGGACAGGAAGAGGAAGAGTTGTTCTGAAAAGCAGCTGGAGAGGCAAGGCAGTAATGGGGAAGGACCTGTCACATAAGTGGGGAGGAGCGAGCCTCAGATAAGCCAAGCAATATACAGAGTAAATGGGCCCATTTGACTTAGCCGTTAGGATGCCTTTTACCAGGCTGAGAATGGTCTCCGTGGAGCTGTGAGAGAGGAAAAGAGACTATGATGGATCAAGGAGAGAAGGAGAGGGAAGGAAGTATGGAGAACAAGTATAGACTCCTCTTGAGAGGGGTTTGCCACCCACTCTACACTCCTGACTGTTTGGCAGTCCATCAGGTAAGGAAGGAGGCGCCATTACAGAATCGGCGGGCTATATGATAAAGCAGAACATTGGAGACATGGTGTACAGAAGGTTTTTCGACATGGAGCAAAATCAAGAACCTCTCCAGGTGCTCTGGGGGTTGCCTGGGATCCGGGGGAGCAGCCTGCCTCATGGCAGCCATCCCCCTGGGGTCTGGGAAAGCAATCGGCCAGTGTGTAGGGATGTTCAAAGGAAATCAAGAGACAAGCTGACATGAGGAAATGGAGAAACGTATTTCAAGTTCAATAAAACTTCACTTTCCAGTTGTTTAAGATGAACAAACTGAAACCTCACAAGCAGAAAAAAAAAAATCTTTGGGGACGGCCCAGGACTACAGATCTATTTGTTAGCAAAGTTTCACGTGGCACCTGTTCAAGTAATGCCTTTAGAGATGTTTTCCCCCCGTTTTTCAGTTCCTTTTCTGAAAATGACCTTTTTTGGGTTTGCTTGACATTACGGAGGAGATAACTTCAGAAAAGAGAGTCTCTTTCCAGATTTGCTTTCATATTAATGGTCTCTTCTAGCTCTAAGCTCAGGCCAACTACTAAACTAGCCAAGATGAAGAAAGGTGTGACTCCAACATATCCAACAGTTTGTGGCATCACTTATAATACATACTAAAAACACCTCAAAGTAAATAAAATGAAGAAGTTTAAGGTTTTTGTTTAAATTAACTATATCCAAAGTTAATATACCAAAGATTTTGCTAACAAAAGAAGTTTTCCCCAACATTTCTATGGGTAGTTATTTCTTAGGGAAATTTCACATTTCCCTTGTGGATTCAAAATGTCCTTGTTGGTATCCCCAACCCCTCTCTGCAAAGAGGAAAAGAAGTAGGAGGAAGAGAGTGGCAGGAAGTTGACCCCTACTTTTCATTCCTCTCCTTCCTCTCAGGCTCTGTAAGTTCTTCTCCCTTAGGCTGCTCCAACCTCACGGAGCTGCCCGGGGAAACAGCTCCCACCAGAAAAGACTCCGTGGGACCACCCAGGCTGCAGCCAGTTCCTGAGGTCAAGGCTGATAGGGGCTGAATGAAGTTTGCTTCAGAAGAATTTCAGGCTGAATCCCTGTTGTGACACTTTGGAGAAAGATCCCAAAGCACATTTATTAGCCCTCCCCTGAGAGCCAAAGGATCTAAATGCTTAGCTCTCTTAGCCCAATCCTGCCCTGGATCTTCTCACCACGACGTGGAGGAAAAGAAGAGGGTGGGCCAGAAGCTGGGATCGCTAGAAGGTTCTAGCTCAGCTTTGATATGGGCGAAATGATTTCGGAAAGATCCTTTCTTAATTTTTCTTGTCTCTGAAACGATGGGGATGGATTAGACAAGACCTTAAGTGCTCCTGGGGCTGGAAAATTCTGCTATACCTTTTCAGGACCAGGATAGGAGTCTCTTTGAAAGAAGGCAGAAAGGCACAGCTTTCCTTTGTCCCCCCAGCCCGGGCCCCTCTGCAGGGTTGGCAGCTGGGCTGGCTCAGCTTTAAAGGCCCTTCCTGATCAGGTTCCAGGTCCCCTCCCCCGGGAGTGTGACTCCTGATTGGAGGCTGTCTTTGTTTTGAATAGGGGCAGTTCCTTTCAAAGGCTTTTGTCTGCACAGAAATAACCACCCTGTTCTGAGCACCTACTATGTGCCAGGCACCTACTATGCTTACCTTATGGCCCATCTCACAACAGCCTTTGGAGGGGGGATTTCCTCCACTCTACAGGTGCACAAACGGAGACTTGGAACAGCTAGGTAACCGGCCGTCTCAGGAAAGGTGTATCTTTCCCTGTGTATCTCTCCACCTCTCTCCCTAAACAAAGGTACATTGTCTAAGGCAGCCCTTTTCCAAAGAAATAAAAGACCAAGTTACAGACTCTTAGAGAGTGATGTTCTGGGTGTGAGATCCTCTGGAGCCCCAGCTGGTGTGAGCTCCCTCCAGGGTGGTTTTTTGTGGGGATGACTAAAGGTCACAGATCTGGCCGGATGCCTCTCAGGGAGCCCTGAGCCCTGGTTTCCTGGGATTCTAGAATTTCAGCCCAGGACATAATTCCAGAAAAGAATCACTCCCTCCTTTATTAAACTTGTCTGCACTTGGGCAAAGTGGGCTGTTTATTCTCTGTCGGGTTTTTCTTTAAAGAGCGGGTTCGGGCTGGGGGCGGGGGCAGTGAGCATGTGCAGAAATCCATCACCTTGCTTTCCAGTTTCCAGGCAACCGTGCAGGATTACAACCAGTCACATGATAGCGCTGCTGCCAGGGAGAAGGGGAAAATGGAAAACTGTGCTATCTTGAGAAAGGGGCTGGGTATAAGCAAAGAACTTTGGGTCTTCCGCTTAGAAATATTATCAACAAGTGGTCAGAGACCCAGAGGCCAGAGAGGGCTTCTGGCAGCTCAGCCCTTTGGCCAGCCCTCTTGCTGGATGGGGAATGCATGACCAGATATGAAGGGGGAGGGGAGAGAGGGCAGGGGGAAGGAGGCGGGGTGGGGTGGGGGTGGGTCATTGGCCTGAGGTGACCGAGCACCTGTTCTAGAAACCAGGCTCACCGAGGGATTATAACTGAGAAGATGCAAATCAAACCAGGCCTTGCTTGGCTTCCCCATCACCAGTCCCTCCTTCCTGCCGCTGCAGCCTGGGGTGATGAGGGAGTTCAGGGGGAGCCCACTGGCTACAGCCAAACCTTTGATGCTTCAGGATGGTGGAGGGGTAGTGGAGGGTCAGTGGGGACAGCTGGGAGGGGAGGAAAACCACCCATGAAGACTAAGTTTCCACTTCCCTTTTCAAATCCCCCTCTTTGTGAACATTGTTTATTTTGATTTTGGATGTTTTGATTTTTCACCCCCCCCCCCACATTGCGTGAGTGCAAGTGCACTACTGTTGTTTTTTCTACTGTGGATGTGTCTGCAGGCAATCGAGGCCTCGCTACACTTTCGTTCCTGTAATAACACCCTCTGTGGCCTAAAGACTCCCTGGAACCACAGGCTTTAACCCAGGGGACAGCTCTGCTCTTCGCTCTCCTGGGGTGGCCCCAAATGGGTGTACCGCTGCCACTGGGTGCCCTCCAGCTGCTCAGAGCGCGCATGTGCGCACAGGCTGGCTGCCGAGAGGGGCTGTGGGCCATTCACCCTCCAGGGTTCCGGAAGGCTGGTCTGTTAGAGGGCACCGGCCTGAACCAGACCTGCTTCCAGCTTCCTCACGCCCTGCTGCTGTCCCAAGGCAAAGATGAGTCATTGGGCCACACTCTTGCTCTGGTCTTCCTGGTTGGCCCTGCGGCCACGGACACAGAGAGGCAGGGCAAGTGCTCCAGGAGAGAGGTACACCTGCCTTGGCACTCAGGGGCTGAAGAGCCCAGCAGCCGGAGCTGCAAGAGTTTCTCATGCCCCCATTGTAGGCTGGGGGTGGGTGGAACACTGGCCCTCTGTGTGCCGCTTTCCAGCATGTCATGGGTGGTGTATCTCCCTTGTCGTTTTCTGTGAAAACCTGAATGGACAGAGAGAAAGTTTCTTGCATTTTTTTGAGGGTTCACAGGCCTCTGCCAGGTTAGGGGTACCTCTGCATTTAAAAGGGCTCATCATACATTAAGTTCAACAAGACAGTAAGTCAAGAAAAAGCGAGCAGGGCTGGAGAGCCAAAGTCTTGCCCAGCTCTGATGCTGGCAGCTCTGCCCCACAGTCCGGGGGTCCCTGGCTCACACCCTTTCCTAAGAGGAAGCAAAGTTAACTATGACATCATCCCATGAGGGATCATTCTGTAGCAATGCATGACGAAATAAATAGTACTCTGGGTTTTGTGGCATATTTCTTATTACCTTGAGTGAGGTTGTGTCCCATAAACATTATTGGGCAAATGTGGGGAGGAATTGGACTGCGACGGTGGGGTGGCGAGTTTTCAGTACATTAAAACCGCGTGTCTGGAGGGGAAAAAAGACACTTCGTGTCTGTTTAATATAGAACATATGGGAGGATGGGGAACGCTTGGGAGAGGGCGGAGGACATGTTCCAGAGAGGTGGTGAATGTGTGCGCAGTGCAGGTTCCGACTGGCCAGCAAGGCTGGGAAGCAGGGGTTACATCTCCAGGGAGTTGGTGTCAGGACTGGTCTCCAGCACTGGGAGGAGATTCACAGCCCCATCTTCTCACATCCACAAACGCACGTTGGTCCTGCAGTTACCCAGAGTCAGATATAGAAGCACACGCACGCGCACGCCTTCCGCATCCCGGCCCGCTGGCGCCCTCTGACACTCGGCCAGTCCAGCCCAGGGCTAGAACTCCCTTTCTAAAGTCCTCCAAGCCCGTATTCCCAGGGAAACTTTAATAGAGGTAGAAAGTGTTTGATGATGGGGAAAAAAACGCCAACATTCTGCTTGCTTGCAGTTCTTGCGACCGCCTGAATGCTACAATAAACTGTTGCATTCCAGAGCTGGGGACGGCAAGGGAAGGCAGGGGGAGGAGGCGAGAGCGAAGAGGCCGGAGAACTTGAAAGAGGAAATCAGAAACTCCGGCTGAGAAAGCCACTGGGGCCACGGGAGGCTGGCAGGGGGCGGAGGAAGGCCGGGGAAGGGTTAACGCGGGAGCTAAGCGTGCGGCGGGGGCGGGCCGGGGCGGGCACTATCCCTTTAAGGCGGGCGGCGCGGGCCCGCCGAGCGCGGCGGTGATTGGCGCGGCGGGATCACTGGCTCCCGAAACCCGGCCCGGGGGGAGGCGGCTGGAGCCGGCTGCGCTTTGATAAGGTCCTGGCAACTCAGTAACAACCCGAGCGCCTGGCAATAAAAATAACCCCGAAAAGGCATGGAGCGGGGGGCCGCCCGGCGTGCCAGCCGTCCGTCTCCCCTTGCAGAAGCCCTGAAGTAAAAGGTGGGGGTGGATGTCGGCCCCAGGAGAGCCTCTTCAGAGGAAGCCCCGCGTGGGCCTGAGGGAGAGGTCGCGCCGACCCCGGCGTGGGCCTGGGGTAGCGGGAGAGGGTCCTGTGGGGCCGGGGCCGAGGCGGACCGCGGGGGTGCGGGGGATGGGACAGGCCGCGCGGCCCCGGGGAGGGGTGCGGGGGCGGCCGGGGCGCGGCCTGCGCGTACCTCCCTTTCAGGACCGTGCGCTCGGCTCGCGCCTTTGAAGTGCACAGTTAAATCCACAGCGCAGTTTTTGTTGGAAGCGCCCGGAGGATCTTTGGTGCGCGGAGCGGCTGCTGGACGCGGGGCCTGTGTGCAGTGCCGGGCCGCCCGCGGGCGGAGGCCGGGGCGGCTCTTTTTTTTTTTTTTTTTTGCATAAAAGGGGGGGCGGAGCGCGCCGCGCGGCCCCTCCCTCGCCGCTGGATTTCCCTCTAATCCCGAGATTGTTGTTTCTCCGCCTCCCCCCCACCCCCCCACTCCCGCCGCGCGACTCCCCATGTTCCCCGACGCCGGGGCCGGCCCGGGGGGGGCCCGGGGCCCTGCGGGGGGAGTCTTGGAGGTTTGGCCGCGGAGCGCGCGCGCGGATCAATGGTGAGTGCCGGGGCCGCGTCGGCGGGGCGGCCCTTTGAAGTTTTCTGGAGAGCTATTTCGGGGCGCGCTGCGGACCCGCGCGGAGGGGAGCCGCGAGCCGGGCGCCGAGCGCTCCAGGGGGCTGGGCCTGGCCGCGCCGGAGCCCCCTCCCCAGAGCCCGGGCCCGGGTGGCGGAGAGGGGGCAGATACCCCGGGGGTCGCGGCGCTGTCGTCGCGAGGGATGTAAGTCGGCGCGCGAGTGCGCGCGGGAGTGCACTGGGGAAGGTGAGATGAAAGGGTGGCGGCGCCCCCAGGCCCTCGCCGCCCCCTCCCTCCCCAGCCCCCCCCCGCCCCATCCTCTCCTCCCGCCCCTCTCTTTCCTCCCCTTCTCCCCTCCCTGCCGCGGGTCCGCGCTAAGGGGCCACGAGCGCCGGGCCAGGCTCAGTCCGCGCGCAGAACTGGCCCAAGCCCGGGGCGCTCGCGTTCTCCGCGTCCTTCCTCCCCGCCCGCGCCCCGCGCCCCGCGCCCCGCGCCCCTGGCCGCCTCGCCGCCGCGGCCCCTTTTGCCGAGAACCGGAGACTCCGCGCGCGTCGCCATTTCTGGACTTGGCCGCCGCTTTCCGTGCTTTTTCTGCGGACGCCTCTGCGAGCGGCGGAGCCGGGGACAGACTCGCGCCCGGACTCCGGACGCTGCTTGCGCCTCTTGGGGTTCTTGCCCCACGCTCGGCTCGATTGGGGCAGGGGCGGGGATGGGCCAGTCCTGAGGGTCTCGGCCGAGATGAGAGCCCGGCCTGGGGCCGCCTTCGTCTTCCAGGTATCGAGGCAGCCCCACCTCCCCAGCGCTCGGGTAACCGGTGCTGCCCGCGGCTCCGCCGCGTTGCCCGGCCTGGGGTTCCCCGGCCCGACCCTGCCCTCTTTAGTGCGATCCTTCCCGTGCTAAGGAAAGCGGTTTGTTTATTGGCTAGATAAGACTTTTTTTTTCTTTTGGAAAAGATAGGCTTGAGATCAGTAGAGTTCGGGAGTCTTGGCATAGACAGTGGTAGCGTGAGACAGTTTCTGATCCGGTTTTGTAGGGTTCGCGGCCCCGGGAGGTGGGCTGGGGGGAGGACGGGGGCGGCAGGGCCCGAGGCTTCTCTGGTTTCTTGCAAAGTTTGAAGATCAAAGTCAGGGCTGAGTGAGTTGGGTTTTTTGGTTTGGGGGAACGGGGGAGCCCGAGATGGAGACACGTAAACTGAACCGGATTCTTGGCGGGGGCGGGGGTGGGGCGCGGCGAACATTCCCATCTGGGTTGAGGGGCGTTTGCCTCCTGGGTCTGGGAGTCGGGAGCCCGTTCCGCCTTGTGTTGGGCGGGCTTCTTTCGGGAGAGGATCTTCGGAATTGTTAAGGAGTGGGAAGGGGGGAGTGCAGAGGAAAGGGGGTGGCTGGGGGAATGGGAACCAGATGCCGAGGAAGGGCACGTTTGGGGCTCAAGTTATCTGTACGGAGAGCCGAGTTAGGAAATTTTTGCCGAAATTGGTTTCACCTGCGCACAGCCGGGCGACTCGGAGTGTGTCTTTGGAGTTGATGCTATGGGTTGGGGGGAGGGGAGCAGGGAGGTGCTCCCGGGACGCCTTGCTTGCACCGGGGCCCAGGCGGGTGTTTGGAAAGCTGTCTCCTTACCCTGTCACCCCCCCATCAACCCTTCCCATCTTATTTCTCTCCCACCTCTCCATCCCGTCCCCTCCCCACTCCCTCCCCCCCGGAAAACTGTGCAGGGAGCTCAGGTTTCGCCTTTGAAAACGCAGCGTCTTATACTTTAGATGAGCACCTCGCAGATAGCTGGGTTGCTTGATTTGAATTTGAGGAGTTGAAAAGCCTGTTTACTTTCTTGCTTTGATGTTGGGTAGATCTGGTTTTGATTAGATCAATACCCTTTTCTCTCTCCCCACCTCCCCCCCTTCCTTTTCTTTGCAGAGAGGAGGCTCAGATGAGCTCCTGCTGACTTGAGAGGGAAAGAGAGACCACGCTGGTTGCTGAGAGGAACTGGAAGAAGAAGAAAAAAAAGCCAAACTCAGAACTCCTCCCCCGCCATGAGTAGCGCCGTGCTGGTGACCCGCCTCCCGGACCCCAGCAGCAGCTTCCGCGAGGATGCCCCAAGACCCCCGGTTCCGGGAGAGGAAGGGGAGACCCCACCGTGCCAGCCCGGGGTGGGCAAGGGCCACGTCACCAAACCCATGCCAGTCTCCTCCAACGCCAGGCGGAACGAGGGTGGGTTGGGAGAGCCCGAGGGGCGGGCGTCCCCGGACTCCCCTCTGACCAGGTGGACCAAGTCCTTGCATTCCTTGTTGGGCGATCAGGACGGGGCTTACCTCTTCCGGACTTTCCTGGAGAGGGAGAAATGCGTGGATACCCTAGACTTCTGGTTCGCCTGCAATGGATTCAGGCAGATGAACCTGAAGGAAGCCAAAACTTTACGAGTTGCCAAAGCAATCTACAAAAGGTACATCGAGAACAACAGCGTTGTCTCCAAGCATCTGAAACCTGCCACCAAGAGCTACATAAGAGATGGCATCAAAAAGCAGCAGATCGATTCCATCATGTTTGACCAGGCACAGACTGAGATCCAGTCGGTGATGGAGGAAAATGCCTACCAGATGTTTTTGACTTCTGATATATACCTCGAATACGTGAGGAGTGGGGGAGAAAACACAGCTTACATGAGTAACGGGGGACTGGGGAGTCTAAAGGTTGTGTGTGGCTACCTCCCCACCCTGAATGAGGAAGAGGAGTGGACTTGTGCCGACTTCAAATGCAAACTGTCGCCCACTGTGGTTGGCTTGTCCAGCAAAACTCTGAGGGCTACAGCCAGTGTGAGGTCCACGGAAACTGTTGAAAATGCATACAGGTAAGAGTTTGGTGGGGGGTTTGGAGGACGAACTTGGCAGATGTTTTGAGTTAAGTATGATGCCTGGCCTGATGTGCTGCTGAGGCTGACAAAGGTCTGTTGAGAGCTGGGACTGCTGGCCGTGAACCCTTTGATCTTACTTTTCGTTGTTTAAAGGGGGAGAAGTGATGCACACAGCTAAATACCTGCAGTTCTCCAGCGTTCACTTCAAACACTGGCAAGCAGTATTCATTAATGTGGGTTACTTATTAGCCTGGGCTCTGTCTTAGAAGGGGTTGAGAGAGAGAGAGGACAGCAGCTTTTGATGCTTCTGAGTCACTAGATCCACTAAGCACCGTTTTTGGAAGGGGTCATTTCACCACTAATCACTAGAGTGGAATTCCCGTGGCCAGGGAGGCAGCTAGGTTGTGGTGAGGCCCAGGAAATAGCGCCTGTGCACCCATTGAACATGGGGGTAAGTGGGATCTTTTGAACTTTTGCTTTAAGGTAAGAGCCAACGATTGGCTTAACAACTGAGCTTGTGGGTTCTCTTTATAGAATTAGATACCTACTCAGCAAGAAAGGCTTCTGACTAGAGAAGGACCTGTGACTTTCTCAAATGAAGAACCCTCTGCTTTCTTTTCTGCTGTATATTAATCCTGGTTTAAGTGGTTGCAAGTCTGATGATTGACCTTGGTTGATTGTGCTGTTGCTTAGTGCTGATGGAGAAGAGATCTTGGCCCCAGGGGACTGAGATGGTGGAGTACTTTGTCTTTTTAAAGCTTCAGAGACAGTCCTTTACAGAATGGCCAAGTCTTAAAATTGTTGACCTTTGGAGGCAACTTGAGACCTGTTAGAATGAGGTTTTCTGCTCTACCCCCCACCTCTACTGAAAATCCAAAAAGAGAATGAGCCTCTTAATTCTAGGTTGTAGTATCGGGGGGCATCCCACTGCTCTCCTAATGTCTTTCCTAGCAAACCCTTGTGGACCTCTCCATGTGTTGGGGGCCTAGGATACAATTGCGATTGCCCTCTCTCTGTAGGGTGTGGCCTCCAATGCAGGAGGAGGGTCAAACAGCAGATGGTGGATCTTGAGCATCTTGGGGTGGCCAGGCCAAGAGTTGACTGGTCTCAGGGAGAGGAAAGGTTTGCTCTCCAACCACCAGGGGGCACTCTTACAGCCTTGGGAGCCAGTATTCCCACACTCAGACATCTGGTCTACACCTTCGTGGAGAACGAGGTCGGGGAGACATAGGAGTCCCAGGAGGAAGTTGGTTCATTGTCCTTATGCTGTGATTTCAGTTTCGGAGGAAGATGGGGTCTCCTCTAAGGCAAGGCCTCAGGGGCGGGGCAGGCACTGGGCAGGGTGGGTAAACCTGTGAACAGGTGGGTAAACCTCTGTGCATATCTGCCTTGCAGCTCAGTGCCCTAGTCAGGCTGCTTCTCTGGGCCCTTCTGTGGGGGGGGCTTTTGGGGCTCTCAGTGCCGGGGCCCAGAGCAACACCTTTGTAAATAGCACAGTGAGTGGTTTAGGGTGTCAAAAGTGGAAAAGAGCATCCCAGGCAGGCCCTTGCCAGGACCCCTCCTCTCTGTGCCACTCCCCCTTTAGGCCTCGGCTGAGATGTCACCAGGTTTCAGCTTGGCAGCTACTCTAGTGGTGGTTTAGAAGTCCAGAAGGCAGCCTCCTTGGCTGTGAGCTAGGACACCTTGATATGTATATACTGACGCTGTTTCCATGCTGGATTTGTGTCTGCATTCTCCTACCGTGGGCCTGAAATGAAACATTTTACCTGGGTGATGTGAAACCCATGTCTTAACTCTGGGCGCTGTCAAAGAGAGGTTGAGACATAACCAAATGATCTGATTTCATTTTAACATGCAGCTACCAAAGTGTGCATACAGTGTATTGGGAAATGTCCTGAGATTCAAAGGCCTGTTTTGCAGCCCAGTTCACCACTGACTACATGAATTTGTGCCTTTCTGAGCCTCATGTACCATCTGTAAAATGGGCAGGTACCTCCCCTCTGTCTGTGACATAGGGTTGTTATTAGGATGAAAATAATAAACACAAAAACCCTTTGGTAAAGGAAACGTTTTGAGCAGATGTAAAACGTTATAATTAGTATGCTGATAATGATGATAATTGGGCCTCTGAAAGGGCCAAGATGTCACTTCCAAAAGAATGGCTCTTTGGTTTTAGTCCATATTTCATTGTGAGGTTTTAGAGTATTCCTCCTTCCCATGCCTTGGCTTTCTCATCAGACCTACACAGCCTGTTTTATAGCCAGACTGCTGGTTCCTGGAATGTAGGATCCTTTCTAACTCACAGACTTGACTTTCCCACCCTGCTCCCTCCTAGTGCAGAGTACCTGACATTGTGGGGGCTGGGTCATTCGGGGGGATGAATGAAACGGCTCAGGAGTCCCAGCCCGTCCTTCCTTCACCACCCCTTGGGGCACAGTCCTGGCAGCCACGTGCACAGGGGATTAGCTAGCCTTCTGAGCACTCTGTTTACCTTGGGCACTCAATGGAGCCTCGTTTTTAACAACTTGTTTGTGTCCTTAGTGATTTGGTGTCAGGTTTAATATAAATAGTTGAGACGGAAGAGCAGGAATTATCCTCCGAGGGAAGGGCTCTGGTTGGAGAGTGGTTGAGTGGAATGCTTGGGCTTTTTGATGGTCTCTATAAATAACCCGGGGCAAAAGTGACCTGCTGGTAGAGGCACCGGTGAAAGGTCCAGCCAGTGTGCGTGCACACACACCCACAGTGCCGAGGTGTGGAGGTGTGTGCTCAGGGGCTTGTGGGATTAGGAGCTGAGCCCAGCATTTATTTTGGGAAGGAGAATACAGTGTGGGGCACAGAGAGCACTCCCTGTGTCCTTCCCTGGCTGCACTGGTCCTGTGTGCTCCTGCCCAAGGCGGGTCTTCTGCCTCACTTAAAATAAGTGGGGCCTACCAGATGGCCCTCTTCTGGCCCCAAGTGCTTGCTGTCTGCTGAGAGAACTCACTGATGAGAGCTGTTTTTTGTGCAAAGCCAATGGAATCAAGCTTGGCTTCCATTATCAGAGGAAACGATGCCATAGGAAAGATGCTAGAATCAGTTGTCCAGTCTTAGAGAATGGGAGTTCTGATGAGCACAGTTTGCTAAAACACACTTTTAATATTTGCTGGTTCAGAAGGCCCAGGCCCCAATGCCATTTGAGTCCCAGATCCCTCATTGAACACTGCTTGGTGTTGCCTTAGAAAATGCTTGCTGGAGATTACTTCCTTCTAGGCAGTGAGCTCACAAGTGAATTGTCAGAGGGCCCTTGGAAAGCCCTAAACACACAGCCTTAGAAGCAAATACTTTTCAAATTGCACTGTTCTGAGGGGGGTTGGGGACACCCAGAAAGAGGCCCCAAAAGGTCAGTTCTATTGTGCTCACTGGGAGGAGGCTTTGCCCTGGTGCCTGGGGAGGGAGCAGAGACCACTGCATCTCATCAAGATAAGAGATAAGAATAGTCTGGGGGTGTGGGGGGTGAAGCAGCAGGCATTTCCCTTCCCTTAAGGCCTCAGGAGCCTCTGCTACCTGGAAACCCTTCGCATGCTCACTAGAAACTGGGTCTGTGGATGCATGCCCAATATGAAATCTGTACTGTAAACCTCCACTCTCCATAGGAATTTAAAGTCTGTACAGCACTGGGAGCGCAGCAGCACTGAGGAAATAATCAAAGCATCTGGGTACAATTACTTCAGCAGGGTCCAGTTTCTTTCCTTTCCTTTTTTTTTTTTTTTAAAGTAATCACACAAAAACAGCTCTAATCCATTTTCTTAAAATTATGTAGCCATTTTGACAAAGTTATGGGTTCTTAGAAGTTGAGTTCCTGTCTCCCTACAACCCTGTCTCCTTCCTCTGCCTCTTCTTGTTAAGGTTATAGGAAAACCCAAATACTTTATTGCAGTCAACTGAGTTGAGAGCGGTATATTCCATTTTTAATTACTGGTCACGCAGTAGTCCTCTATTTTGGAAGGAAGGGAGTCGAGTTTATTTTCGGATCCATGTGTAAATGAGCCCAAAGCTTGCAAGCGCACACAGGGTTTGAGTTAGGTATCTTTTCTGTTGGGGAGGAAGGAATTTCTATTGAGTCATTTTCTCCCTTAGAGGATGAAGCATAACTCTTGTATTTGGGGCATTGTTGATGTGTTAATATGACAAAGATAGCAAGACCGAAGGGATGGAAAGAGTGAATGCTATTCAAGTAAGGCTGTTTTGGGTTTTTTTGCCATCTTACCGTACCTCTTAAAAAACAAAACAAAACAGCTTTTCTGTAACCCCCACGGTGGACCTAGGTCTTCTTGTGGTTAACAAAGCTGAACCCTTGCAAATGCTTGCTACAAACTGCTGTCAGCACTGGGGATAAACCTGTGAAGAAGATAGCTGTGGCCCTGGTCCTCATGGAGCTCATAGCCTGGTTGCGTGGGATGGGTGCACAGCATGCCAGCCCAAGTCAAGTCGTGATAAATACTATGGAAGAAATTAGTAGGGTATTAAAGAGAACAGGAACTTTCTGTTTTTGTTGGCAGTTGATTCTTCAGATCACTACTGGAACCTCTCGTAGGGTCCTTCAGAGCTTGTGAGAACATCACGGAGATGGTCATGCTGAGCTGCTGATACCTGGGTGGATGCCCCAAGTCCAGTGAGGCTGTGACTGACCTGGGGTCACTCAGCTTCTGGCCTCTTGACTTCTGGTATCTGTCAGGAGCTTACAAATTTCCTTATCACTTGATTCTTACAGATAGGGTAGGATCCGAAAGAAGTTATCTTGCCCATCCTGCACTGAGGCAGGGGGCCCTGTCCAAGTATCCCAATATGAAGGATTTGGGTGGTTCACAAACTTGTCCCCATCCACTCCATGAGTTCATTTGAACCATTTAGACGTGCTTCTTCTTTCTCACTTATAAAGCTTGTTTCTTCTTCTTCTGTCTTTAGTATTGATGTTGAACCTAGAACCATCTCCCTCTTTATAAGTTCTCCTGACCAACTGGGAGACTGTCTTACTGACTCATTCCTCATCCTTCTCTTCTCCAGAAGAATTAACTCTCTTTCCTTTGCACGTCCTGCTTTTCTCTATCCTTGGTGTCTGAGAATTCCAGATTGAGGATGTGGGAACCCGTTCTCAGTCATGGAAGATGTTACCATTCTCGTATAACCTTTTTGTTTTTCTTTAAGAAAGAAACTTTCATAATAAAGCATATGACCTAAACTGGTTGTAAAAAGTTCTCATTTAATCTTCACAAAAATCCTGGGAGGTTAGCAGGATTTCTTACCCCCTGGCAGATACAAGTACAGGTTTGAAGAGGCCAAGTGGCGATTCAGAGTCATGCGGTTGAAGGTATTTAGTGCACATGGGTTCGAGTAAGATGCTTCTGGCTTACACCTTCAGTCAGTTCTGCACCTACATCACATTGCTGAGATCTGGCTTTACTCCCCAGCCTAGTGCCGCAGAGCAGAGTCAAGGCCGAGCTCCTCTAGGGGATGAGATGTGGGCTGCATCTGACTCAACCATCAGTATGGTGGCCTCCAACAAGTTCTTGATCCCAGTGGCCTCAGTTACCTCCTTGGGTGGTTGTGAAAATTATAGGAGATAATCTAACAGCAGAGATGCATTGAGCACTCTGTGTGTGAGGTCCAGCAGTGAAGAAAGTAAAGGCCTCGCCTGGTGCAGCTGAAGTGGTGGTTACGGTAGAAGCGAAGGCCCCCCGCACAAAGTCCCTCAGTCAGTGGCACCTCATAGTTTTTATCAACACTTCTTCTAAACTGAGGGTATTGAATTAGATCATTTCCAAGGTTCACTTTGGCGCTAACAATTTATGGCTCTGAATGTAACTTTGCACTTCTGTTTTGTCGTCCTGACTAGAGTGGAAGCTCCTTAAAGACAAGAACTGTCTCTTTTCCAGACCCGCTGTCCCCCAAGTGTGGCAGCAGCTTCGCACGGGCCTCCCTGCCCAGGCCCGCCCCTCCCTGTCTGACCCCGCTGGTTCACTTGGATCGTATGTGGTCCCCGCTGGCCCTGCAGCCTAGGCTAAGGCAGATTCTTTGGCCCTCCTTCTCCATCTTCTCTACCTTTCCCAACCTCACTAGTTAGAGCCTCTTTCCCCGTCTTGGGAGGCTTCTCACTGGCTTTTTCCTCGCTTCCTCCCCAGTCTGGAATGTTGTCTCCTTGAATTCCTGCTCATCCCTCAAAGCATTCCTTGTTTCTGCCTCACCTGGGGAGCCAGCCCCAACCATCCCATCCCCGTGATCTGGGTTACCTGTACCTGGGCACTCATCTTACCTTTTTTTTCTAGAAGAAAGTTTTTAAATTGTTGAGAGTAGTTTTTGTATTAGGAGGCAGAAAGAATGACTGAGTGAGAGTCAGATGAATCAACCCCACATCCACCAGCTCCTGCAGGGATGCTGGAGATAGACAGCAGGCTGCCATCCTTTTGGGTCCATCAAGCGCTTCAGCTGTATAATGGACACAGTGCTGCTCCTGCCCCAGGTGGCTGTGAGTGTTACACGAGGGGAGTGTATAAAAGGTTGTAGCTTAGATGGGCTGTTATGTACTCTGCGTTCTTCCCTTCTGCCCTCTCACCACCACCCCGCCCTCACCCCATACCATGGGTGCTGGAAGACCAGAGACTGTGGCTGTAAATACCCAGAGTCCAGTGCTGGACACATAGTGAGTAGGAGCTCAGTGAGCACGTGTCAATGACCAATGGGTGACAGCTCATGGTGCCTTTGATTTGCCACCCCCAAGACCATCTTTATAAAGACCAGTGGCAGTGGCCTTGATAGAAAATGTTTGCTTTTCTGAGCCTGTCCTCCTCTAACTGACATCTCTGCCATTGGCTCAGGCTTGGTGTACCCAGTGCAGTAGGCTAGGGTCTTTGTACAAGTAACCAGAGGTGGTCACTCAAAGAGGTCACTCCCCGTCCCCCCCACCCCCTTCCGTTCTCTGGCAGAAGACAGGAGAGAAACACCACTCAGCAGAAGATGGGCACACTGTTCTGGGAGGGTGTCCGGTGGGTGAGGTAGGCAGCCAGAGGCAGCCTCAACAAAGGGCGGGAGATGCTCAGGAGGGGCCTGGACCTTCCTCTGGAGCAGCTGTGCTGCTCACTTTAGTCTGGTTTGCATTAACCAGTCCTGGTGGGAAGGAGCCCTGGGAAGGGGATTGTGCTCACTGGGATGGGAGACCCAGACGTTGGCCTTAACATCCAACGCACTGTGGGCCCAGGGCTGAGGTGAGGGTGCCAAACGGTCCAGCATCTCTGAACTGTACTAACAGACCCTGGGTGGGGGGTGCTTGGATGTTTATGATGTCTTATGGTCCCCAAATTGTTTTCTTCTAGTACTGGTTCAGATGGGGGTGGGTAGGATGGGAAAAAATATTATTTCACTGACTTCTCCCGCTCTATCCTGCCCTGGCCTCCTCTTCTAGAGCAGAGTCCTGCTCCTCTGTGTAATTTTGTATTTAGAAAGTGGTAGCATCCCCTGGGATGCCTCTGGATACTCTGTACCCTGACAGGCCCAACTTTGGGTACAGAGGGACCTAGCCTGCTTTTTTCCCCTCCTAGCCTTCATATGGGCAAGTCAGTGGCTCAATAGGCTTTACTTTGGGGCCCCTGCTCTCTGCCCAGACGAACACTGGCAGCAGGCTGGTATTGAGCAGATTGTGGGTTGGTGTACCTGGCTGTCCTGGGGTCACCTGGTAGCCTGGGTTTCTGATGAAGATCAGTGACTGCTTTGCTTTTTCACTTGTCCTATAGGTCCTTCAAGAGGAATGATCCTGTTAGTCCCTACCATGTAGGCTCTGGTTACGTCTTTGCACCTGCTACCAGCGCCAATGACAGCGAGATATCCAGTGACGCACTGACTGATGATTCCATGTCCATGACGGACAGTAGTGTGTAAGTGCTCTGGTGTCCCTGCCACGTGCATGGCACACCCCCCAGACCAGCTGAGTAGAATCCTCAGCTCTCCTCGCCTGGCTTTGCAAATCCCAGCTGTGTGTACATTTGTTTGGTGGGAGGGGAGAGCTGCTCTGGCATGGGGGTGGTTAAGGAGGGTGACATAGTAGTCTGGATTGTGTTAGGCTTGGAGCCTTGAAAGGAAAGTTGGAGGATGCCTCAAAAAAGGAAATTAAACTGAAATAGAAGGTCAAGATGAGTATCTCTGAGATTGCTTGAGTTTAAAAAATGTTCTAGGTTGTCATTTTACTTGCCTTCCCTATGGACATAATTGCTTGGCTGGTCTTCGAAACTGAGGCATTCCATCTGTGCAGAACCCACAGGTGGGTAGATAGGGTGGCTTTAGAAGGGTTTGTGTTTAGATGTTCATTGCTTTGGGAGGAAAAGGTATCTGAAAGTGGGAGTCAGAAAGCCAGAGTGAGTACCCTAAAGGGGTGACTGTGTGTGATGGCCCCACATTCACATGGGCGTTGTTCAGTTCACTAAGCTTGGGTGGAATGCTTACGATGTGTCAGGTATTGGGGACTCAAGGTAGGGTTCCAGTTTCTAGTCCCATCACCACACCTCTCCAGAGTAGTGTTTGCTCTTGGACATTGGAAGCAGAGGAATCGCTTTCATTTTTTTAAAGTAAATTAGGTCACTGTGGTGGCTGACAAGGTCCACAGGCCATCAGCCAGCTTCATACTTGAGATTCAGATCATCTGATGCACTACTGGGCCAATCTTGTGGATGCGTTGATTCCTTGGGTCTTGTAGGAGACATGTGGTGGCAGACTGTGTGTCTTCTCTCCTGCCATCCTTAGAGATCCTGATTCAGGAGATGGGGGCTGGGGCCTGGCATGCGCAGAACTCAGTGACATCTTACGCAACCAGTTCAGAACCACTGCTCTAGAAATGCTCTTTGAAGCCTTTTCCCACACATGGTATAGGCAATTGGTAGCCTTGTTGGAGTAGGAATTTTGCCTCCCAAGACAACAATTTTGAAAGGCAAACACATTGGGCTGGTATTCTTATTCAGAGTTTGTTCTTGTATCATTCCAAAACCATACTATCTATTGATCAGAATTTGATCAGAATTGTCTGGTTTCTGTTGGCCATTGGGCCATGGCATAGAACCAGTAGAAAAGAAGTTCAAGGAAATTAGTTTGGGACTTTAGAGTTGATTTTCCTGGTATTGTGTTCTATCATGTTCCTCTGTTAGTAAAGGAAGAGAGACCCTTAAAGGTGGAAGTTTCATTTTAATAAAGGAATAATATTTTGGCATCAGCAAAAATAGAGTATAACATCTTCCATCTAGGACAGAGAAGGGTGGGTTTCACAGAAGTGAGTTTTCCACACTGACCAAACTATTTAAATATTCATACTTGAAAAAAATTTATCCTTTGAACCTATTTCATAAAATAATATGTTTTGTGTTAGAACAGTATTTGACAAGGCATAGTTTTTCTTGCGATCCAAATAATATCAAGATCTATTTTTATGCTATTGTAGAATTCTCTCATAGGCTGTAAGGGTACAGAAGACTGTTTGCCCCTATATGTATTGGTGTCCCCTGTCCTTTTTTCCCCCGCCTAATTTTTCTTTTTTTCTCTCTGCTGTTAGCTTCTAGCAGCATGGCTTTTTCAGGGTTTATTTAAGTGCAGATTACATGGACGTCTTAGTGTTATGTGTAAAATAAGAGTAAGTTGGATTTGAATGAGGGCATTGAGTGACTCTCCTAAGTAAGATGTGGTTTACTTAAGATGAATGCTTCTGTTTAGTTTTCTTAGAGAATATTTTTGGCTTGCTTCCTGGCCCTTGGCTGCATTTCAGTCCCCGTCGTGGGTTCGTGATGAGATAACTGGGGTGTGGTCCTCCTGCGTGTTTTTGTTTGATCCTCACAAGAGCCAGTTAGAAAGAGAGACAGTTACCATGGTGTTTACTGATGAGGAAGTAGCACTTGGTGATCCCATCCCTGTTCATGCCAGAGACAGATCCCAAGGCCGAGTCCTCTGCATTCCAGGCCTGGCCAGACGGGGGCCCCACCCTGTGCGTGCCATGCCGCAGAAGCACGAACATTTCAGCACGAGGTCTGTTAATAGGAGCAGTTGGTGACAAGACATTGGAGCCACATTGGGTTTCTTTTCTTTTTGTTTATTAGTGATCAGACTGCTTTCTTTAATGGGTTAAGGGAAGGATTGGTGGGTGCAAGTTCAGAGTTCTCCCCAATGCTCCCCCGCATTCACCCCCTCTTCTGTTCCCATCCCAGAAGAAATACTTTCTTAATTTCATTTAGTGGTGACTTGAAAGCACTGCTGACCATTTTAGCTGAGCCCTTTCTGGACTTAAAGCATTGGGAAGCCAGTTCCTGGGATCAAGAGGAGTCAACTTTGTAAGGCACTTGATGTATGCAGCGGGGATTGGAGTGTGGGTCGCAAAATTCCACTTGGAGACAGACACATCCCTCACTTAACATCCTTCTCTTTGGGACAGAAAAGATACGCTTGGGTCCTGAGGTGGCAGAGCCCTGGGGTTGCAGGCACCCCCAGTGGAGCAGCTGCCTTGGATTGGTAGGATTGAGACCATGAGGCCTGAGAACGTCCCAGCGTGGCTGGGGGCCGCGGTTTGCTGTGGTCCTCCCAGTCACAGCTGGTCTCCCAGATGGCATCAGGTGGCACTGTGCCCCCTGGGCGGCCTGTGCCAGCTCAGGGTGCCCTTCTGTCCCACACACTGTCGTCTCTGCTGGGAATGGTTTCCAGGTCTGTCGACCTCGTGCCGCCGGTCACAGAGGACCAAGCCCCCAGGACGAGAGCCCATTGGGCGGGCTGTGCCATGGTGCTGCAATGCCCCTGTGCGTCTTGGGCAGCCACAGGGCCTCCCCACTCCCTTGTGGAGGAGACTTGGCCTGAGCTAAGTGCTGAGGGTCGCACGAGGCACCTTCTGGCTGCTGGCCTGGGTGTGTGGGATCTGCCTGTGTGGATGGGGCACCCAGGAGTCCCAGGGCTGGGATTCGCCCCTCTCAGCTCAGCGGCCGACCCTGCCCGATGAGAGCCCTGAGCGGGAAACAGACTGTGTGGGGGATGAAAAGCCGAACTGAATCGCTTTCAGCCCATTGTTCATCTGGGGAAGCGTAGAGGGGATAAGAGGGTAGCAGCCCCCTTTGAAATTTCCTTGAACAAGTGAATAGGAGCACCCCATAAAGCATGAAAAGTGCCCTGGCTGTTTCTCCTCCTGTCAAAATGGACTCACAATGGGCATCGCGGGCTGGGAGGGGCTGGGGACTCCGGGAGGGGCGGGCTGGGGGGTTGTGGCCGAGAGGGGGGGGTCACAGGCAGCCTTCAATAGACTCCAGAAGGTTTGAGTTCATTAGACACAAGCCCAGGGAAGCCATCGTTTCATTCGCGACAGAACCAGTTAAGTCCCGCCTGGATGTGCAGAGCAGGCAGGGCCTTTAAAGAAATCATTTCCTTCTCTCCAAGCCCACTGTTGACTTCTGTTTTCCCATTAAATAGAAAACCCTGTTAGAGATGGCTGGGGATTTGGGTCTCCACCTCGTAGGCCTCTGAGAAGGCTGTTTTACGAGCCTGTTACTCCAAAACCTACATTCTCGGAAGAAATGGCTTTTTAATTTTTTTTTTTCCAAGTTGACTGCCAGACTCCCAAGAAGGCCCTAAGCCTGCGTCCTTGGAGCATGGAGCACTGGGGGCAGAATGCTTGCAGGCCTGTTCCAGGGCATCAGGCTGAGGGAGGATAAAGCCACGGGGCCAAAGACAGGAACAACAGGCCCCTTGCCACCCAAGTAGCCTCCCCGGGTTGCGGTGGGCAGGATCGCACAGCAGGCCGGCGGCCGGGAGGCCTCGCTCCCTCTGCTTTGCACAGTGTGGCTGTCACGAGTGGGATCAGCTTGGGGGCACATCTGTTTTGGGTGACCCCAAATCCGCACGAGATTCATTCCTTGCATTTCTCACAGCGGGTAGTGACACTGCTCATCTTACTAATTTAATTTTATTTCCCTATATGTGATTTATGGATTTACTTTGGGTGGCCAGGGATGCATCCAAGTTGAGCGTCACACATGATGTTATCGTCCAAACCAGGCTTCTGGCATAGGCCTGATCGGTGGTACCGTCGGCGCGGCTGCCAGATGGCGATGGTGGCCCTGCGCCTGTGCGCGGGTCCCCAGTCTCATGGCCACCCAAAGCCATGTTCAGGTTAGGTGGGGCGGGGCGGAGGCCAAGGGCGGAGCTCCTTGGCTTGGCCTGAATGGCAGCTAACTGGAGTCCACACTTCAAAACCAGCGTGTCCCAGAAACCGCTGGGCCGCCGCCCTCGTTAGCTAAAATGTTCTTAATGAAAGGAGACTGCACAGGGGCTGAAGCCATGGTGCTTGGGAGCTGAAGCCCACAGTTTTGAGCAGCTAAGAAACTGATGGCAGATTTCTAGAGCCGAATAGGAGAGAGGCCCCCTCTGGAAGGAGATGCTGTGTTGGAAGAAGATTCCTAGCTTGGGGGAATGAAAGCCACATTTCCATCATGCAACACCTTTTTGAGCCTGTACAAGTTGAAATCTCCTTTTTCTGCTCTGGTCATACATTTCCTGCAGTTTGGTCCGTCACCTGCCCCAGGTGTACTCGTGGGGGATCCAGAGGGGGAGGTGCTTATGAAATCACTTCTTTCTTTTGCCTTTAATCTGGCAGTGACCTGCTCCCTCCACCCAAGCCCCATTCTCTTTTCTTTCTTACATCTTACACAGAGAAAGGCAAAGTGGAATAAAAGCCTAAACTGTTGATTTCTGTCCAGGAGGAAAGAAGGGCAGAGAAGGCAGAGGCTACTGGTGGAAACTGGGACTCTTGAAGCTTCTGGGACTCTTAAAGCTGTGCTTGTTTCCCAGTGGGGTGCATACCGTGTTTGATTTCCTTCCCCCGAGAGTGTCAGGGAGAGGCCTGGGAGAAGAGTCACCTACCTTCTTATTAAAGCCTCAGAAGGGGAGCCAGCCAGGAGAGGGGAGTAGGTTAGACTAGCAGGAGACCCATCCGTGAGGCACCCCCAGCCCTGCCCACACAGGGTTCTAGGTGAGGAAAGGGGGACATTGGTCACATCTCAGGAATCACATGGCATGGCCCAAAGCCCGTGAGCACCAGACAGTACAGAAGGACTTTCCAGAACCAGCCCCCAGATTTCCCATCCATACCTTCAGGAGTGTCCAGTGACTCCCTGGGGCTGAGGAGACAATGATCCCAAATTCTGGCTCCAGGTGGGGCTGGGAGGGGGCTTGGTAGAAAGGGTGGGCATTCTGAAATCAGGAACGTGAGTGTAGGTTGTTGGCCTAAGGGCGTACCTTCTGGAGTCCAGTGGGAGCATGGATTTGAATCCAGCACCAACTGTCACTGACCATGATGTCCAGCAAGTTAGTGAGTCTCTCGGATCACCTGTGGAATGTGGTTACCTAGGGCTCCTGTGAGAATGAGGCGGGGTCTAGGCCGGGTCTGACTGGGAGAATTGCCTCCTCTGTGCACTGGACAGCTGGCTCACCCTGCCCACAGCCTTTGCTATCTCCGCCCCCACTGGACATGGGGGCAGAAGCTTACGCTTTGTATCTCAGTTCTTGCTTTAGATTCGGTCTCTCCTTGCCCCTTTCTGCTCCACGTGCCTGGCCTTCCTACACTTCTTCCTCCAGGTGTGGCACTTGCTGACGGGTCCACCATGCGTGAGATGCATTGTCCCCGCCACAGCGCTAGGCCCAGGTCAGCAGGCTCCCGGAGAACACGCCCTGAGGGTCCTAGAGCATCCCAGAGAAGGAGCTAGAGGCCTCCCGCTATCCCAGGCTGCTCCCTGGGTACTTCGGGCACTGCTCATTTTCACCCACTGCTGATGAGCTGGAGCTGCCTTTCTCCTTCCACTGTTTCCATACAAATCCCACCCTCTGATGGACAAAAGACCAGGAAAGGGGAAATAGCCAGACACCTAATTTCATTATTTATAGCCTCAAAGTATATGATTCATTATGGAAATGGCATGACCACAATGGTTCCTCCATGCCCAAGGTTTTTGTAAATAAGTGGCCTCTGGAAGGGACATCGATGGGAAAATAGTCACACTGATTTTCCCAACTGCTTTCAAGAATGAAATTCTTAAAAAAAAAAAAAATTGTAGCAACTTGAGGTCACTTAAGACTAGCTGAGTGAAGGCTTTTTCACCTCCTGTCCTTGTTAATTTTTCCTTTTTTTTTTTTTTAGTGAAGAAGGGCTCGGGATCCTCCTTTGCTCAGCTATCACCTTTTCAGCAGGGACCTCAGGACCATCCTGTTTAAATTGCAGCCCCCACCCTGGCCATTCTCTCTTTCTCCCATTCCTGAGGTGTATTTTATCGCTGTACTCATCACCTTTAATACACTGTGTGTCTGATTGCCTGGGCCACCCCCCGTAAGCCCTGTAAGCTCACTTGTTTGCCCCCTTCCCTCCTTTCTCTCACCCAGAGCCTCAAACAGGGCCTGGCACATACTAGGTGCTCAAAAAAAAAAAAAGAGAATACTTGAGTGAATGAATGACGTGGACTGCCCATGGTGGGGGCTCTTCTCTAGATGCCCGTGTTGGTCACGTGCCTGAGAAGTCGTTGGCTGGAGGTGGTAGAGTGTGGAGCTGAGAAGGCAGGAGCCGTCAGAGAGCCTTATAGCAACTTACAGAAGGGAGATCTTTGGAAAGGACTGGGAGGTTGGCTGTTAGAGAAGTACACATAACCTCCACCAATGCCTAGTTGAGCCCTCGTGGTTCTACACCTTCTGTAAGGCCTTGGTTCCCTGACCTGGGACGTTAGTGGTGGTAGCAGACTGTTGGGGGGGACTGCGTGGGGGAGCTGTGAAATAGGGGAACCTTTGCTGTGTCTGGGCTGGTTAGGTGGTCACGTAGTTCTGGACAAGGTCACCGAGAGATGAACTTGCCAGGGTCTTTCTAAGCCCCTGCTCTTGTCTCCAGGATGACTGGTGGGCAGCCTGGCCCTGGCTTAACCCATTCCCCGTGCTGGCACCCGGCAGTGCAGCGCTGTCCCCAGGGAACTCGCCCCGTCCATTGGCGGGCCTGCAGCAGTGGTGGGCGTGTGTCAGCCCTGTGCTGAGAACCCCTGGGAGAGCCTGTGGACCCTCTTTTCCTTTCCCCCAGGGATGGAATCCCGCCTTACCGCGTGGGGAGTAAGAAACAGCTCCAGAGAGAAATGCATCGCAGCGTGAAGGCCAACGGCCAAGTGTCTCTACCTCATTTCCCGGTGAGTGCTAAGCTGCGGGAAGGAGGGGGCTGTTTCCAGCCATATTGAGTCCTGAAGAAAAAGGGGTGGGAGGTGGGGACTGGGGTTTGGAGAACTTACAGGATCTGCTGGGGGACTGGGAATGAAGAACTGGGCAAGAAGCCTCAGTGGGTGCTTGGGTGCCAGGTTGAGCAGTGACACAGGTCTGATGTTCTAGATGGCCCTTTGAGCCTTTACGTTTCTCAATCCAAAGAAGAAAATCCTCTATGAGGAAGAAACCAAAGCAGGTCCTTCCTAGAAACCAAGAAATGTGGGGAAATGATGGATGCTTCTCTCTAGAATGGTTGACTCAGAGAGGACCTGCTAGAAAGGAGGCCCCATGAGGGCAGGGCTTTTTGTCTCTTCTGTTAAATTCTGTATCTGCAGAAACTAGAACAGTGCCTGACATATAATAGATGCTCAGTTGATGGACTGAATGATTGAACAGTGAACCTTGAGGAATCCCTGCCTCCTTTAGAAGGAAAATCACATCTTAGATATCCTGCTCCTGTTTGTATTTACTGCATGGCTCTGTCAACTTTAGTCGTTCGCTCATCTGTTGACTTGGCCATTTTTCCTGCTAACCTCCGTAGCCTGGGAGGGCAGCTGTTCCATCTTGTCCTTTTCCAGCCTCAGAATTTGGCATAGTACCTGCTGCTGAGTCCGAAAGAGTGACCAGGAGCAGCTCCTTCCTGTGACGGAGAGGAGGGCAGGCTGGCTGGGTATAGGACTTACATGGGACTCCCCATTTTACTTCCACGTCCTCTAGAGGAGGCAGCACGTGGCCCTCTGGACTCGAGGAAGCTGTGCTTCTTGTGTATACCCTGAGATCCTGGTTGCAAGGAAGCTCTTCATCAGAAAGGGAAAGAGGCTACCCAGCTGAACGCAGGCATCTGTTTAAAACCCTTTCTGCCAGCTTTGGAGAACCCAGTTGGTCTATCCAGTTAGGTTGCGTTTAGAAAATTAACACACTGAATTGCTAACTCCATGTTGCGTGACTGTGGATTGTTGCCAGAGCAGCTCCTCTCTGAAAGCTCCTTGCACAGACAAGGACAGACTTACCCTGTCTTAAAAATTAACGTGTTACTGTTGCTGTCCTGGAAACTCATCCCCATAAAAACACCTCCCTGCCGTACAACAGTATTGATGATACAGTGTTTCTCTGCAGCGTGTGTATCTGTGTGTGTGTAAAGAGGAGCTCTATCATCCAAGCTTATAAATTAGATTATTTTGTCCCGGGGTGTGCAAATCTTCTTTCTCCATGAGGTGGTGCTTTGATCAGGGGCTTCTTCGAGCCGGCCTGGGTGAGAACAGCTATTTCCTACAGAGGGGCCTTTTCCTCCCCTCGCACATTTCTGCAGTTAAGTGGTTGCTGGGGCCAGGCCTGGCTCATCTGGTGGGGGAAATGTCAGCCTTTGTAAATTGTACCCACTTGCTCCCCAGCAAGGGCAGAGAGAGGGGAAGGAGGGAGAAGGAGGTAGAACAACTGAGGAGGTGTGGGGACTTGGGGCTGGGGGTGGGCAGACATGACAGGAGAGGGACAGAAAGCTGGGCGGTGGGGGTTCTCTCTGTTTGCTGCTTTTGGCAGGCGTTCTTGGTGCCTTTTTATATTCTGTACTTGATTTGGAGATGTTCCCTTTTCCCTTGATAGATCAGCTTCAGGCAGCCAGGCTCAGCAGTGTTCTGCTACTAGCCTGCAGCAGCTTTCTTCATTTTCTGTACAAAGAGACGGGGAGGGGGGCGGAGCGAGCAGGGAGCTCCAGGACAGTGTTGAGACAACACCGGCCACCTTGAGGTGCGCAGTGTGCGGCCAGGAAATAAATTACCACTTCTTCTCTGATCCAGCCGCTTGACTCTTTTTTTTTTCCTCTTCCCCCACCCTCACTTCCCTTCCAATCATATTTTTTTAAATTTCCAACTCCCTTTCTGTTTAGACTCTACTTTTTATTCCTTGAGTTGGTCTCTCCACCCACCCCCAGCCTCGGAGGGCGGCTTTTTTTTTTTTTCGCCTTTTTTTTTTGATGTTCGACAACAGTCTTTGAAGATTTTCTACTTCAGAGTAGCTACTGATGGGCTGGTTGTACTACAGAGAGAACAAGCAGGGCCTCTCGGAGTGCGACCAACTGCTCCTGCCCAAGGCAAACGCTGGTGGGGACCGAGGCGCTCCATGAGGCCCCCGCGCTGGCGCATAAAATCCCGCGCAGCCCAGGCTGCCCCGCCATGCGCGGCCCAGCCCAGCGCCGAGCCCAGCCCGGCCCGGGCAGCCCCCGGGAAGCCGCCGCCGCCGCCCCGCGCCTGGCCTGCTAAGCCCCGGCCACCCCTTTCCTCCCCGCGCCCTGCAGAGAACCCACCGCCTGCCCAAAGAGATGACCCCCGTGGAACCCACCACATTCGCTGCCGAGCTGATCTCGAGGCTGGAGAAGCTGAAGCTGGAGCTGGAGAGCCGCCACAGCCTGGAGGAGCGGCTGCAGCAGATGCGCGAGGTGGCGCGGGGTGGGCCCTCCTCCCCCCGACCGCCTGCCGGTGCTGGGTGCAGGGTGGTCTCCTGGGGTCCCTCCCGCTCACGGGGTCACTTCCCCTCCCGCTGCCTTCTTGTCCAGGATGAAGAGAAGGAGGGCTCTGAGCTGGCGCCTGGCTCTCGGGAGGGGGCCCCCCTGCAGCACCCCCTCTCCCTCCTGCCTTCCGGCAGCAGCTATGAGGAGGACCCACAGACGATTCTCGACGACCACCTGTCGAGGGTCCTCAAGACCCCGGGCTGCCAGTCTCCGGGGATGGGCCGCTACAGCCCCCGCTCCCGCTCCCCCGACCGCTCCCTCCACCAGCACCACTCCCTTCTCCTGCCCGGGAGCAAGCTGCCCCTCTCGGCCGCCCCGCTGGCCGGCTGCCCCCTGCTTGGGGGCAAGGGCTTCGTGACCAAGCAGACGACGAAGCATATCCACCATCACTACATACACCACCACGCCCGCCCCAAGACCAAGGAGCAGGTGGAGGCGGAGGCCGCTCAGAGGGTGCGCTGTTTCTGCCCGGGAGGTGCCGAGTATTACTGCTACTCCAGGTGCAAGAGCCACCCCAGGGCCCCAGAGCCCGGGCCCGGGGAGCAGATTGGGTGAGTGTCGGGCAGACCGTCTTACCCAGCCAGGGCCCCAGCTGGTGCCAGGTGGGAGGCAGAGGGGCGGTGGGGCTGACAGGTGCACGGGCCCTTCCCACGTCCCCTTCGCTGATGGGGTCCCTGGGCTGGGTGCGGGTTTTGACTCCCCACAGCAGCAGCAGAGGCGGCACCTTGGCCAAGCGGAGTGGGAGAGGCGCCGAGCCTGGCCCGGCCCTGCCCACCAGGGAAGGAGGGGCCCCAGGCGGGGCAGGGACACTGCAGCTTCCGGGAGACGAAGGAGGCCGGGCACAGGACGTCTGGCAGTGGGTGCTGGAGAGTGAGCGGGACAGCAGGCCCAGGCCCCACAGGTAAACGTGCCGCGGCCCGCAGCGCGGGCAGTCCCAGGGGCTGTGCACATGGCTGTTTTTGCCGTTGGTCAAAAACAAGCACGACTGTTTGCTCCTGCCATCTTAATATTGAACTGAGCAGCCCACAAAAATGTCGTGTGTTGGCACCAGCCTCTGTTCGTGTTATGGTGGAGTTATTTTTTTCTCCCTCTGAGAGCAGAATAGAGAAATTTCTATTGAAGTCACATTTTCCAGTTTTTCTAACCTAATTTCTTCCCTTCTGCTTTCTCTCCCCTTGTCCCCTATCCAGTGCCCAAAGCACCAAGAAAACATGCCCCGTGGAGTCCGCCCACGTAGCCCCGGTCGAGCGAGCCGGCCGGCACCACCTGTTGGGGGTCGGCAGTGGCCACCCCCGCACCGTCCCCCGAGCCCACCCATTCACCCAGGACCCCGCTGGGTCTCCCCTGACCCCACCCAACACCCTGGCGCAGCTGGAGGAGGCCTGCCGCAGGCTGGCTGAGGTCTCAAAGCCCCCAAAGCAGCGGTAAGTGGAGGGGGCTTCAGAGGCAGAGGTGGCGATGGGGGTGGCCCACACCCGGTCTCTGTCTTCCGGGAAGGGCCCCCCTCTTCTGCCTGGGCCCCAAACTTTTGTCAGGGAAGTGGAGTTGCTTCTGGGCACAGAGGTTCTCCTTTCCAACCTCTAGAAAGTTCTCTTTGGTTGTGTTCATCCCACTGGATGAACAGGATATGTTAGGCAAATCATGCCCAGAAGTAGGAGAGTGGGTTTCAGTTCCTTCCTGGCCCCGTGGTTCCGAGCTGTTTAAGTAAACGTATAAGGGAGCCACAAGCGATGGGGCAGTGAGGAGGCGTCAGTGCTGTCCTGGCTCCCCAGCACGTCTGCCTTACCCCCCTAGGTCCAGTGTTAACACAGAGCCGTGGTTGGGCCCCACGTGGATGGAAGTCGGGTCCAGTGCCTTTAGGAGGCCCGAGTCCTGTTTTGTCTGCCTCCTGGGGGCATCGGGCACCACTGAATTCCTTGCCCTGGCTGTGTCCTCAGGTGCTGCGCTGCCAGTCAGCAGAGGGACAGGAACCACTCGGCCTCTGGCCAGGCGGGAGCCATGCCCTTCTCCAACCTGAGCCTGGCTCCAGAAGAGTGAGTGTCTTTCTTTACCTGGAGGGCTAAGATCCCCGCAGCAGTTCATCTTAGGGGTTGCGTTTTCTTTTGAAACCTTTCTTAGTATGCAAAGTCAACTCTTGTTTTCAACGTTAATGACCAGGCACAGCAGCACAGATGTTACTGTCAGTCAAATCCTTGCAGACCTCCTGCCCTGAGAAGTGCCTCGTGACTGTGCCCACAGGCTCCTCCTGGATGGGTCGGATAGGCTCAAGTGTCCTGGGCACCCAGCAGGGCAAAAGGGCTCCAGAGCAGGACGGGAAAGCCACCCCCAGTCACCCCATCAGTTAGCAGCACCAGAAATATCTGCTTGTCACACCTGCGCCAGCCAGCGATCCTCCATCACTGCACAGATGGAAGGGGCGGGCTGGGATTTTTGTTTGGAAAAAAAAGGAACACCGTCCCCAATCAAGCCATGTTTCTTTTTATAAGTTTACACTCTTGCAAAGTGGACAGAGAAGCCTGGCTTTGTTTAATTACAGGATGGTGCGTTTAAGAAGGAATCTGCAGCTGAGATCTAAAATGGCCTAAATAATTAAAGTTTTCTTTCTTAGCCTCTTCATCTTGAGCAGTGAGCGATGTTTGAAGTCCTGACTAAGCCACCTCCCTGGACCTTTCCGTTTTAATTGGTTGACCTTAAGTCTGCCAGCTGTCCTGGCCAGCAGCTTTCCGTTTTGAAGCTACTCTACAAAAACTCGGAACAAATGAGGGAATCGAAATGACTGGGGACTCTCCCACAGTGGGCTCCCGCTTTCAGAGTTCCTGACAGCCCAGGAGGGGCTGTGGGTTTGTCCCCACAGCGTTTTCCCTGTTTGGGGGTGGGTGTCCTTTTGGCTTTGTGATCATTTCTCCTCTCCTGCCTTCACTGGCGGACACTCCCCACTCGTGCTGACCTCGGAGAGGCTGCCTCTGAGGTGTGGGGTCCCACCCTGAGTTTATAGGGGCAGCTCAGGTGTCCCTGTGTCTGGCCCCCCCTTCCCTTCACGTGCATGCATGCTGCTTTAAGAGGCTGAGCTCGTTGCATTCCGTCTTATTTTCAGTCACAAAGAGCCAAAGAAGCTGGCAGGTGTCCACCCACTCCAGGCAAGCGAGCTGGTTGTCACTTACTTTTTCTGTGGAGAAGAAATCCCTTACAGGAGGATGCTGAAGGCTCAGAGCCTGACCCTGGGCCACTTTAAAGAGCAGCTGAGCAAAAAGGGAAATTATAGGTAAGAATCCTGTGGCTTCTTTCGTCTCCAGAGTTTGTTTGCTCAGAACCAAGAGCCAGAGTGTGGCGCAGCCTCCCAGGCCTGAGGTGTTGTGGGGAGGACCTTAGGAGGGGTTTTGGAGGCCATTGGAGTGGCTGCTGGACGTGTTGGTTCTGTTTCATTTCCTCTCTCCCCTCACCGCTGACAGAAATAACACAGCAGCAGGGCAGCTGGGCAGCTGGGAGGGCCCTCTAGGGACCAGGTATGGACTTTTTCTGCCAGGTGAACCAGACTTTGAGGAGAAAGGGAGTGGCTTTGTCAGGAGGAGAGCGGGGCCATTTGGGGGAGTATGTGGATTCTGCTCCAGTGCAGTCTGGGGTGCAAGGCTGGGGCGAGGCCAGCTGGTGCCCAGTGCAGGGTCTGCACCCGAGGGTGGGTGCCGCTTTCTCCTTCATCTCTGTGCCCAGAACGCACCTAGTCCTGGCCCTCCCTGTTCAGGAGCACCAGAGGGCCAGGCCATCCCCGCCCCCGGAGCCAGGCTGGGCGCGGAGAGCTCGGAACAGCACTTAGCAACCCACCGGCTGGCCGGGGCGCTGCTGGTGATGGCCATGATGGTGATGATGGTGGAGCTGGGTGTGGGTCTTTCCTCTTTACACCTGGGCAGAGACAGCTCTGAAAAGGCATCAAAGAGGTTGGGGAACAGGCCTGGCTGCTCCTTTTTTTTTAAACAGGCACAAGGTGAAACTAATTACACAAGTGTGGCCCTCCGGGGCTTCATTTTGCTCTCAGCGTTGCCTTGGCCAGGCTGGGGATGGAACTGCAGGTGACCTTCAGGGGTGGGAGGCTGCGGCTCCTCACCCAGCAGCCCGGTCACAGCTGGCTCTGATTGTTTTTTCCTAAGGCACACTTAATAAGCCTGGCTTTGAAGCCCCGGCCTCCCATTTAATGCACAAAGACTTGCACAAATGGCCGGGTCTTGAATTCTTTACTGATTGGATCAGGCTGTGGCCGAGGCCCTCGCAGCAGCCTTATTGCTGCTCTTGGGGGCACCTGGGGGCGGGGGGCACAGGGGTCCCAGGCCTTGTCTTCCGAGCAGGGGTGTGTGCAGACATCTCGGGGCGCACCCCCCATACCCCCCCAGTAAAAATCCAGTGAGAGGAAGGGGCTGGGGCACAGGAGGTGGGGGCTGCATTGGGTAATCTCAACATGGCAAAGGTTCAAAAGCGAACAGTCACTGCGGGCTGCCAGATGCTATTGGTGCCAGATGTCGGAAGAAAGCCGAGTTTGCCACAGCCAGCACGTCGGGTTGTAGTGGAAAAGACTGTGTCTCGGAGAAAACCGAGGCCAGGTCAGCGCCTTTGAAGTTTGGGGGTGGGGCTGGGGACTGTTGCCTCTCCTCGGAAAGGAGGCTGCAATTATGTAAAAGGTCACTGTGTGTTTGCTCAGAGATGCCGTAGAAGTCCGAGTTGACAAACCCCCCAGGAATCGGAATTGGGGGCTCAGGACAGGCTGAGGGTGGGGCTGGGTTTGAGCCTCCTATTTGGACAAATGACCTTTTTTTTTCTATCCGGGCCGGATCTCCTGTGCCCATTATTCATCTTCTCTTCTCGGGCTCCCCCAAGTATTTCGATCCTCTGACTCTGAAACGATTTTGTCACTGACCCATTAGAGCTGTGATATTGTCCAAGTCCGCCCCCACCCCAGCTAAGTTCAACCGGGAATGTTCCAAAGTACCTTGACTAAACCCAGCTGTTTTGCTTTATTTAGCTTTATCTCCTATGAAATATTTGGCTTGCCTTCATTTAAGCGGAAAAATTTCAACTCTAACCAAAGGGAATTGATTTTTTTTTTTAAAGAGAAAACTCAAAAACAAAACATGACTGGAACCCTGAGACAGTGAAATTTTTTAAAGACCCTCTCAGCCCCGCCCCCTGCCCCCCACCCCACCCCCCCGACTGTGATCTTTGCCTCCTGAGTGGTCTTTATTGGTTGAAAATGACAGTTTGCAGGGGCGAGTTTAATCCCTCTGAGGGGTCTCCCTTTCTGGGACTGAGAAGGCAAAGGCTCTTGCTTAACTCCCTTGGAAGAGTTTGGGAGATGGTCTGGCCCAAAAGAGCAGTTTCTTTGGAGAGTGGCTGGTCATTTGCATCTGTGCAATCAAATAGCCTCAGCAGAAAGAATGCTGGGGTGGGATAAAAGGAACCTTTAAATCAGCAGGCATAATAGAAGGGCCTTTCAGTGTTTGACCCTCCAGGGGTAGGATGGGAGAGGAGGGCAGGGAGGGTGTCGGGGCAGAGGATGAAGCTGCCTGCCTCCAGCAGTGGTCACAAAGTGGGCAGCGTGCCCCCTGGCCATGCCAGGATGTGTTGTTCTTTGGGCACTGGAGGGTGGGAAGGACGAGGAGGTGTTAGCCTCCAGGCTGAACCAGCTGGAGGTCTGCCCTCCCTCTTTATGGGGTAGCTGAACCCGAAGCCAAGCCAGGGTCGCTGAGTCTGCCCTCCCCCTTGGCGGCCACTGCAAGTGACCTAGAAGTTTGCTTTGCTTTACCCTTCCCTCTCTCTCCCCACCCCACCAAAAGAGAAAGTTTTTCAGAATGCACTTTCCACACGGTATCTGAAACTCGCTGCCTCAGAGGTCTTGATGGGTGAGAGGCCAGGGATGAGGGCTGCTTCTCAGCGTCTCCAGCTGTTCTCCTGAGCACCACTGGCCCGGCCAGTCCCAGGCGGCCACCTGAAATCAGATATGGGCAGGGGGTTACACGCACACTTGCCGTAGCAGATTCTTAAGATGTCTCAGTCCTCGACATTGCCATACCCTTCTTATAAACCATGCAGAAATTGCAGTTTCATGGAGCAGCTCCTATGGTTTTCTTTTTAGGTATTACTTCAAAAAAGCCAGTGATGAGTTTGCCTGCGGCGCGGTCTTCGAGGAGATCTGGGACGACGAGGCGGTGCTCCCCACGTACGAAGGGCGGGTTCTGGGAAAGGTGGAGAGGATCGATTGACCCCTCGGGGCCTGGCTTGGGCAGACTGGACTGAAGTCCACACAACCCGTCCGTCCTGGACGCAAGCAACGGTGACGAAACACTTTGAAGGAAAATTAAAACCAACGAAGAAGACAGAGTCGAGGGAGGAATTGGCCACAGGGCCTTTGGGAGGGTTCAGGGGAGGTTGGTTTTCATTATTCACGAGCTGGGTACTGAGATAAGAAAAGCCTGAACTATTTATTAAAAACATGACCACTCTTGGCTATTGAAAGACGCTGACTGTATTTGAGAAACCTCCATACGTATGACTTCCTAGGGATCTGAAACCCATAAACTAAGGGAAACTGTGCATAGCTTACCTGAACAGGAATCCTTACTGATATTTATTGAATAGCCAATTCCCCTTACCCCCAGTTTATGGATATGCTGCTTTTAAACACAGAAGAGGGGGGAGAGGAAGTTCTCATTGTCCTATCTAAACTTGGGAGTTGAGCTGGGAGCACGCATTAATAATTTCTTCGCTGAAAGAAGAATTGTGCTTCGCCTTGGGTTCCTCCAGCTGAATATAATAGACTTTTTACAGTGGTGCCCTACCATTCACACACGCAGAAATCGGTGCATTGTTTTTCTATGCTGCTCTGTATTGCCATAAAGGTCTTGAGCGTTGACTATGTTGCAGCATCACTCATCATATTTGGAATGATCCATTGGGGGTGTGGGGGCGGTGGCTCATCATTGGGACCCAGGCTCACCCTGTGACCAAGACCCTACATCTTGCAGCCCACCTCATGCCCAGGCCCCAGTGGCTGAGGCCCGCGGGAATCACTACCCTGTGGTTCAAGTTTATGCTTTTTATCGAAATGCCAGTTCCTTGGCTTAAAAAACAAAATTTTGGGGGGTGGGGTGGGGGGAGAACCACAGCCATTCCAGAAGAGTTGTGAGAGGCTTAGCAGCACCCTTTCCCCCAGATGCCTTCATTTTGATGTTTGGGTTTGTGTGTTAAGTTAATCTGTATATCCTGTTTGCCATCATTTCCTTGTACTATACGTCTGTATATATTGAACGGCAAAGGAGTATTAATCCACTATCTCTAGTGCTTGACTTTAAATCAGTACAGTACCTGTACCTGCACGGCCCTCTGTTCCGTGTGTCGCCCTATATGAGGGCTCCAGCTTTCCCTTGCTTTTTGAAAGGGGTTTATGTATAAATATATTTTATGCCTTTTTATTACAAGTCTTGTACTCAATGACTTTCGCCATGGCATTTTGTTCTACTTATACTGTAAATTATGCATTATAAAGAGTTCATTTAAGGAAAATTACTTGGTACCATAATTATTGTAATTAAGAGATGTAGCCTTTATTAAAATTTTATATTTTTCAAAAAAAAAAACACACCAGCCTCATCTTTGAGTCCTGGGAATGAGCAAGGCAAGGGAACCCTTTGTATAGAGACATCAGCACTTCTCACTTGCCTGAGCCAGTGTAACTGACCTTGAACCTTCATCTGAGCTGGGCCTGTCCTGAGGTTTCCTGAAACTCCTTCTTCAAAATCACTTTGCTTCTGTCTGAGGCTTTTCTTGCTATGGAGCAGGGTCAGGGTTGTTAGGCCACGTTTCCTTTGAGTCCTCTTCCCTCTACTAGCCATGTCTGGTATCTTCCTGCCAGTAAAAGGTCTCCAGTCAGGTCAGGTAGGCTGCCAGGTGATCGGCATTGATGGGGCCCTCCCAGGAGTACGGGAGTTGAATAGGCATCTCAGGTGAGCAGCCTCTTGGAAAATATTTGTAGACCTGGTATGTCCAGGTGAGTTGATATTGGGGTGTCTCTTGAGGTCCATGTGAATCAGCCAGCCTCTCTGTTTCGGAATCTGATTAACTTCATCTGGTCTTTTTATCCTGTGGTGAAGGGACTAAGCTGGTCAGGTGGGAACAAAGCACAGGTGGTTTAAGAAGGGCAGTCTACCAAGTTCAGTGGACAGCTGAGCTCCATGTGGCCATCTAAGTTGGCAAGTGTGTATCCTCCAATTGTCCACTTGACAGGTGTGCACTCTCCTCCTGCCCTGAGCATTTCAGGTCTGAGATTCATGGTCTACTTAAGAGTCCTGTGATGAACTGCGTTTAAAAACAACAGCCTGGGGTGGGCCACGGTGGCTCAGCAGGTAAGAGTGCTTGCCTGCCATGCCCGAGGACCCGGGTTCGATTTCCGGTGCCTGCCCATGTAAAAAAAAAAAAAAAAAAAAACAGCCTGCAATGGCAGCTGGGCTTGAGTTCTCGCTGCTTAGTTGTGGGATCTGAAGTGCCTCTGCCTGGCTTTTCAGGAGGAAGCCTGGGTCTTTCTTTGCCTGTTCCTCGGAATGCCTCATCCTGGTGGGTGGGGGTAGAGGTGGATGGAAACTGAGTAGCTTCAGGATGGTGGCCACGTTGTGAGGTTGCCCTGGCTAGGGAGTTCTAAGCTGTCCCCCAGGGGGAAGGTGTGGGCATGAGGGAATCTGCCATGAGGCAGGGAGAGCGCTGATTACTTGATCCTGGTCCAGACAATGCGGGGGAGCTACACCTTTCTGTCTGGAAGGGGGCCCGCCACAGGGACATCCCAAACCTAATTTCAGAATCCGAAGGCTTCTTTCCAAAACCTAAAAGGTGAAGAGATGCAACCTGTTGTGGGGGTGGCGAGGTTTGTGGGTGGCTTTTTAGTCTTCTGGCCTGATTCACCCATTAAGGAGAATCATGAGATAAAGCTCCAGTTTTGGGCTCAGACAAACCTGGGCTCGGGTCCCAACACTACCACCTTCTGGTGAGTGTGGGTGCAGACTTGGCACCTTCGAAGCTGCATCTGTGAAGCAGAGCTGGGTTAGTTGATCACTAATATTTTCATCTCTTCTGAGAGCTGTTTCTCTGTTTCTGATTGTCGGAACCAGGAGTTCTTAACTTAGAATGGATGGACTTCTGCCATTCGTGAGCCCCTACCGTTCTTTGCAGAATTCCCATGTGCGCCTTCAACCAAGTTAAGTGTTTAGGGTTTATGAGACTCTTAAGGGGATGTATGCCCCCCAAACTGGCTAAAACCTATGCCTTGGGCTGTTAGTCTTTCCTCCTCTCCCCAAATCATTTAAGACCCAGCTCTTCCAGAAATCTCTCGCTTCTGCAGCCTTTGCCTGTGTGTTCTGAAGACCTGAGGCCTCAGCCTCACCTGAGAGCTTGCAAGAATTGCAGGTGAAGCCCCCAGAGCCCCAGCTGTGCTGTCGCTGTTGCCCTGCTCTAACACGCTTTGATCCTCGCCCCTTTCTAAACTCCTGGCTTCAAATCAGATTCACGTCCTTTAGTCCTCATTTCGTAGGCAGGCGGACTGGGTTGGAGTCCACATAGAGCTGTGCCATGATGGAGAAGATTTAAAGCCCTAAAGCCACAGCTTCCCCATTTGTTAAATGGGGCTATGGTAAAGGTGTGTCTGCCTGCTGGAGCTGTCCTGGTTGTCCGGTGAAGGGACGTGGCCTGGGTTCAGCATCTCGGCCCGGCCTCATGTGTAGTGACAGCTCCGTCCTCCCTGTTATCATAAGCTCCTCTGGGGGAGGTCCCGCCCTTCACACCCTCCTCCTGCAACATCTGGGCTCTGCCATCCTGCTTCCCTTGCCCCTGGCCCAGAACCAAGGAGATGGTGGGCAGATGGGTTTGCAGGTTGCTTGACTGGGAAACAGATTTTCAGATGAGGCCAATCCTTGGCCCCGAAGCATCATTGAACTTGGGAATTCCATATGGACCCAGGTGACAGTTTTTAGAATGTGGGTTTTTGGCAAATGGATCCTGTTTTATTCTTCCCCCTAACCCATAATATGTTGGAACTATAATGGCTCTGCCAAAAAGAAAGATTTTCCAGTCTACTCGAATAACTGGGTAAGTTTGTTTTGGCTAATTTGGCTAAGAAAAATTTCCCTGGGTGGGCCACGGTGGCTCAGCAGGCAAGAATGCTTGCCTGCCATGCCAGAGGACCTGGGTTCGATTCCTGGTGCCTGCCCATGTCAAAAAAAAAAAAAAAAAGGAAGAAAAATGTCCCTCTTTTCTTTTTGCCATGGGCAGGCACCGGGAATCGAACCCAGGTCTCCAGCATGGCAGGCAAGCCACCATCATGCCACCGGCATGCCACTGAGCCACCATCACACCACCCTTTCTCTCTCTCTCTCTTTTTTTTTTTACCTTTAGTAAATAATGTGGTTGTATAGAAATTCCCAAAATTACATTGAAGATACACAAGTATCATTTATATCTTCCTTAGCAATTCTTATTTCACTCTCTCAACCATATTTTCTGAAAACTCTACTGTACTCCTGGATGTGTCCCGGGAAGCTAGCAGGTCTGATGGTTTAAAAAAAAGCATTTTGCCAAGTGTTGGCTGGTATAAGAATTATCCCAGGGAGGAGTCGGCCTTCTTGACCCCAACTCTTTGGGCCCAAACACAGAGAATTTGGACCTGATTAGGTCTGGCAGCTTAGGGGCAGCGTGTGTGTGTATGTTTGGTATTACTTCAGATGGGATCCAACCACAGGAATTCTCCCCGCCCCGCCCTAATCAGGAGGTTTTCCACCTCACCCCATGCCCAGGTCTTAAAACATAAACCCCTGTGCTCCAGCCACACTGGCCTCCTTCACTTCCCCCACGTGCTCTGCTCTTTCCCATCTCAGCGCCTTTGTACGTGCCATTTCCTCTGGGGGCTCCCCACTCCCTCAGCCTTTTCTAAGGTTGCTTCCTTTTCAGTGTCAGAGTGCAACTTAAATGCCAGGGGTCTTCCTTGACCATCAGATCCCTGTATGTTGGCATCTGATCCTCTCCATCACAGACTTCCCTTCATTTCCTTCACTACACATTCGAATTTCTTAACTCTTCAATATTTAATTGCTTACTTTTTCCCTCATGAGGTAGCAAATGTGTCTTTATTCACCAGTGTATATGCAACATAAGCACAATTCTTGGCATCCAATAGAAACTCGGGAAATATTTCTGGAATACCAAAGAAGAAAAGTAAGGTCGTCTATGGCTGCATAATCTAAGATAACCACTAGTAAACTTTGCAGTATCCTTTCAGATAAATAATAATATATATATTTATATACACAAATATATATATGTATGTGTATATTAGTTTCCTCAGGCTGCCATAACAAGTTACAACAAACTGAGTGGCTTTAAAAACAGAAATGTATTCTCTCACAGTTCTGGAGGCCACATCCCAAATCAAGATGGTGGCAGGGCTCTAAGGGAGAGAAGCCTTCCTTGCCTCTTCCAGTTTCTGGTGGTTTCAGGCAGTCTTTGGCTTGTAGCTCCACTCTCTGACTCCATTTTCACGTGGCATTCTTCCCTGTGTTTCGCTGTGTCCAGACTTCTTTCTTCTATTGGATTTAGAATAGAATCATTCTAAATCCAGTCATTGGATTTAGAGACTACCAACTCCAGTATGATCTCATCTTCTTAACTACATCTGCCAAGCTCTGATTTCCAAATAAGGTCACAAATAAGGGGTTAGGACTCGAACATGTCTTTTTGGAGGATACACTTCAGCCCACAACAATAAATAAATAAAACCAAGATGGGACTGTATGGTACATACAATTTTATAATCTGCATTTTTCACTTAATATGTCATTGGCACTTTTCCATATCAATAAATGTTCTTCTGCAACATGACTTAAATGTATGGCTGTGCTGTAATTTATTTAACCAATCACTTATGGTTTATTAACCATAAGATAACCACTAGTAACACTTTGCAGTATCCTTTCAGATAAATCATTTAAAATATATATATGTTTATATACACAAATATATGTATGTATATATGTCTATAATAATAATATATATTTATATAGTTTCAAAATTCTATAATTATAAGCAATATTGGAATGACCATCTTTGTAACTAAACACTCCCTTGATATTTATAAACAATCTTTAATCTTAGGGGTGAAAGGTTTTAATGTAGAATTGCTGGACCCAAAGGCCTTTTTACGTCTTTGGCTGCGTCCTGCCAGAATGAGGTGGTGGCTTGCTTGTTTTTGAGTCCCCAATGCCATGCCCATGGTTGACACTCAATCTACGTTCATGCCATCAATTTAAGTAGAAACACTGACCTTCCAGGTTCTCCTCATTCTAAACCATACTTGCCTTTCTAGTAGTATCATTTCCACTTGCTAGCTGCTGGGTAGCCTTGAGTAATTAACTTCTCTCTACCTCAGTTTCCCTCTGTGTAAAAGGAGGACAATTGCAGACATCCTTCACAGAACCGATGAAAGGACCTCAGTTGTGCACAGTTCTTAGAAAAGGGTCGGGCTCCTCATACGGTCTGTGGACATGCCAGTGGCTGGTATAGCCCGTCGATCCCCACCACGTGGTGTACTGTCTGTCCTGGCTCAGCCTTTCTCCTTTCTGTCTCTTACGTGCATTGTGCGAGGCCCAACCTAACCCCCCGCCCCACGCTCCCTCCTGCCCAACCATCTAGGCCTCCACCAAGAACCCTGTAGACTTGTATTCTGGGGGAGCTCAGCCTACGCACATCTCTACGCGCATCTACTGCTACTTTTCCCCTTCTTTCCTCCCTTGAGTTGTAAGTTCCTTTGAGAGCAAGGCCTGTTACTCAGACTTCAATGCACAAGAACTTTTACAGAGATAAAAACTTAACCTGGGTGACATGGAAAGTGCCAGACGAAATTTATCCAGCCTCCTTACCCTGACTTCACTCCACTTTCCCAAGCTGGACCTTAGCCCAAATTCCAATGTTGGGAGCCCCTGTTTGAGCACCTGTTACTGAGTCCTTCCTGCTGTTCTTATCAGACATGGTCCCTAGGGTTGGCCTCTCTCCTACCCTCACTTAATGATTCCAGCAAGCGAGAAATGAACTACAGGATGCCAATTAAATTTGAATTTCAGAAAAACAATCAATCATTTTGGTAGTATAACTATATCCCATGCAATAGTTGGGACAAACATATACTAAAGCCCTATCTGTTGCTTTTCTGAAATTCAGATTTAACTGGGCGCCTGGTGTTTAATCCAGCTACCTAGTTGTGGTGGGTGCTATGAATTGCCCACTCAACCTTGCTCCCTTTTAATCTCTAACGTGCTTCCATGCGCTATAGAAATTGGGAAGCTAAAATTCACACTTTCCAGACTCCATTATATCTAGATATGAATTGGATTCCAGCATTTAGGTCTACTCAGTGGGAAGCAAGGCCATCTTTTTGCCCCTTTTGGCTCTTATCTCGGGCAAGCAAGGCCATGGAGACACAAGGGTTTCATTGCAGCTACATTCCAGAGTCCATTCCTAGCTCCCTGGGTGCTGAGGGGCTGGGGAGTGGGAGGGTGGTCAGTCTCCACACTGTGTTTTCCAGGCACTAGTTTTGGGGGTGCAGTGGCTGCAGCAGCTTCCTGAGAGCTAGGTTGTGCCTACGGCAGTGTCTTCCCAAGCATTTCCTGGGCAGGTGAGCTTGGTAGAGCTTTGGAAGTCATTACTGAAGGCTCAACCTAGAGCCTACTCTGTCAATTCTTTTGAGGACATTTCTAAGCCCCTAAATCCCTGTATTATTTACTTTCTGCTTAATGTGCCTAGAATGGTACCCGTTTCCTGACTAATAAAATCATGAAACCTAGCATATTTTGTTTTTGTCCTGATATAAAAGGAAAAGCACGTGCTTTTGCATAAGGAAAACTTCAAGCATCACCTCAAGGAGAAACTTACCATTACCGTGGACCTGACTTCGGTAGCCTCCCTGACAACCATTTCAGTAACTTCATCCTGTACCTCCCTGCCCGCCTCCCTTCACACAGTCCAGCAGACTCAGCTGGTTTTCCTGGAGCACACCTATCCTGAATACCACCCACATCTCAAGTTTTCATTTCTATCCAGCCTGGGCCAACCCGGAAAATCCAGGTTGTCTAAGTCTGTGTCCAACTGAAGATGAAGGCAGATTTTGAGAATTTATGCTCGTGGAAGACAAAATAGGATGAAAAACAGAAGGTAATTGTCACTCTGAAGTGTATCTTGGCTACCAGGATATAAAACACTGGAATCGGTCACTGGGAGAAATTATGGAATTTCCATCTCCAAAGATCTCATCAGATCTTGTACGAAGGTAGTAGGTGAGGAGCAGTGGGGCTAGGCAAGGTGCAGACACCCCCAGAAGTTCCCGCGGTCGGGTGGTCTGGAGGTCACACAGGTGAGCAAGAAGCAGGACCTCCCAACAGGTAAGGGGCAAGGTAAGGCAGGCAGGGGCTCCAAGTCAATTCCTGTCCCGGTCCAGAAGTGTAGTATACAATTTCTGGGGAGTCAGGACCAATTCTGGACATAACCTGCCTCCTACCTCCCCACAGGGAAGGCTGTGCTAAGCCTCGTGTCACAAAAGTAAGTACAAGCAGAGGAATTAAGGCAGGTCTGGACCAAGCAAGACACTTTCCACAGCTTTAAAACTTCTTCTGGCCCAGAGGCTGCATCCTAGACGAGATAAACTCGCCAAATCTCTTCTTCCCTGGGATTCTGAATTCTAACCATATTTTCCTAGGGGAAGGGATCAGCCACCTACAGGGTCTTACTGACTTTTGGGGGATGATTTCTATCCTGGTGGGGCCCTTCATTCATGAACTGAGCCTCAGCTCCCCATCCCCAATGAGGTAAGGGTTGCCTGGGTATCTGTTTCCACTGGGGTGAGATCATTTGTGACAATCCATCCTGAAGATGATTTGTAAATCATCGTGGAGCGCTTGGCAGGCTGAAGACAGCAAGAAGCGTTTAGTTTTCTGATCAACATGATTTGTCAACATAAAAGGTTTGGGCTGAAGCATCCTCCAGATGACACTCGCTTCTTGGCATGGCTGAGATGGCAGCAAGGCCTTTGTTGTTTATTCATCCTGCCTGAAGGAGCTCAAGGGTGGGGGGGTGGGGGGTGGGTAGGGAGACAAGTGTTGAGGGAGAGGCTGGACACAGCTGCAGCACATCTGCGCCCTCCTCCCCCCGCAGCCAGCCTGGCCCAGTGGGAACCACAGCCTGGGCTTCCAGACCCAGCCTCCCTCTCAAGCAGCAGAGACCCTTCCCCACCTCGCTTTAGGGGGCGAAACTACTTCAGCCACCTGCTTGCTTCCCAGCTAGCCAGAGGCCAATTATCCGGACTGAAGCATAGTAGGGACCCTGGGGTGAGGGACAGAGAAAATGAAATAAGTGCAAAAGTGGATTATGATAATGAAAGACTGGTCTGCAGTGTGCTTGACATGAGCAGGTAGGGACTTTCCCCCTCAATCTGTATTTTTTTCTGGCCACAGAAATAAATACTCATGGTATAAAATTTGAAAACTACATGTAGAAAGAAACCGACCTCTGTGCCTCCCACCTGAATAATATTTTGGTGTCATTACTCCCACTGGACCACATACTCACTCTTTCAATAAAGTGTTCCAAACATCTCATAGTATTTAAGGACAAATTCACACACGTGTGAAGCCTTTCTCTGTTTTGAGCAGATTTTGTGGCCACTTCTATAAATCATCTTGGTCCAGACCTGCCTTAATTCCTCCGCTTTTACTTACTTTTGTGACACGAGGCTTAGCACAGCCTTCCCTGTGGGGAGGTAGGAGGCAGGTTATGTCCAGAATTGGTCCTGACTCCCCAGAAATTGTATACTACACTTCTGGACCGGGACAGGAATTGACTTGGAGCCCCTGCCTGCCTTACCTTGCCCCTTACCTGTTGGGAGGTCCTGCTTCTTGCTCACCTGTGTGACCTCCAGACCACCCGACCGCGGGAACTTCTGGGGGTGTCTGCACCTTGCCTAGCCCCACTGCTCCTCACCTACTACCTTCGTACAAGATCTGATGAGATCTTTTTTCTGGTCCCGGTTTACCGTCACCCTTTTGCCCCCAACACACAGTCTTCCCAGCCATCTCCCTCTGAGACACCCTTTAAATGACACCTGTGAGATTTATTCTTGCCATGGGCATCTTTTGTTTTAGCCGGCCCAGCCTCCTGCTCTCGTCTCCTGGTAAGAGGTTTTGGTTTTCCTGTGGGAAACACCCCCCCCCCCCCCCCCCGCAAAGATGGGCACAAGAACTGACCAATCAGCATGTTCCATCATCTAGACCACAGTGATTGGCTCAGGGATGGACATGTGATTTAAATTGGTCCAATGAGAGTCAGCCCTGGGACTTATGTCTTGAATTCAGAGATGAGTCCTGTCTTTCTACTGGAGATTTCTAAAATGGTAAGAGAGGACACAGAGCTTTTGAGGGCCGTGGTGTGGAGAGAGCATACCTGAGACTGATACCAGCAAAGAGGAAACCAGAGCCACAAAATGGAGAGAGGAGGTGTGGGATGTGGGGGCAAGAGAAAGATCAACCAAGCCTGGACTGCATCACTTGAGACCTTTAATTCAGCTACTAGAGACTCAGGTAGTTGTGAGTTCATAAACCCTGTTATCTCCTCTTGTTTTCTTAAGCTGATATGATTTGGGTTTTTATCATACTCAACCAAAAAATTCTGACTACTAATACAGTTTCCCTCCCGAGGAAGGGATCTTGCTTTCAAGGTCGGTTTGGACGTCAGAGAGCTTAGGTTCCTGGAGTGCAGGGCTGCACATCGCCTCGTCCCGAATGGCCAGCGAGAGGTTGGAGAGGAGCTGGCAGCTCTGAGGACCGAGATGGGGAGTGACAGAGATGCCGCAGCACCTACTGCTTCCCATCAAGGGCTTAGGGCTTGTAACGGGCTTTATTCAAAGTGGTTCTTGTGGCCGAAGCCTGCTTTGGCTCTTCTCTGCAGGTATCCTTCACCAGCAGTCTCACCAGTACCTACTAAAGAACTCCTATCTGGCTCCACCGGGAGCAGGGGACAGAGAGATGATGACAGTCACCCTCCACCCCCAGAGGGGCACCCGGTTGAGTGACTACGATTCAGTGTGGAGAAGCTGCTTTCCTCAAGCTCGTCTGGAGACTCAGAGGAGGGAGCACCTCTGCTGATGCTCCCCAGAGAAAGGTTACTTCTGAGCTTTATGCTGAGGCTTAAGGTCCTAGGAATTGGTCAGGAGAACAGTGGAAAGGTCATCCTGGAAGCAGGTGGGGAAGAGAAGTGAGATGGAGGCCATAAAAGTAGAGCAGGTGGAGGAGGGTGCCTTGGACTTGTCCAGCTGGGGCTCTGCCTGGAGGGTGGGAGTCAGATTTGTTCTGGGAGAAGCTAACCCCGGTAGAGGAGGGACCCGGAAGATGGAGCGAGTAGAATCCAGTAGCAGCAGCAGCCTTAGCAGACCTGCTCCCCCCACCTCCTCCACCCCCTCCCGCTCCCCTCCCCTCCGCCCTTACTGCTCTCTCATTTAAAGGGTGTCCCTTCCTCCCCACCCCTGCCCCACCCCCTTCCCCACCCCTCCTTCTTACTCTTAGTCACTTCTTTCTCTTTCTCTTTCCTCTCCTTCCCTTTCTTTCCCCTTCCTCCTCCCCTCCTTCACCCTTTTCTCTTCTCTCCCCTCCCGCCCCCCTTGCCCTCCTCTTCCTGCCCCTCCTTCTGCCTCCTTAGGGGAGAGGGGCTGAGCGGGGCTCCCTGCCCTCCAGCAGCTACAGTGTCTGACGGGCTTACTTTGGCCGGGAGATGCCTCCTGCCCGCAACCCCAGCCGCACCCCTGCAGCTCCCCGAGAAGGGACCTCTCGGCGGGGATTCTGCCCCCGGCCCCCACTCCTAGGAAGGGAGCTCCTGAGACCGGAGCCAGGGGCAAGGGGAAGCTGCCAGAGCAAGAAGGGAAGTGAGGACCGAGCTTATTTTCTCGTTATTATTTTTCTCCCCTGGAGGCCACGAGCAAAGACTCCTGGGCTGGAAGTCTTTCTAGATTCTCCTCCCTTGGCAGCCCAGTGCTCCTGCCCAACCTGGAGTGTTTAATTACCAAGGAAAAGAATGATTTTTTTTTCTCTGAGAATCCATTTAATTATTTGATTGCACAGTAACCAAAGAGTGTGAGAGGCCTGTAGCCAGAAGGGACTTCAAAGCAATACCTTGATGTTGCTGAGTGAGGCATTAATGGGTTCTGAAGGCAGGAGATTGCTAAAGAGGGGGAAAGGATTCAAAGCGCCTCGGGATCCTGCCAGCAATCTCAAAAAAATGCATAAACACTGGAATGCTCCGCCGAGAGGGAAGGAAAGTTCAAAGGGACTGGAAGAGTTTTCCTGTAAAGTTTAGAGTTTAAGGCGTGACTGTTGGCTACGGAGCCCCAGTGTTTGAACTCTTGTTTATTAAAAACAGTTTCCCAGTCATTCAGCGCGCTCCCAGAGACAACAGCCCAACGCAGACTTTTTCAACGTAGAAGGTTTAAAGGTTTCATTGATTTGTACCTACAGTTCCCCTCCCTGCTCTTTTGTATGGTCTTTCTTTTCTTTTATTACTACTTTTTTGTTGTTAATCAAGTTTTTAAAGTCCCACTATCAGAGTGACAGTGGAGAGAGAGAGAGAGAAAGAGAGATTGAGGAGACAGCGGGTCCTGAGTGGCTCTCTTTCTCCCATGACTCCTCCTTAGGTGCTCTCACCAGAACAGGGAGACAGGGGGCTGGACCTGATGACCCCAAACCTGCCCCACCCCAGGCCCCATGAAGCTCTCAGAGCCCGGTGGGCCTGGACTCTGGGCCCCGCTCCGGCAGGGGCTCGCTCCTCACCCCCCCGGGGGTGGGTAAAGGACACCTGTCCCCAGCCTTTGACCTCAGATAGAGCTCAAAGAAGCCTTCACCTTTCCAGGACTGATTTCCAGGTTCAAGAACATTGGCCAGTATCTTGCAGTGATCCAACCCTGTTCTTTGATGAAGGGGGGTAAAAAAGCCAGGAGAGCCCTTGAATCATAGGACTCTCTATAGCTCCCACTTCCAGGACATCAGTTTTGTTGATGTCTGCGGAACCACACTCGGGGCATCAGGCCTGGCTCACATATCCCCATGCCAGGTGGACATGAACTTGACCTGCCGGGCCAGGCCCGCCCTCCGAAAGTTTAGAGCTAGGATTTCCAGACGGGGCTGCGGCCACAGGCAGGGATGCTCCTTGCCGTTCCCCTCCCCTGGCCGTGGCCTTACTGGCTTGGAAAAGCAGAGGGTGTGTCAGGCACAGGCAGTCACAGGGCGCCCTGCTCCACCTAGAGCAAAGCAAAGTGCACTGGGGCTTGTGAGGCTTGAGAACAACTGAACCACCTTGTGCAGAGGCTGATCCCCTGGCCCTCGCCACATGGGAGCTTTTCGATCATTCCTTTGAGGACATGACTAAAATCTCACTCATCTCTATACCCCCGAACCGCTTTATCCCAGCACAAAGAACAGGGTCTTAAAATAAACACTTTGTTTTGTTTCGTTCAACCAGAAGTCCCCTCTGCTACCCATTAGGATTTTCTTTTAAAACACCATGTGGAACTTATCCAGGCTCCCCCACCCCCACCCTTGCTTTCTTTTTACAGAAAGAAGGATCTTCAGGGCAGCTTGCAAGTGTCTTTGTGACATAAGGGGGAAAATCACAAGTTCCAAAGCACAGCGTTCGTGTTTGCACCCACGTGTATTCGCTCTTGAGTATGAATTTCATTTCTTTCTGAGTCAGAGGCAGCAAGGTGCTGGCAAACGCTAACAACCAGCTCTCCAAGGGAGCGAGGCTGGATTAGTCCCGTTTGCCAATTTCCATGCTCCCCACCGTGACCGATTTCAAACCGTTCCTCTGAGGTCACTGCACCGGCACTTGGGAGGAGATGTGCACAAGAAGAGCTTACAAGGGGTAGGAGCTGGCGCTAGCACAGCGCTGAAAGTTGCTGAGTTTCTGAGAAGATCCCTGTAGAAGCTGCCTTCTATTCACAACACCTCCCCTCAGAGAGACTGCACTCCATCTAAGAGGTTAGAGGCTTTTGGTTTGATCAGAACATCAATGGAGATATAGATAAAAGCATGCAGAATGTGGCATTAGGGCAAAGGTTATTGACACTTATGTGCTTTCTTTGTGTCAGGTACCATGGAAATGGTATGTGTACAAATGGCCATGTGAAGGTGTCCATGTACACACATATGTAGGTGTGTTATAATATGATATAATACTATTGATTGACCAGAGGGATTCTTTTTTCTTGCCCATATGCTCCCCTCCTGATTCCACCCTCTCAAATTGTATTAAAAAGCATCGACGCACTTTGATGGGATGGAAAGGGTTTCCAAATTGCTATCTCACCGGTCCTCTCCAGTGAAGAAAACATCTTCAGTATATTCAGTACCTGAGGCTTGCTCAGAGACATTTATAAGTTAGAACCATGCCCTTCAGTTACCTGCTGGATGGGAATGCCATTCAGAGTCATTTTTATAAAAATCAATTTTATTGAGGTGTAATTTGCATAAAATAAAATGCTCCCTTTTGAGTGTATAATTCATTGAGTCTTGACAAGTGTAACCATCACCAAGCAAGATATAAAACATTTCTTCACTCTTTTCCCTCTGCAGTCAATCCTCCCTCTCTCACCCCCAGCTTGAGACAATCACTGATGGGCTGCCTGTCGTTGTAGATTAATTAAGCCCAGTGCTTCTCGACTGGTACCACTGACATTTGAGGTTGGATAATTTTTTGCTCCTGGGGTCATCTTGTGCGTTGTAGATGTTTAACAGCATCCCTGGTCTCTACCCACTAGATGCCAGGAGCATCTGTGCAGACATCACAATCAAAACGTCCTCAGATGTTGCCAAAATTGTCCCCAGTTGAGAGTTCTAGAATTTCCTATCTGTGGAATCATACACTATGAACTTTTTTTGTGTCTGGTTTCCTTCTCTCAGCGTAGTTTTTTGTTTTTATTCCTTCCTGTTATTGTGTGTATAAATCATTCCTTCTGATTGCAAAGTAGTATTCCGTTGTATGGATATACCATAATTAGTTGTCCATTCCATCCACCTGTTGATGGACATTTGGGTGATTACCAATATAGGGGTGTCATGAATAATTCTGCTATGAATGTCCATTTACAAATCTGTGTGGACTTGTGTTTTCAGTTCTTACAAGTAAGGAGTGAAATTGTTGAGTTGTACGTAATGGTATATTTAACTTTATATGAAACTGTCAAACTTTTCCAAAGTGGTTGTAACATTTTATATTTCCACTAGAAGGTGTGAGGCTATGCAAGAGTTCTAGCTGCTCTGTATTGTCAACAGCACTTGGGATGGTGAGTCTTTTTAACTTTAAACATTCTGGTGCCTTTGTGGCATATCTCATTGCCTCTGTCTGGTCACTAAAGACGTTTGGGCACCTTTTTTGCGTTATTGGACATTAAAATGTATCTTCCTTTGGGAAGCATCTGAACACATCTGTTGCCCATTTTAAAATTGTGGTTGTTTGTCTTATTATTGAGTTATGAGTTCTTCATTTATTTTGGATACAAATCCTTTGTCAGACACTGTATTTCAAATGTTTTCTCTCAGTCTGCAGCCCTCCTTTTCAATTCCTTAATGGTGTCTTTGAAGAGCAGATATTTTTATTTTTGTTGAAGTCCAATTTATCCATTAAAAGAATTTTATCATAGTGCTTTTTGTGTCCTATCAAAAAAAAATCTTTGCCTATTCCATGGTCATTAGATTTTTCCATATTTTTCTTCCCAAATTTTTTTACAGTATTAGCTTTACAAAGTTTAGCTTTTTGAATGATATTGGGTTAATTTTTGTCTATGATGTGAGATCAGATTCAAGGTTCATTTTTTTTCCCATATGGATGTCCAGTTGTTCTAGCACCAATTTTAAAAAAACTATCTTTTCCCTGTTGAATTTCTTTGTCATCTTTGTTGGAAATCAATTGGCCATCTATGCCTGGCCCTATTGCTGGACCCTCTAGTCTATTCCATTGATATATTCATATATTCATGTCAGTACAACATATTGCAGCTTTATAATAAATCGTGAAGACAGATAGTATAAGTCTTCCAACCTTGTTCTTATTTTTAGAATTTGTTTTTGGTTATTTTAGGTCCTTTGCATCTCCATATAAATTTTGTAATCATCTTTTCAATTAAAAAAAAAAGCAACTTTCTAAGGCTTTGATTGGGACCACACTGAATCTATAGATCAATAGCTCAATTTGAGTAAAACTAATATCTTAACAACACTGAGTCTTCCAACCCATGAATGCAGTGTATCTTACCATTTATTTAGGTCTTCTTTAATTTCTTTCCACTAGTGTTTTAGTTTTTGGTGTTCATATTTTAGATATAATTTGTTAAATTTATCCCTAAGTAAGTCATGTTTCTCTTAATACTATTGTTAGTGACATTTTTGAAATGACATTTCCCAAATGTTCTTTGCTAGTACATAAATATATAATTGATTTTTATATTGTCCTTGAGTCATGTAACCTTGCTGAATTCACTTATTATTTCTATTAGTTTTTTAAAATAGTTTCTTAAAGATTTTCTTTGTACACAATCCTCTTTGTTGACTAGGACCTGCCATGAAGTGCTAAATAAAATTTGTGAGGTCAGATATCATTGTTGTTTCTGATCTAAAGTGGTATGTGTTGTCACTCACAATTAAGTCTGCTATGAGTGATAGGTTTTTATAGATACTCTATGTCAGGTTAAAGAATTGCTCTTTTGGCTCAGCAGGTAAGAATGCTTGCCTGCCAAGCCCGAGGACCCGGGTTCGATTCCTGGTGCCTGCCCAATAAAAAAAAAAAAAAAGAATTGCTCTTCTAGCTTATTGAGAGTTTTATTATGAATGCAGGTTGAACTATTTCATATCTTTTTCCTATATCAATTCAGTTGATCATGTAGTTATTCTCCCTTATTCTGTTAATACTGTAAAACTGATTTATAAGGGTTAATTTTCAAAAGTTAAATTGTCCTAGTATTCCTGAGATGAGCCCCACTATGTCCCTGAGAGATATTGGTGTGTAGTTTTCTTTTCTTGTGTCTTTGTCTGGTTTTGGTGTCGAGGTAAGGCTGGAGAAGAGGTCCCTTCTCCTCTTTCCGTTCTCTGAAAGAGTTTGTGAAAGACTGGCATTGTCTCTTCCTTAAACTTTCAAATGAATTTATCAGTGCAGCCATTTAGCCTAAAGTTTCCTTTTGTTGAAGGTTTTTTTCCTTAAGTTCATCTATTTATTTTTATTAGAGAAAGTATAGGTTTACAGGAAAACTATGCAGAAAATACAGGGTTCCCTTTTACCCACCTCCTTCACACACACAGCTTTCCTTATTATTAACTCTGCATTGGTATGGTACCCCTTCTATAATTGATGCGACAATATTATTATAATTATACTATAGTCCATAGTTTATATTTCAATTCACTGTTAGTCTTTTTTTTTTTTTTAATGTATTCTCGTAACATATATATGACCTAACATTTCTCCTTTTAACCACACTCCAGCATATAATTCAGCGGTGATAGTTACATTTGCAGTACTGTGCACCTCGCCACCACCCATCACTGTGGCTTTTCCATGCATCACCCCAAACAGAAACTCTACCCATTAAGCGTTAATTCCCCATTCCCTCATCTGGTCCCTGGTAACCTGTGTTCTACTATGAATTTCCTTATTCCGTGAGATAATACAATATTTGCCCTGTTGTGTCTGCTTTACTTTCACTCACCACAATATCTCCAAGATTCACCTATGTTGTTGCATGTATCAGAACTTCCCTCCTTTTTATGGTTGAATAATATTCCACTGCATGAAGAGACCACATTTTGTTTATCCATTCGTCTGCTGATGGACACTTGGGTTGATTCCACCTTTTGTTAATTGTGAATAATGCAATTGTGAACACTGGTGTGCAAATAGCTGTTCAATTTTTAATTACAACTTCAGTTTCCTTAATTGATTAGGCTAGTTCTGTTTTCTTATTTATTTTTGGGCCAATTTTGGTTATTTTTGCCCCTCAAATAATTTTCTCACTTAATCTAAGTTGTCAAATTTATTTACATGAAGTTGTTCATGATATTCCTTCTTCTTCTTTTATCATCTACAAGATTTGTAATGATGCCACCTTTTTTTTTTAGGGAAAAATCTGTGTATTCTCTCCTTTTCCTTGACAGGTCTACTTAGAGATTTACAATTTTATTGATTTTTTTCTAAGAACCTGCCTTCAATTTCATTGTCTTTCTATGGCATATGTGTTTTTATTTCTTTGGTTTCTGCCTTTATTATTTCCTCCCTTCTATTACTTTGGATTTAAATTGCCTTTCTTTTACCAGTTTCTCAGACTGGAAGCCTAAGTAGTTGATTTTAGATTTTTCTTCTTTTCTCAGTAAGCATTTAAATCTATAAATTTCCCTCCAAATTTTGTTGGGTTTTCATTATCATTCAGTTCAAAAATACTTTCTAATTTCTCTTGGAATTTTTTCTTTGATGCACAGGCTAATTAGAAGTATACTGTTTAGTTTGCCAATATTTCAGGATTTTCCATACTTTTTCTATTATTGGTTTTAATTTAATTCCATGGTGGTCAGTGAATATAATCTATGCTTTTATTCCATTTACATGGATCTATCCATTGTTTTATGGTGTAGCAAATGGTCTATCTTAATGAATGCCCTATGCGCATCTTGAAGAGAATGGGTAATCTACTGATGCTGGATGGAGTATGCTATTCATGTCAATTAGGTCCATTTGGTTGATGATGTTGTTCAAGTCTTCTAAATCTTTACTACTTTTCTGTCTATTTGCTCTATTAATTACTGAAAAAAAAGTTTTGATCTCTGTACGTATAATTGTAGATTTGTTCCTTTCTCCTTTTAGTTCTGTCATTTTTTCCTTCATGTATTTTGAAACCCTGAAATTATATACACATTTTTTTTTTTTTTTTTTTTTTTTTTTTTTTTTTAGGGAGGAAGGGAAGGAAAGACAGAGAAGGAAGGAAGGATGGAAGGAAGGAAGGGAGGAAGAAAGGGAAACATTTTTAAACATTTTCTTGTTTTATTATATTTTGTTTGTTTGTTTGTTTTTTACATGGGCTAGGGCCGGGAATCGAACCGGGGTCCTCCGGCACGGCAGGCAAGCACTCTTGCCCGCTGAACCACCGCGGCCCGCCCTACACATTTTACATTGATGTGTCTTCTTGATGAATTGACCCTTTCAGCATCTCTTTTTATACCAATAGTATTCCTTGTTCTGAAGTTCATTTTGTCCAATATTAATATACTTAACTTTCTTATGCATGTTGTATCTTTTTCTCTCCTTTTATTTTTACCCTATCTATATTTTTAAATCTAAAGTATATTTCTTATACATAGCATAGAATTGTATCTTGTTTTTTAATTTTTTATTAAATAAAAAAATTACAAGAAACACAAACATTCCCAACACATACACTCAGCAATTCACAATATCATCATATAGTTGCATATTCATCATCATGATCATTTCCCAGAACAATAGCATCAATTCAGAAAAAGAAATAAAAAGACAACAGAAAAATAAAACAAACAGAAAAAAATTCTTATATACCATACCCCTTACCCCTCCCTTTCACTGATCACTAGCATTTCAAACTAAATTTATTTTAACATTTGTTCCCCCTATTATTTATTTTTATTCCATATGTTCTACTCATCAGTTGATAAGGTAGATAAAAGGAGCATTAGACACAAGGTTAAAACATTGGTGTGTAAGTGTCCATTTGTGTCCTTGCCCTCATGTCCTTTGAATAGAGACAGCATATAGATGGGTCCTATTTTTTGATCCATTCTGCCAGACTATGTCTTTTGATTGGAGAGTTTAATCCATTAACATTCAGTGTTATTACTGCATGGGTAGTACTTTCTTCTACTATTTTGCCTTCTGGATTTTATATGTCATAACTAATATTCCTTCTTTTTACCTTTACTCATAGTCTTCCTTTCTACACTCTTCTCCACACCTCTCTCTTCTGTCTTCGTATCTGTCTCTAGTGCTCCCTTTAGTATTTCTTGCAGAGCTGGTCTCTTGGTCACAAATTCTCTCAGTGCTTTTTTTGTCTGAAAATGTTTTAATTTCTCCCTCATTTTTGAAGGACTTTTTGCTGGATATAGAATTCTTGGTTGGCAGTTTTTTTCTTTTAATAATTTAAATATATTATCCCACTGTCTTCTCGCCTCCATGGTTTCTGCTGAGAGATCTGTGCATAGTCTTATTGGGCTTCACTTGTATGTGATGGATTGCTTTTCTCTTGCTGCTTTCAAGATCCTCTCTTTCTCTTTGACCTCTGACATTCTGATTAGTAAATGTCTTGGATTATGTCTATTTGGATCTATTCTCTTTGGGGTACACTGCACTTCTTGGATCTGTAATTTTAAGTCTTTCATAAGAGTTGGGAAATTTTCAGTGATAATTTCCTCCATTAGTTTTTCTCTTCTTTTTCCCTTCTCTTCTCCTTCTGGGACACCCACAACACGATATTCGTGCGCTTCATATTGTCTTTCAATTCCCTGAGTCCCTGCTCATATTTTTCCATTTTTTTTCCTATGGTTTCTGTTTCTTGCTGGATTTCAGATGTTCCATCCTCCAGTTCAGAAATCCTACATTCTGTCTCTCGAAATATACCATTGTAGGTTTCCATTGTTTTTTTCATCTCTTCTACTGTGTCTTTCATTCCCATAAGTTCTGTGATTTCTTTTTTCAGACTTTCAGCTTCTTCTTTTTGTTCTTTCCTTGCCTTCTTTATATCCTCCCTCAATTCATTGATTTGGTTTTTGATGAGGTTTTCCATGTCTGTTTGTACATTCTGAATTAATTGTTTCAGCTCCTGTATGTCATTTGAATTATTGGTTTGTTCCTTTGACTGGGCCACATCTTCAATTTTCCTAGTGTGATTTGTTATTTTTTTGCTGGCGTCTAGGCATTTAATTACCTTAATTAGTTTATTCTGGAGATTGCTTTCACTTCTTTTATCTACGGTTTTCTTGCTGGATGAATTTGTTGTCTATCTGTTCTTTGACATTCTGTTCAGCTTTATCTGGACCTCTAGCTTAAGTTTTGTTTAACAGAGGAGAATTTTTCAGTTCTTGTTTTCTTGTTTCTTGCCCTGCTTGTGTGGTGTATTTTTTCCCCCACACTTAGGAGGGTCTACTTAGATATTATAGACCCCAGCCAGATTTTCCCAGGCCAAACTATCCTCCTATGAGGAGGAAAGAGTTACCTGCGTCAGTTTTCCCTAAGGGTGAGACCCAGTAGGTTGAAAGACTTTCCTGTGAAGTCTCTGGACTCTGTTTTTCTTTTTTTTTTGGACTCTGTTTTTCTTATCCTGCCCTGTGTGTGGTGCTTGTCTGCCTGCAGGTCCCATCAGCGTAAGATGATGCAGTTCCTTTAACTTTGGTGGACTCTCCCTGCTGGGGGCGTGGTGGAGACAGAGGAGAGGTTGTGGGCTGGCTTTAATGGCTTCAAATTACCAAGCCCTGGTGTCTGAATTCCTTGAGGGAGGGATTCCACCTGAGTTGGGCTTCATCCCTCCTTGGGGAAGGCACAGGCTCCAGACAAACCCCCCAAAGAGCTCACTTCTGCCTATGCCTGGGGCAGTTGCAGCCTGAGAAGTAGTCCTGCCACTATATCCAAAGGCATTCAAGCCTTTGTAGAAACACAGCCACAAACCTCTGTTTCCTTCTTTTTTTCCCCCCCCTTTTTCTGTCAGCCATGCCCCCTTGGCACCGGGGCAAAAATGAGCAACCTCCGCTTTGACCAGGTTCACCTAAGCTGGGGGCCTGTTTTTAGTAGTCAGAATTTGTTAATTAGTTCCACAACTGGCGTTTGATTGTGCCCAGTCCCTGCTGCTGGCAAAGTCCTTTCCTTTCCCCTCTGGGAAGCGGCCCGTGGGGGAGGGGCGCTGGCCACCGCACCTTTGGGAACTCACGGTTCTGGGGGGGCTCTCAGCTGGTCCAGCTGGTCAAGACTGGGGTACGCTGTGTGTCTGGTCCCTGATGTGGCCCCAGGAGCTGTTCTGTTCTGTTTCTGGTTACTTAGTAGTTGTTCTTGAGGACGAACTAAAATGCACACATTGTTAAGCCGCCATCTTGACCCGGAAGTCCTCTTGTTTTATTTTTAAAATCAGGATTCATGATAATAAAAATCAAGATTCATGGTAATCTCTGCATTTTTTTTTTCTTTTTTGTATGCTGCATGGCAGGGTCACACTTCATTCTTTTCCATGTGAGTATCCTGTTATTGCAGCACCATTTGTTGAAATTTTTTTCTGGGTGGGGAATTGCATTGGGTGGGAATTGAACCTGGGTCTCCCACATGGCAGGCGGAAATTCTACCACTGAACTACGCTTGCACCCCTAATCTTTGCCTTTTAATTGGAGGGTTTATACTATTTGTAATTTCATGTAATTAGCAAAATGATTGGGCTTAAGTCTAGCATTTTGCTACTTTTTTCATTTGCCACACTTCTTTTTTTTCTCTTTTTTTCCTCTCTAACTTCTCACAGACTACTTTCAAAGAATTTTAGGGTCTTGTTTTAAAATCGCCACTTTCGCAAGGGTGCAAGGAAGAGGAAAGTGACAAGGATAAGTCTAGGATTTGAGTGAAGTCATTGGGGAAATGGCTGACCCATCTCTTCCCAATTCCATGTTCAGTGACATCATGACAGACACTTGAAATCAGCCATGGTGGGCGTATTTTCACTATGGAATTTGACAAAAACTATAAATCAGAACTTTCTCTTTAGGAAAGCCAGTTTACCAGCACAACCCTGGGAACTCATAGCACAATGACTGGCAATATGCATTTATTGAGTTTCACTGAATTAAATGGAAAAATAATGAATTTCTTTTGAGGCCCTGAGTTTCAGAAATCAGAAAAGCATGGTTGGAAATTTAGGGTGAAGCCAGGGCTGAAAATTTGTTTTGGGTGTCATCTGAACTTGGAGGTAGACTTGTAACTGAGAGGTAGAATTAAGAACTGGAATCAAGGGGACAGGTCTGAGAGGTGGGAAGAAATCAGGGCAGGCTAGGGCAAAATTTTCATGCCAAGCTTTGTGGAGTTTGGTCAACCGCGTCTGATGGGACAGAAGGTCAAGGAGGAAGAGGACCAAGAAAAGACAGAGCTGTTAGGAAGTTGGTGACTACTGAAAAACCAGTTAGTGGAAGAAGAGAGCGAGATCTTAGGCAGAAGCTGGCTGCGAGGGTGAACCTTTGTTTCCCCGTATGTCATCCATGGACCAGCAGCATCAGGGTCTTCTGGGATCTAGTTAGAAAGGCAGAATCTCAGGCCCTTCTTCAGATGTGCTCACTCAGGATCTGCAGTGTAACAAGACCCCAGTACTTTTCAAACTCGAACGTGCATATGAGCCTGCTGGGAATGTGTGATGCTGACCCTTGTCATTCCTGGGTGGCACTTTGGGTGCCAGACTAGCCTGTAAAGGGTAGCGCTTAAGCTTTTAGGCTCTGGCTAAAAAACCTGACCATGGCATTCAGACCCCATCTCTGCTATGAACTGTGTGACCTCCAGCAAGCTAACCTCCTTGCACTCAGTTTGTTCATCCACCAAAACCAAGGATCACAATAGAACCAACCCTTCCTGATAGTGGGCAGATTGAAGGAGAGATAATGAAGCCCCTCCCCCCTCCACTCAGAAAGTTGCCCATTAGAAGTTGACTAAGTGCAGACATTCCAAGTTATAGAGAAGAGGTGAAGGGGGTTTGGAAAAGGAAAAGACTGGATGAGCCTTGGTGGAGGCCACAAGAGAGAGCAGTTACTGAAGCTCAGCATCGCTGAAAGGAAATGCCCCCCAGAGACCCGGCATATGCCGGTTTCTCCAGCCATGGGCAGGGCTGCGCACAGTAGGGACAAAGCGATTTTGATGGTGATTTTGGCTGAAGAAGGCTGGGCTGAACTGTCTGGCCATGGGATCCAGCCTGGGTAGAGTAACCCTTGCTAGGGGAAGGCACTAATCTAAGGAAGACATTGATAATGAAGAACATCCTTTGTCCATAGCAGCAGGAGACACTTTCTTTATTCATATGGATTAGACTATAACCTGGTAGTCCTACTTCTAGGTATACACCCCAAAGAATTGAAAGCAGGGACTTGAACAGATATTTGTAAGCCAATGTTCCTAGCAGCATTATTCACAATAGCCAAAAGGAGGTAACAACCCAAGTGTCTATTAACAGATGAATGAATAAACAAAATGTGGTATAGATACAAGAATATCCTTTAGCCATAAAGAAGGAATGAAGTTCTGATACATGGGGCAATGTGGATGAATCTTGAAGACATCAGGTCGAGTGAAACAAGCCAGACACAAAAGGACAACTGTCATATGATCTCACTCACATGAAACAACCATACTGCAAATTCGTAGAGACAAAAAGTCGATTACTGGTTATTTATCCGAGGTGGGCTGAGGGTGGGGAGTAGAGAGTTAAGGCTTAATGGGTGGAAGTTTCTATTTAGGGTAATGGAAAATTGTTGGTAATGAATGGTGGAGAGGGTAGCAAAACATCGTGAATGCAATTAACACACTAAATTGTACACTTGAAAGTGGTTAAAATGGGAAATTTAAACTGTGTGTATGTTGTCACAATAAAAAATAAAGAAAAACAACAACAATGTTCACATAAACTCACACCAGCAAAACAAACAAAAAACAAAAGGACATCACATCACTTTGCCTGTACTGGAATGCAAATATGTTATTAAAAGGGGAAAAAAAAAGCTAAGAGGTTGGGAAGCTGGGAAGCTGTGCTGTGAACACAGGACTCCACCCCGGGGGCTCCCCTCTGTTTTCCTGGCTTCTCCTCAGACACCAGGCTCACCTTTGGCTCCTTCTCCCCACTCTGTCCTCTGGGGTTTGTACCAAACCTTGGCCCAGGAACCTTGGCCTCTCCTGGCCGTCCTCCCACTGTATCCTGTCCCTATTCCCTGCCCTTCTGCTCCCAAGGCCTGAGGACAGTACTCCTGCAGCCTCTCCACCCAAGGGGGCTGGGGACCCTGCCTGGCCAGCAGTCTAGACGTGACACAGCGTGAGAATGGGGGCAGCACCCCCTCCATATTTAATTCAAAAGAAGGAAATATTAAACTGCAAAATAAATGCAAAGAAGTCTAACAATTTCTGATTTTTTCCTATTGTGAAGCTTCTGGGAAACATTTAAAAACTATTTAGGGGACGTGCTTTGTAGGTGGCTGTCTAAGCGCATGCTTCGATTCACCACTAGGAATTCCAACACAGCAGATGCTACACCGCCCCCTTCCCCGCATCAATTTCCTCAAGGTAGGACTGGCTGATATGCTTGTCTGCCCGGCACTCCTTCCCTTGGGACACTTCCTCGCCCCACACTACTTGATTCTGGAGAGCTTCTGTCATAGGGCCCTGCCTCCTGCCAAAGGAGCGGGCAAGAGACCTAGAGGGAGCACTCAGCTACCTCAGTCCCCTGGGCCAGGGCTTGGCTCAAGGATGGGCACAGCTTCCCAACCACCTGTAGTGTCTTCTTCCCTCTGATCTAGTCCTTCTCCTCCTCCTCCTCCTCCTTCTTCCTCTACCCATATTTGTTATCCCAGTGCATACAAAGTATCGCGACAAACTTTTTTCTTCTATAATTTTCTTTGAAAACACGATTTGGGGAAGCTGTATAGTGTAGTATTCTATTATATATCCCTGTATGTGTACATATATATTCTATTTGTATATATATACACACACACATATATATTCTATTTTTATATATATACAAAATTTATTAAACCAGTCCTTATTTTCAGACATTTAGGTTATTCACAATTTTAAAATCATCATGAAGAACTCTATGATTAATATTCTTATATGTAATCTTTATATATAATTTGAATTATTTTCTTAAGAGACATCCCAAAAAGTGAGTCAAACGATATGGAGATTTTTTTTTCCAGGAGCAGGTTTATTGTGTTTGAGATGATATATTAGGTGCTCTCTGAGCTCCAGATGATTAAAGAAAATCCTCTTATTACAAATCGACAACGGTAAAAGGTAAAACATTTTTCACAACAGCGTGTACCACGTACTCAGGAGTAGATCTGGGTTTAATACAAATGACGTTAATTCCTAGTCATCTACGGCTACTTTGTTACTTCATGCGGATAAGGAATTAGGCTGAAATGCACTGATGATTGGTAGACTTCAGGACCAGTATCCTTAGTACATCACAGAATACATTTTGATACCCCAAAGAAGCAAGACTGGCAAGCAGGCGTTTTAAACGTAGCGAATCTACGGCTACAAAGTTCTACTCTTGATAGCATTTACCTTTTGGGGGAGTCTCCCAGTCTCCCAAGAGTCAAAGCAGGGAGCAGAACCAGCATAACATATCCACAGAGGTGCTATTGAGAAGGCCTTAAAGATTTACAGCAGAGTGGGGTCGAAGTCATGGCAGTTACTGGTTGCGTGTCCCTTGGCCGGCTGGCTGGCTCTCCTGCCATGTTCTGCTCTGTTGCTCAAACACTGAGTGGCTCTGCTTCCAACTAGAGGGTTGCAGGGCTGCAGCCTGTCAAAAGGAAGCAGATGGACAACAATCCCTCTGAGACAGGCAAAGCGGGACTCCAGCGGTCTTCGATGATGTCCCAACAGATGACTCCTTGACTGTTGGTGCTGCAGTGATAGATTCTGGTGCGAAAAGTAACCTTTGGTGGCTTCAATGGACAATCTGATGAAAATGTGATATCCAGAAAAAACGCACCACCCGCAGATACAAAACCTGGTGGACCAAGGACAGTCCATCTCCGTTCATAAATGTCCTCCCCGAGGGGCCCAGCACTGCAGTGAGGAGGAGAAGCGAGGGATGTTTCAGCTAGCTCCTTCTGAGTTCTTCCAGCTCCAGCAGATAGCTGAGCAGTGGTTTTGCTAGAGAGGTTGGTGTTTTGCTTCTACTGGGGAGCAGAAGGTTTTCTTGCTTCTTCTTCAGGCTGTGGAGTGGCTGGATCTCGCCCATCCACATCTGACCTCCCACTGCGGGTGCTGGGACTCTCATCATCCGACCTTTGCTTATCACTCGACATCTTGGTGAAGTTATTTCCTGGAAAACTCAGCCACCCGACCCGCCTGGCCCACACGCGCGCTGCTATGGTATGGGGGAGGGAGGGAGAAAAAAACCCTTCCTTAAGGAAACGGAGGCAGCCGAGGGTGGAGGGTGCATATGGAGGTTTTAATTCATATTAGCAAATTGTCCCCAGAAATGTTGTATCACTTTATATTTTCACTGGATTTGAATCAGAGTTCCTGTTTCCAAAGCAGTTCTTTTTTCTTTTTTCTTTTTTTTAACTTTGAATGAAAGAAGTTGTAGGTTTACAGAACAATCATGAATAAAATATAACAACCCATCATGCACTGGTGTGGACTATTTGTTACAATTGATGATAGAACATTTTTATAATTGTACTATTAATTAAAGTCTATGGTTTAACATAGGGCTCCTTGTGTAGTGTAGTTCCTTGGATTTCTTTTAAAAATTTTTGTTCTGTTACTACATATAAAATCTAACATTTCCCCTTTCAATCATATTCAGACATATATTTCAGTGCTGTTAATTGCATTCATAGTGCTGTGCTCCCACCACCACCACCCATTACCAAAACATTTCCATCATTCCAATGAAGAACCCTGTACATTTTAAGTCTTAACTTCCTGTTTCCTATCCCCATCCCATCTCTTGGTAATCTATATTCTAGATGCTAACTCTAAGAGTTTGTTTATTCTTATTATTCCAAAACAATGAGATCAGACAATATCTGTCCTTTGGAGTCTGGTTTATTTTACTCAACATGATGTTTTTAAGGATCATCCGTGCTGTCCCATGGGTCAGAACTTCGTTCCTATTTATAGCTGAATAATATTCCATTGTATGTATAAACCACACTTTATCCATTCATTGGTTGATGGACACTTGGGTTGCTTCCATCTTTTGGCAATTGTGAATAATACCACTATAAACATCGGTGTGCAAAGATGTGTTCCTGTCCCTATTTTCAATTCTTTTGGGTATAACATAGCGGGATTGCCAAGTCATAGGGTAGTTCTATGCTTAGCTTTCTGAGGAAACGCCAAACTGTTTTCCACAGCAGCTGCACATTTTACATTGCCATCAGCAATGAATGAGTGTTCCTATTTCTTCATGCCCTCTCCATCACTTGCTAGTTTCCATTTTTCTAATAGCAGACCTTCTAAAGGGTGTGAAATGGTATCTCGTGGAATTGATTTGCATTTCCTGATAGCTAATGATGTTGAGTGTCTTTTCATGTGTTTTCTGGTCAACTGTATATCTTCTTTGGAGCTCCATTTTTAATTGTATTTTTTGTTGTTGTTAAGTTGAAGGATTTGTTTATATATTCTGGATATTAATCCTGTATCAGTTATGTGGTTTCCAAATAATTTCTCCCATTGTGTAGGTTCTCATTTTACATTCTTAATAAAGTCCTTTGAGGAACAAAAGTTTTAAATTTTGATGTGGTCCCATTTACCTATTTTTTTTTGTTGTTGCTTGTGTATTGGATATAAAGTCTAAGTAATCATTGCCTATTGGACAAACTTCTGAAGGTGCTTCCCTACCGTTTTCTTCTAAGAGTTTGATAGTTCTAGCATTTATATTAAGGTCTTTGATCCATTTTGAGTTGATGTTTTGTATGTGGTATGAAGTAGGGGTTCTTCTTTTCCTCCTTCTCCTCTTCCTCCTCTTCCACTTCCTCCTTCTTCTTTTCCTCCTTCTCCTTCTTCTTTTGCAAATAGAGATCCAGTTTTCACAGCACCATTTGTTGATGACTTTCCTTTCTCAATTAAGTGGTCTTGTCCCTCTTGTCAAAAATAAGTTGGCCATAAATGTGAAGGTTGATTTCTGAGCTCTTGATTCTATTCTATTGGTGTATATATATGCCTGTGCTTGTACCAGTACCGTGTTGTTTTGATTAGTTTGGCTTTGTGAGTCCTCCAGCTTCATTCTTCTTTTTCTAGATGGCAGCAGCTGTTCGGGGCCCCTTACCCTTCCATATGAAATTTTTTTTTGGGGGGGGAGGGTACATGAACTGGGAATCGCACCCAGGTCTCCCGCATGGCAGGTGAGAATTCTATCACTGAAATCCATATGAATTTGCTGATTGGCTTTTCCATTTCTACAAAGGTTGTTGGAATTTTGATTGGGATTGCATTGAATCTATAAATTGCTTTAGGTAGTATTGACATCTTAATAATATTTAGTCTTCCAATCCATGAACAGGGAACATCCTTCCATTTATTTAGGTCTTCTTTAATTTCTTTTAGCAATGTTCTATAGTTCTCTGTGTAGAAATCCTTTACACACTTGGTTAGATTTATTCCTAGATATTTGACTATTTTAGTTGCTATTGAAAATGGAATTTTTTTTCTAGATTTCTTCTTCTGATTGTTCATTGCTTGTGTATAGAAACACTACTGATTTGGGGGTGTTGACCTCATACCCCACCACTTTGCTGAATTCATTTGTTAGTAGTAGAAGGTTTTTTTTTCTTCTTCTTCAGGTTTTTCTGTATATAGGATAATATCATCTGTCAATAGGGAAAGTTCTAGTTCTTCCTTTCCAATTTGGATTTCTTTTTCTTTTTCTTGCCATGTTTCTTTTTTTTTGTCTAACTGCACTGGCAAGAACTTCTGGTACCATGTTAAGTAATAGTAGAGACAATGGGAACCCTTCTCTTGTTCTTGATCTTCAAGGGAAAGCTTTCAGCCTTTCACCATTGAGTGAGATGTAAGCTGTGGGCTTTTCATATATGCCTTTTATCATATTGGGGAAGTTTTTTTCTATTCCTAGTGTTCTAAGTGTTTTTATCAAGAAAGAGTCCTATATTTTGTCAAATGCCTTTTCTGCATCAGTTGAGATGATTATTTTTTTCTTCATTCTGTTAATATGGTGTATTACATCAATTGATTTCTTTATGTTGAACCAACCTTGCATACCAGGGATAAATCCCACTTGATCATGGTGTATATTTCTTTTAATATGCTGTTGGTTTGGTTTCCTAACATTTTGTTGCGAATTTTTGTGTTTATATTCATAAGAGAAATTGGTCTGTAGTTTATTTTCTTGTGGTAAATTTATCTAGCTATGGTATGAGGGCAATGCTGGCCTTGTGGAATGTGTTAGGGAGTGTTCCCTCCTCTTCAATTTTTTGGAAGAGTTTGAGCACAATTGGAGTTAAGTCTTTTTAGAATGTATGAGAGATTCCCCTCTGAAGACATCTGGCCCTGGGCTTCCTTTGATAGGAGGTTTTTGATCACAAAATCTCTTTATTAGTAATTGGTTTGTTGAGATCTGTTTCTTCTTGAGTCAATGTAGGTAGTTTGTGTGTTTCCAAGGATTTGCCAATTTTGTTTAGGCTATCTAATTTATTGGCATACAGTTGTTCATAGTATCCTTTTATAGTCTGTTTTATTTCAGCATGCTCAGTAGTAAATAGCTCTTTTTATTTCTGATTTTTGTTATTTGTATGTTCTCTTTTTTTTCTTTGTCAGTCTAGCTAAAGGTTTGTAGATTTTATTGGTCTTTTCAAAGAAACAACTTTTGGTTTTGTTGATTCTCTCTATTGTTTTTTTATTTCCTATTTCATTTATCTCCACTTTAATCTTTGTTGTTTCCTTCCTCCAGCTTCCTTTGAGTTTAGTTTGCTTTTCTTTTTCTAGTTTTTCCAGTTTTGAGTTTAGATCTCTGATTTGAAGTCTTTCTTCTTTTTTAACATAAGTATTTAGAGTTATAGATTTCCCTCTCACCATTGCCTTCACTGTATCCCATAAAATATTGTATTTTAATTCACTTCAATTTTCTTAATTTCACTTCAGATTTCCTCTTTAACCCATTGGTTGTTTAAGAGAATGTTATTTAATTTCTGCATATTTGGTAATTTTCTATTTCTCCCTCTGGTTTTGATTTCTAGTTTCATTCCACTGTGGTCAGAGGAGACATACTGTATACCTCTAATGACCCAGCATATGGTCTATCCTGGAGAATGATCCATGTGTACTCAAGAAGAAAATGTCTTCTGTTTTTTGTTGGCTGCAGCGTCCTTCATATATCTGTTAGGTCTAGTTGGTTTAGCGTATCGTTCAAGTCCTGTACTACCTCACTAATCTTCTGACTAGATGTTCTATCCGTTATTGAGAGTGGTGCACTAACATCTTCTGCTGTTAATGTAGAATAGTCAATTTCTCCCTTCAAATCTGTCAATATTTGCTTCATAAATTTTGGGGCTCTGCTGTTAGGTGCATATGTATTTATAATTGTCATATCTTCCTGTTGAATGTCCGGTTTATCAGTATATAATGACCACTTTGTCCCTTGCAACTGTTTTATAGATAAAGTCTATTTTACCTGATATTTATATAGCCACCCCAGCTCTCTTTTGTTACTACTTGCATGGTATATATTTTTCCATCCTTTCACCCTCAACCTACTTGTTGCATCTTTGACATGGAAATGAATCTTGCAGGCATATGTAGTTGGGTCATGCTTTTTCATCCATTCTGCCAATCTTTGCCTTTTCACTGGTGACTTTGTTCCATTTACACTTAAAGTCACTCCTGATAATACATGCCTTTTTTTTTTTTTTTTTGCCATTTTGCTATTTAGCCTTTGCAAGTCTGATACCTTTTGTGTTCCTCACTTCTGTTAAAGCCTACCTTTATAGTCATTCGCTTTTTTGAGTTGTATCAAATTTGATTTCTATCTGGATGTATTTTTCATCTGTTTTCCTTATGGTTACTGTGTTAGGGTTCTCTAGAGAAACAGAACCAACAGGAGAGATCTGAAAATATGAGATATATAAAGGTGTCTCATGCAACAGAAGAGTCCAAAATCTGTAGGGCAGGCTGATACAGGGTTTGGACGAATTCCACAGGAGAGACTCGCTGGCTGAAGAAGCAAAAGAGTCTCCCTTCTTCCTTGAAAGCCTTCAACTGATTGGAGTATCTCGTTGTGGGAGGCACACCTTAGTTGATCACAGATGTAATCAGTCACAGATGCAATCGACTGACTGATGATTTAATCAACCAACCACAAAATATCCTTGCAGCAACAGTTAGGCCAGTGCTTGCCTGACCAGACAACTGGGCATGGTCATTTGGCCAAGTCGACCCCAGAACCTACCCAGCACAGTTATCATGGTGTTAAAATGTAATATTTTAAATATATAATAATCATATTTGGTTTCATATCAACTTAACTTCAACAGCATGCACACATACTTTTCCCATACCCCTCTATTCCACCACCATTTATTTTGTCCTGCAGACCCCTTACATCTTTGTACATTGTATGTCAAAAAACTAGACTTATTATTTTTTATGCATTTGCATTTTAGCACCTGTAGGAAGTAAGAAGTGGAGTTACATACCAAACAATAAAATACAATAATACTGGCATTTATAATTACCCCGATGGTTACCTTTTCCACAAATCTCAATTTCTTTATGCTGTTTTGAACCACCATCTTGTGTCCTTTCCTTTAAGCACTGCTTGTCGGGCAGATGTAGTGGAGTTCATCAGCTTTTGTTTATCTGAGGATGTCTTAATCGTTCCTCATTTTTGAAAGGGAGTTTCTCTGGATATAAAAGTCTTGGCTGGCTGTTGTTTTCCTTCAACTATCTGTCCGCTGCAGCCCTGAGGAAGTGCTGTGTCTTTAAATCTCCCCAGCCTCATCCACTGAGGGTTGAAACTATGGTTGCCCTCAAAACCTGTAACAAGGGACCCTAATTTGTTCATCAAGAGCCGTGATCAGCAGTCAGCAGTGCCCACACCTGTTCTTGGGGAAGAGGATTATGTCCCTTTCTTTCACTAGGAGCTACCCAGGGACTGCGTGGAAGCCTCCTACAAGAGTAGGGGATGGGTGCTGGTAGCCATTGTAAGGAGATAGCTATGTTCAGCTTTTTCTGTGATTTATCTGCCTCTTTCTCCTGCTCTTCCTTGGATGCTGTACAGTATTCTCTGGCCTCTAGTGTTTCCAAATAGTCATTTCAGACAGTTCCTCCCTGTCTAAGAGGTGTTTTGGTGGGAGGACTGAGTCCTGGAGATTCCTAGGCCACCATCTTGCTTGGAAGTCTCTCCCGTACTCTTGCCAACAATGAACATTTGCTTTTAATAGTTGTCAAATGTGAATAATGGAATTTTACTGTTATTTTAGTCTCCATTTATTTTATTAATCACAAGGCTATACTTTTTACATTTGTGTTTCTTCATTTGTAAATTCCCTATTCATGTCCATTGAAATTATTTTTTAAACTGGGATTTTCCATTCTTTTTGTTGTTGTTGCTGAATATTTGTTTTTGTTTGGTTTTTCATTTGTTTGTTTGTTTTCGGGAAGTGCATGGGCCAGGAATCAAACCCGAGTCTCCCGCATGGCGGGCAGTGATTCTACCACTGAACTACCCTCACAACCCCCATTCTTTTTTACTAATTGATTTTTAAGTGTTTTTTTTTTGTATTTATAGAAATCAAATTTATTGAAGAACTTTTCACATCTTAGAGCTCCACCTTACGTTTATGGTTATATAATTAGCATTCTTACTTAATATAGATGAAACCCACTGCTTTAAGGTTAAAACAATGACATTAGTTGCTTTCATTGAATAATATGCAGGAACTGTTAAAAGAGTAAATGGATGTGGACTTGGCAAAAATGTTGGTGAGAGAAGGTGAAAAGATGTACTGCCATAATCCTCGGTACCATGAATATTTAGACATCACACCCATTAATACGGTTCTAATTTGAAAAAGGAAATTTTGCGGATGTAATAAAGGTTACTAAGCAATGGACATGTGCCATTCAGAAAGGAATGAGAAAGAAATGTGAACAAGCTTGGGGGTACATTGATAATCATGAAAATATCAAACTGACCAACATACGCATAGACATTATCTAATAGCCCTTGTGGTAGAAATTCTTTGCAGACGGTGGTTTCTTTGCATCACGAGCAGTGATATTTACCATTCCCAAATATACTTGTTTATTCAACTAGTCATGTGCTATCTTTAGCCTGTGCCCTGTTGGGAGGCATATGTTTAGGATATCCAAAGATGGTGGACTTACGGGATGAAAGGGGACATCCTAGCGCTTACGGAGTGCCTGCTTTGACTTCTTAAGGGAGCGAGGGGATGGAAGGAGGGTGGCAGTGGTGTAGGTCATCACCCAATCCTGGGTTTCTGCATTGCACCTGCTCAGAAATATAATAAAGTTGTTTTCTTCATGGCCTATATTTAGAAGAAATATGATAAAAATACCTTAAGACAATCAAAGGATTTTCGTGGCAAGAAAGGGTCAGTATAAACCAGACAGTGCTCTTTATATATTAAGGCTATTAAGTTTATCATATATGTTGCAAATATTTTTCCATGGTACATTTTTAATTATACGTTTTTTTCTTTTTACATGTAGAATTGTTTGGTTTTAACATAGAGAAATTATACATTAAAAATGTAATTCATCTATCCCTTCTTACATTATATAATCTTAATATAGTTATGCTTAGAAATGCTTTCCCTACTTGAGCTTATAAAATTTTTTTTTCTTGTTCTCACCACATTAAAAAAATTATGTATTTCACCATTTCTTCTCTTTGTTTGGCTTTCCCAAGTGCCCCATTTTCTCATTTGGTGCCTGCCTCTAGGGTTATACAATCCTTTAAATTTATATAACAACAGAGATACCACTCCTTTGCAAATTGAACCAAACTCTTCAAAGGGAAACAGATAAAGAAAGATTGCTTCCTTATCAAAGCAACCACAAGGAAAGCTGGGCATCCCAAATCACTTCTATATCAAGTTCTATGGATTCCAGCTCTGGTTCAGTTGTAATTCTTCTACGGAAAGATGAGTAGATATTTCCCCTCTCTTCTCTCTCCCCCAGGAATGTTGTTCTTTAAAGGCAGCCAGAGAAGGAGTCTCAAACCGATATCTGGAGACTGATTGGTCCTCCCTGGAATCCCATTTTCCTCCTTTCCTCTCCCACTCCCGCCCTCCCACCATCCCCAGGCACTGCCAAACCACTCAGCCCCCGGCTGCCCGCTGCACCTTACATTCTCCATAGGGGCAGCAGAGGTGGGAGAAAGGGAGCCAGCATGCTTTGAGCACCACCTGCCAGACCTGCAAATACACATGGTGCTTCATTTCATGCTGACAACCACCCTATGAGCATGCCCGCACCACGCGGTTGGTGATGCCCAAGGCTGCTGATCCGTGGAAGTGCCCATGAGACTGGGACTAGGAAGTCATCAGATAGATGCATTCTAGTGAACGGTGTGAGCAGGAGATGAGGACTTGGAAAGAGAAAGAGGGGTGGGAGCGGATGTGGGGTCAAGGCAGGCTGGCCCTGAAGAGAAATGAACGTGCATAAAGGCAAATGCGAAGGACCCAGGTAAGTGTGAGCCATTAAAACTGCAGGAGTGAGAAAGTGCAGTTGGCAGTTTCCCAAACTAAGGCACAGAGAGGGTATCCTCTTCTTGACTGCCGCTCAGCATCTGCACTGAGGGCAGAGAGAGTGAAGAGGGTGGAGCAAAGTCCTCCCACCCCCCACCCCGCCACCCTATCCCGTGACCCGCGTGCACTTCAAGGACTCACTCCCAATCTCTCCAACCCCCCGAACACAAGGGAGCACAACCACCTCAGACAAACCAAGGGGCGGCCTGCTCGGAAGGGTGCCACGAGGAGTCGGTTTGGGAGCAGGGGGCTCAGGGTGTGTGGACACTGACAACGTGATGGATTTCCATTTCCAGTCAACTTTAAGCTGGTTTCCGTCCAGTGAAGGAAGGGAAAGGGGGAGGTCGTGCTTTACTGCCTGCCATCCTGTCGCCTTGGAGGGGTGCTGCGGGGCTGAGCTGCTGGTTTTTATATCCTGCTACACATCCCCTCCCCCCTCTCAAGTACTGGAAGGAGTTGGGGTACGAGGTGGGCTTTGGGGCACCCAGCACATCAGCCCTGCTCGGAGCTCTCTCCTTCCTCAATGGGGCAGCCAGGTTCTGCCTCTGGATCTTAGTAGCCCAAGAACCAGAGAGCTGAGCAGCCTCTTGTTCAACCTCAAAGAGTTTTTTGTTCTCTAGCCGAGGACCAAAAATTCAGGGCAGCTGCCTCTTGGCTCTTGATGCCTGCCTGGTGAGGAGGCTGCTGGGAGAATCTCTCAATGAGAGTAAAGGAGGTTTGCACCCAGATCACAAAGAGAAGCCAGTTCTTTTCTGTCTGAGAGCATCTCGGGCCACTTCCGGTTTTTAAAAATGAAGAGACAGAGCTTCAAGCTTGCTTTCGGTGCTCCCCAGCCAACAGCCTTGGGAAGTTTTAAAATGTACTGATGCCTAGGGCCCAGTCCCCAGAGATTTGGATTTAACTGGGATGGCTTATGACTCTGGTAAACTTTACATGCTCCCCTTTAACAATTATTGTGGCGCCATGGATACCTTCTCTCTTCCCCTGCTATGTGTATGTCTTCATTTGGAGATCAAAAGTCCACTTTTAGGGTCCTTGATGAACAAAGAAGCTGGGAGAAAAAGGCTCTCCCATAACCAGCCCTGGTGCAGCACCGTGTTTTGTCAGGCAATCAGTACCCACTGGGGGCAGGGCCTGAGCCGAGAGCAGGCAGCCGGAGCCAAGCCTCTGAGTGCCATGGCTTTCTTTCCCGTCTAATCACAGATCCCAATTAGAACTTTCACAGCTGGCTTCCTCCACCAATCCCTCTGCCCTATGGACCTGGAAGTCTTTATAGGGGGTGGGATTCGCCAGCACACTGAATGGCAGCCTCTTCTGGGCGGGGTGGACATGAGCGGCCTTGGACTTCTCCGGTCTTGGACACCCCAGGCGCTCTGTAAACACCACTTGCTGAGCCGATTCTGTGAGGCTGGCTGGGCAGCTGGATGGCCTCGGTCAAGCTCCTTTAGACTTGGGAAGCCCAGTTTCCTCATCGGTAAAGTGAGGATGATAATAGCCACTTTGAAGAGCAAATCCGATGATCAAATAAAGTCTACATGGAATGCTTTAGGCATGCCAGGCCTGCTGCTGGTTCCCTGGGCTGGCTCCTGCCCATGGCCCGCACTCCTCACGGACGCCCCACTCTTCCCCCTCGGCCTCATTCTCCCTCTTCCTTCTGTCCCCCAAAGAACCACTGAACAAAAACTGCTGAAGGTGGGGTTGTGGAGGAGACTCTTAATTCAAGGTCACAAATCACTGCTCTAGAAACACACTTGCCGGCCCCCTTCACAGAGGAGGCCCCTCAAGGACTCTCTCTCCCCATCCCCCCACTGCTCCCCATGTCCTAGGCCTTGGCCTCATCCCCTACTTTTCTAGATTATGCCCAAGGACCCTTGCTGTTCTCTTCCAAGAAGGCCCATTAAGGCACATCTAAGTGTTTTTTTAAACATCTCTCTTCAGGGATGAGTCATGTCCTCCTACCTCCCCACCCGAAAGACCAAGGTGGCTGCGGTCACTGCTGGAGTTGAAAACTGCTGGCTGCTTTCTCCAGAGCACTGGAGGACCTTGCACAGAGGTGGCGCTCAGTACATGCTCAGTTCCTTCCTTAGGACCGGGACCTCCCCTTGGGAAGGGCTCCAAATCCTTCGTCCTTTCGGCTCTCCAGCTCTGTTCCTCTTTCCTTTTGGAGATGTTGATGGAAGACCTGTAATTTGTGGGACTCTGGCCATAACCTGCCCTGGGGGCACTCATGACCTGACCTCATGGGATGACAACATCCAATGCCGTCAGTGCAGGATGGAGGGGCTGCAAACGCGATAGCTACAACTTAGAAATTCAGGGGAGACCCCATGGAGCGGTCACCTTTGTTATGGGTTGAATTGTGTCAACCCCCAAAAGGCACATCAAACCCTAACCCCCAGCCCTGTGTGTGAATGTGACCTTATTTGAAATAAGGTCTTTGAAGATGTCATTAATGAAGATGAGGTCAAGATGAATTAGGGTGAGCCCCAGTCCAGTATGACTGGTCTCTTATAAGGAGAGAACTGGACACAGACGGAAGGGAGAATGGCATGGATTGCCAGTGAGTCGCCGCCAGAATAATGCACGTGGGCCCAAGATTTTACTTCTTCCTGTTTCTTGTAGCACTGGGCTCCCCCGAAACCCAAAGTCTTAGGCCAACCAATGACAGCGGCCAACTCTGGTTGAGCCCATGTGTTCCCGCTCCTCTGCTCTGGTGTTCGCTAAATAAGGATAGTCTTTGATGCGGCCAGTAGAGTTATTTCTTTGGCATGAGAGCCTGTCTCTAAGGCCGTGCCCTTTCCACCTCTTGGTGGAGCTCCCCTCTATTTCCCGGATTCGTGAATTGCTCGATAAAGCCCTGAGATCTTAAATTTCATGTTATTAAAAGTTTTTCTTTGTTCACTAGGAAGAAGCGAGAAAGAATTCTCTCCTACAGATTTTGGGCTTCTGGCCTCCAGAACTGCGAGACAATCAGTTTCTGTAGTTTTAAGCCACCGGGTTTGTGATACTTCGCTATGGCAGCTCCGGGAACTGAGACACACTGGAAGGAAAAGCAGGAGTCAGAAGGACAGGCGTGTGAGCAAAATCATTGTGCAAAGGCTTGGTGGTGTGGAAAAATTAGAGTAATTCAAGAACAGTAAAGAGTTAGTCTGGAGGGTGGGACCTGAAGGCAGAGAAGAGATAGGGGGACCAGGCAAGCCCCACACCTGCATCCTATGAACAGGCATTTCCCCCAAAGAGCCACAAAATCCATCAGTGAGTCCTGAAATTAATTTAGAAGGCTGTATCCGGCATTCGAGCGACAGGCTAGAAAACAACAGATGGCACCTTACAGCAGTGAGCTCTTTCGGAGATCTTATTGTGTTTTCGATGCATAGATGCGTATGGGTGTAGATGAGTCTTCAAGGCAAAGTATTTCCTCCTGAGCTGAGGGCTGAGACGGCCCCCTGGGAGAGGAGCCCAGGGAACGTCCTGCGACTTCTTGGTCCACCTTGTGACCGCTGGGCTTGGGTGCGGGAGGGGCCCTGTGCGCCCCGCACCTGTGGGCTGCTGGCATTTCACGAGGCTGCTGGGTGTTTGAAGCCTTAACTGCAACCTGCTGCGCGGTGGCTCTTGCTGAGTGCAAAGCATTTCTGAAGGAGTGGGGGTGGGTGTGTGGACTTGCTGCTTAATTAAAACAGGGAGAGGTTGGCATGCGGGAACTTTCCTGGGTTTTGATCTCTCTCTCTCACTCTCTCCCTCTCTCTCTCAGCCTGGCTTTCTAACTCCGGGGTGGGGGCGGGGCGGAGAGAAGCTCTCTCCTACCCTTTGGCAATCTCTTCCACCCTCCAGGGACCTGGCAGGTACCACTGGGCGCTTTGCCCTCCCCACAGCCCCCCTCGCTCCGTCTTGAAAAGGCTGACTTGTGGGTGCAGGTTAGATGCTGGCTTTTGTTTCTCAGAGGGATTAACCAACCACTCAGTTAAATTACTTTAGTCTTGACCTTCCTTATTGAGGGGGTCTGAAAATATATCCGGTTGCTCTACAAAACAACAGGAAAACATCTCATTGCAAATTGGGAGAATCTGGGCGTTACTTAATGCAAATGAAAGAAACATATGCTTTGGGGCAAGCAGGCGGAGTTCAAGTCTGAACCCAGCCATTTATCAGCTGTGTGAGCAGGGGAAAGTTAAGCTCTCTGAGCCTCTCTCTCCTCGTCTGTAAAATAGGGCTGTGAGGGTATTCAGCCGGCGCCGGGCCGAGGGCACAGCGGAATAATGCTCTGACTGTGGCGTCACCGGACCTCACGGTTTGCGTTTCTTGAAAATCCAAGACCCATCAGTAGTCACAGAAAGTTGGAGCCAAGAAGGAGCTCATCCATCCAACCCTTTTCTTTCACAGGTGGGGAAACTGAGGTCTGGCACCATTAAGGAATTTGCCAGCACTGTTTAAGGAACAGATAAATATTGCATTGTGATCTCCTTGTTGAGTTTACAGCTCACCTCTTCTGGAGGGTGTCTTTTAGAAGATCAGCAGACACCTTCTTCCCTGCAATCGCCTTAATCCTGGGGAACACTTGCTGTGCAGGGTCAGCAGGCCAGCTGGCAGTGATGGTTTTGGGGTAGAGCCGAATGGGTCATGAAACCCCTCCATTTCTACACCTCTTTTCTCATCCCAGCAAACCAGCAGCAGGCTGGGCTGCAGAGTTAGCATCACACTTATTGTTCAGAAGGGGAAACTGATGCTCAGAGGGTTAAGTGACCAGGGCAGGTCATATAGCTAATAAGCAGTTATCTATGAGGGTTGCATTCCCGTATGTAACTAACAATTACTGATGGGGTGGGCGCCCCACCATAAGGGAGGCAGCAGCCATCAGTGAAACTTTCAAGTTGAGAACGAAGGTATAAGCAGCAGTACAACCTAGGAACCTACTGGCTGATGATAAGTATCCAATGAAGAGCAGCTCTGGGTGATACAAACTCTCCTCCAAAGACCCCAGCTCAAACCGCTCAAGTAAGGAAGCCCAGTCCGGCGCCATCTTGGATAGAGTGAGACCAGTGAATTCATTGGGTATTTTGTCACATTTCTTTGGGTCACAATGAGACTTTTAAAGTCAATCTCATGAATCACCCCTGCCCTAAAGGAGACATGGAGTTAGGTTCTCAGCAGTTCCTCTACTTGGTGGGTGTTGTGTTCAGGACTCTCTCTCCCGAATGGAGCTGTGTTTTCATAGTTCAAACTTTAGTTTCATTCCTTCATACCTGTGTGAATGGGAAGGTGCATTAGGGCTCAAGTAGACAGCTCCCAAAGGAAATGGGGCCTCAGCACTCTGGGTTCCTCTCTGTTCTTGGCTTTCGGTCTGGTTTCCATGGTAACCTATAATCTTTCACAAGCTGAGCATGATTTCCCGAAGTCCTCTCTTGGCAGATACCTAATATTTATTGAGGCACCTCACTAAGCGTGATCATAAATGGTCTCCTAATTCTCACAGCAATGTCATCACTCCCGTTTTACACATGAGTGGTTAAATTGCTGACCAAGGTTGACACAGCCAGCAAGCTGGGGAGAGTGGGCGGCTCTGGCAATCTCAGGTCTGGAGAGGGTGAGCCTGCTCGTTTAATTTTGATCGGCTGGCAACAGATAAGAGCTGGTAACTAGGGGTATGTGGGGAGGAAGGTGTGGGGATTGCCAAGCCTTCTACAAGGCCCACTGGGGACTATTGCCCAGGGAGGACATTTGAAGCCATGGCTCCTTTTAGACACAGGACCCTGATATTCTAGGTTAAACTTTGAAGTCTGGTAAAGATCAAAGCTTGATTCTATCCAGGTCTTGGAGATAGGGAGTACTGGGAAGGAGATGTGAATGTGGAGAGGGGGTGGAGAGTGAGGTTGCAGGTAAAGGGAGGCTTCTCCCTGGCGGGTACTACAAAGGCCATGGACTTTGTGTTTTGAAAGATCTGAGTTCCAATCCCAAACTGACTGGCTCTGTACTCTTGGGCAAATTACCAAATCTTTCTGAGTCTCTGAACTTCTGGGATATGGTAAAGATAAAATGTGACCTGGCGCTCAGTAAACCTTAGTCACTCCTTCCTCCACCTTCTCCCACATTTGGTGCTCTGGGTGGATGGAAGACTGGAGCACCACAGCCTCCAGGGATCACTGAGCTGTGCTGTCATCCCCCATCCTCCTCCCTGAGCTCCACTTCTGTTCAAATATTGGGCATACCCTTGTTTCACGAACTCTTTCTCAGACCCAAGGATGAATATTGAGCAGGTTGAGCCAAGTCCAGTGATCTATTTCCTTTGTCAATGATTGCTTTAGACATAGACATGTCTGAAGTTTGCTGGGAGCTTCTGGGATGGTTTCCTTGTTTTAAAAGAAGTTCTAAGTGAAGAACTCAACTCGTCCTGCCTTTGGATATGGTTTTGGGAGAGTGCGACACCTGGAGCTGCAGCCACAGCATCGCGACCCCGAAGGAAAACCCGGAGGAATCTCAGAAGAGCTGGCCAGGGAGCCCTAGTCTTGGTGATCCACATTCCGAACTGTGTTAGTTCTCTATGGCTGCTTAAAACAACATGTTTATTTTCTTATAGTTTTGGAGGTCAGAAGTCCAAAGTCAGTTTCTCTGGGCTAAAGTCAGGGCATTGGCTGGGCTGGCTCCTTCTGGAGTTTCTGAGAGGGGAGTCCATTTCTTTACCTTTTTCAGCTTTAGGAGGCCACCTGCATTCTTTGGCTCATAGACTCTTCCTCCATCACTAAAGTGCTCCAATCTCTGCCTCGTTATGACATCTTCCCCCACAGCCCTTCTCTTCTTCCAGATCCCTCCCAGAAGTCCGTCCCAACTTTTCCAGCCATTCCTGATTTCTGCTTGCCTTGATCTCCCACTGGAAATAGTAAGTGGCTTTCAAACATTTTTTAGTCACAGATCCCTTTGTTCAAAGGAAATCATACCCAGAAATATACACAAATAAAACCGATAAAGGCAGAGCTGCTCAGATTAAAGTGAGGGTGGGGCAGGTGTGTGGCTGGAACTCTTCCCACTTGGTCTTCCTCCTTTATACACACTTCCTTGCCCCTCTCTGCCCCTACCTGCCTTTGAGGGGCTCTGGGAAACTCCTGGACCATCAAAACTGCTGGTCCGGACCGTGCAACTGAGCATTTAGCAAGCAGAGATGTCTCAGTCTTGGGTTCTCTAAAATTTTCCTCTGACATGTCTCTTTTGCCCAGACAGCAATGGCTATTTTCTTTTTGAGCCTCCAGCTCATTCATGGTAAATCCCCTGCCTCCATCCTCATGATAACAGCTCTCAAACTTGGGTTGCCGGGTGTCAGGGAGTATTAACTGCCAATCACTCACTTTGGGGGGCTGCAAAGGCAAAGGTAGGGTCAGGCATCAGGAGACTTTTATTCCAGTCCTGGCTCCACTGATAAATGACCGTGTGACCCCGGGCCAGGCCCATAGAAATGTACACGGGTCTTGGTTTCCCCTTAACTACAGTGAGGGACTTTGCTTAGTAGTAGTTAAGGGCATGCATTTTGTGTTTAACAAACATACGTTGGGTTCCTGCTGGGTACAAAGCACCAGGCTAGTTTTGGGATGGGAATTGGAAGATGTGAGTAAGACGTGGTCCTTGCCCCAGAGGAGCTTGTTGGAGAGGAGAGAAGACAGGGAGGGGGTGAGCAGCATGGAAATAAGCGATGCCCGCTGTTCCCAGCATGGGCTGAGGATGGTAGCTGCTGAGCTCCAAGCCCATATTAGAAGGTGGGTGATGAGATGGTACAATAGAGGATCACCAAGTCTCATTTCAGGGCCTGGGTTGAGTTGGGTTTGAGCCTCCTGAGCGTTTGACTCTGGAATTCACACTCTAACCTCCTATTGGTATTTGGTTTGTTGAGTTGGCCCAGGAACTCCCCCACTGATCAGTGGAGTCCACATTCCAGCAAGTACTGCCAAGGGGCAGCAAGTTCCCCGCATGATCATCCCCATCCTTATCATCCTAATGATTATTTATTACTTTCATGATTTCCTTACATGTGTGCAAAACTCACAGCTAGCTAGAGGGAAAGAAGCCTAAGGAGGTCCTGAAGGAGGGGAGAGAAGTGAAGAGATATTTTGATCCTCCTTTATCCAGGAACCTTGGTTGAGACCAAAAACCAGGGACAAACCCAGCATTTGCCCCTGTGCCCCGATGGCCTGGCTTGGGGCACACCGAGAGGGTGAGGACGGTGTGCTGGGGAAGGTAGAGGACGGCTGCGTTGCTGCTAGGGCAGGAGCTGAGACTCAGGGGACCTTTCCAGCACGGAAAGACAGACAACAATAGACAAAACAGGCAAACAATAGACAGAATAAGTGAGTAAATATGTAATATGTAGGAAAGCGCTGAGCGATCTGGAAAAAGAGAAGAAGTGAGGCAGAATGGAGAAGCGGGAGTGCAGTGGGGTGGGGGTAGGGCGTCCATATGAACTCAGGTAGTCAATAATAAAGCTCCCATGTTAACTGACGTAGAGCTCTTGGAGAAGTTACCATCTGATCAAAACATAACGGAGATAAAGGATATCTGCGGGAAGAACATTCCAGCAGAGGGACAGCCAGGGCAAAGGCCTCACGGACTGCTACTTCGGCTAGACCGTAAGTGCCCCAAGAGGAGGGACCTCACTGATTTTGTTTCCTGATGTAGCTCTCGAGCCTAGTGCTGCGCTTGGCATAGGATGGGCACTTCAGCCTCTGCTGAGGGAATGAACCTTTAGTTTCCTGGCACTGAAGCCGAGAGCAGCCAGCATGGAGGGGGCGTGCGTCAGATCTCTGTGGAGGTCCCCAACTCCACTGGAAAGTTTTAGATCTCTGAAGTGGTGCTCCCCGTGGAAAGCTGCCCTTGAGCTCCAGGAACCATTTTTCTACAGCCTGGATGCCACGTTCCCCTCCATCCCCCTTTCCCCTCCTCCTTCCATCCTTCCCATTCAGCCCTCTACACAGTCCTCCTAACTTCTTGTTGCCTTCCCCCAACTTGGAGCCCTTATCTCATCCCCCCTTTGTGCTGGAGCCAAGCTAAACATATTCAGGGCCTGTTGTGCTTTTTTTCATATTTCCACATGAGTCAGTCTCTCCAGCTTTTTAATCATTTCTCCCTTGTGAATGGTTGGCAGGGAGCAGGGGCCTGGGTCTCAATTACCTTCAGCACTCAGATGCAGGCGGGCCCAGATGATCTTGCCACCCACCTCTCCAGGAGCCTCGGGGGAGCCGGGGCTGGGGTGGCTGGGGCTGAGAGAGCCCTGATCAGCTTTCCTCTGGGCCTCTCCACGCTTGGATTATGAAGCTTCTGTCAAGGAGGCTCCTGCTAGGTTAGAAAGAAGGTAAAAGCCAGTTCAGACAGGGTTTGGAGCTAGATGCTGCACGGGGTGAGAGGTAAGAGAAACTGGGTCTGCAGACCACTGTGGTACACCTGCTCTGTGCCAGCCTTGCCTAAGGGCTGGGGATTCAGACTCCAAAGACAAATGTGTGAATGGATAGCTGTGATTACAGTGTTAAAGGTACTGAGACAGATGATTGGGTGACCAAGGAGTGGGCGGTCTTGTCTGTCCTGGTGACAACAAAAATGGGAAGGCATTATGGGACATGCTAGTGTTGGGTCACGAACAAGGAATTTGGAGACATAGCTGGGCTCTCTGGCATCAATCTTAGCTTGGCTACTTACTAAGGTATGACCTTAAGGAGTTTACGGAGGCCAAACCTAGTTGCTTCACCTATGTAAAATTGGGCTAATCGAGTCAGTCTTTTCAGGTTGATGTGGGGGATTGAAGTGCTGTCCATCATCATGATGGAAGGAGTCATTATTATGCCCTGAGCCCCCTGGACTCAATCGCGGTCCAGGCACCAGCAGCATCAGCCTCAGCCGGGGTCTTGTTAGGAATGCAGCAGCTCAGGCCCGCCTGAGACACACTGAGTCTGAGTCTGCAACTGCAGTTTAACAAGGGTCCCAGGTGATTTGTATGTACTTTAAAGTGGGGGAGACTTGCCTTAGGGGATTATGGGTGGGGTTCTGGGAGCTTGTGAACCTTTTGAAATTCTGGGTGAAACTGTGCTATGTGCCTTTATGCATTTTTCTGAAGTTGAGGGTTCTTAACCCTCAAGTGATTCCCAAAGAGGTTTGGGGAGCGCCCTGGGTAGTTCTCCATTTTAGATGGTTCCAGTAGCAGAATAGATGGTGGACAGGAATCTTTCATGGTGATCCAGGTAGAAAAAAGACACATCTAAGGCAGAAATGAGAGCGAGTGGAGGGCAGGCAGCAGGTGTCAGCAGGAGCCCATGGCATTGTATGACTTTTAGAATTGGGGTGGAAGAAGTAGAGTCCTTGAGCTGTTGAGAATGCCCCTCATGTTTTGGACATGAATGATGCTGGTTGCAAGTGTAAATGGTTGTACTTTTCACCAACATCCAGGAGAAGGGGCAGTTTGTGAAGAAGGACATAGGGAGTTCAAGAAATGATGTGTTGAGGGAGAATTTTCTGGGGGACCGAGAAGCAAGAGATCCTGCTTATATGAAGCTTACCTTCTGCCTAGTTGAAGTCAGTCCTCCACTGCAATGATGAGCTGTTGAGCAACACCACCAAGGAATACAGTGTAGAGTGGGCTGAATCGTGTCCCCTAAAATTCATGCCCACCTTGCCTCAGAATTTGACCTTTATTGGAAATAGGGCCTTTGCAGATGTAACTCATTAAGATGAGGTCCTACTGGAGTAGGGTGATCTAAATCCAATGACCACTCTCCTTATAAGGAGAGGGGATACAAAACCTCCACAGAGAGAAAAGGACCATATGAGGATGGAGCAGAGATTGGAGTGATGCATTTACAAGCTAAAGAATTGCTTGGAGCCACAAGAACCTGAGTGGATCAAGGAAGGACTCTTCCCTAGCCTTCAGAAGGAGCATGGACTTGGTGACTCCTTGATTTTGGACTTTAGCCTCCAGAATCATGAGATTAATTTCTGTTGCTTTAAGCTCCCAACAGCACCCTAGCGTTTGAGTGTCTGTGTTTAGTTCTGGTTTCTGCTGAGATAGACTGTTTCTTGGTCACAAGTCCTAGCAAAGGGAGCCTGGTTGGCTCAACTTGGGTCGGGCATCTATTTCTGGACCAATCAGCTGTGGCGAGAGACAGGGTCATGAAGCAGAAAGAAAGGTGTCCTGGGATTCTGTCTGTGGGGAAGGGTAGACACTTTCATGAATGTCCACCCACAGGGTCCTGTCAGTGTCCTGTGAGCTGGGCATGGCAGCAGCCTCTTTGGATACTGCCATTGACCTGGGATGACCAGCAAACAAGTGATAGAGTTTTTATGGTTGTTCCCTGTCCTCGGAAGATTAAACAGAAAGAAATAGGCTTATTTGTGATAGAAGAATCATTGACTAGAACTTCATGGATTGTGATGAAGCCTACGGTCAGGTAAAATAGTTACATTTCCAGATATGAAGTGTGAGGAAGTATAATTAGCTAGTGCCTGAAAAGCGGGACTGATGACTAGCTCTCTTGCCTTTTGGTACAATTTCTTATTGACTATGGCCAACACCCTATGTGTCTTGAGTGGCTGATTGCATAATGTGGGAGCTGATAGCAGCTAACCTGAGATTGCATGCTTGCTCTCTGCTGAACGCTTTGCCTACTTTATTTTAATCCTCTTATCGACTCAGTGAAGTAGGTATTATTATTACTGTATTTTATAAGTGAGAGTTTAAACAATTTGCCGTCATTTAAAGGTCATAGTTAACGAACAGAAGAACTAAACTTTGAACGCAGTCTGTTCTTGCAGCCTGCACGCTTAACCTTGATACAGTCGATGCTCTCCTAACAAGCCCTAGGCATCTACAATGTCCAGTCTGTCCACAGTACCTGCTGAGAGATCAGATTTGTCATTGCCCCCATATCCCATGTCCCCTCCCAGCTCAGCAGAGGAGGTTACCTGATCCAGGAATAGCCAAGTCATTGATGGGCTGGTAGCTTATGGGAAGTTCTGGCCTGTAACTTTTCCCAGCATGAGTTGTGACTAAATTAGGCCCCTTGGATTCCCTCTCTCTAGAATTTAAACTGGATATATGGGAATTAAGAGTCAAAGAATTAGTCATAGGGATAGAATCATGTTAAGAATCAAAAGCTGCAGAGGATGTGAGAGAGCTTGTTTGCTGAAGCTATCCTGGTCTTGGTTCCATTTGGTGCACCACATTCAGTCTTTGGAAAGCTTGGGTTTGGGGCGGTTCTGGGGTTCTTGTGGGAATTCTTCCTTTCTCGCTGGGCTACGTTCCTTAAAACAAGTCCCCCTCACTTGAGGCAGCCCAAGTGAGCCTCAGACCCTCATCAGAGTTCCTATCAAAGGGAGTTAAGGGTTTGTACAAATAGGAACACCTTGATTATTGGTGAGAATGAAGACAATTAAGGTGGGAAAGGTAGAAGATCATGGGTCCAGGGCATCTTCTAAGGGTGAGAGAAAGAGGGAACTGCATAGTGCCTCCATGAAAGGGTAAGCTGTTTGCCTGGTTGACGTGGGAGAGCAAACTACTCGATCCCACTAGGTCTGCCATTCTGTGACCTACTAACAAGGACTTGTCCAGAAACAGGAGGATTCTGTCAATAAACAGAAGCTAAAATGACCCCATCTGGTGAACTTCAGCACCTGTGGGAGCTTGGTGAATTAGCTCTATATTACATCGTCAAGACTGTTTAGTTTTGATGGCTTAAGCTTGGCCAACAAAAACTTAAGCCAAAAACAAGGAAAGAAGGGAATCTATTGGAATCTGTTTCAGGCATGATGGAATTTGGATCAGTGATGTCCAATAGAACTTTCTATGATAATGGGACTGTCTGATGGCTGTGCTCTACAGTACAGCAGCCACAAGCTAGTAAAATGTGGCTCAGTGTCTGAGGAATCAGATTTTTTACTTTATTTAATTGTGATTAATTTAAATTTACGTTTAAATGGCTACATGTGGCTCGTGGCTACTGTATTGGACAGCACAGAACTTGATGCTCAAATAGGGCCACAGGGCTGTCTCTTGTTCTCTTGGAGGCAGCGGGATTGGCTTTCTTAGTTCACGGGTCCACCCTTGAACCAGCCATGCTCACGGGGACCCAGCTGTCTGCTCAGGTCTGGGTCACCTGTCTGCCCCATGAGGAAGGCTCGCACCCTCTGAGCCACATGTAGTGGGTCCCAGCAGCAAACAGGACCATTAGGACCTCTGTTTCAGAAGAGGGAAGAGGGAGCATCTGGGCTGACCAAATCTTCAGCCCCTGCAGTCCTCTCCCAATGGGGCATGCACCTTGCTGAAGGGGAGGGCGCATCGAGCATTCACGTGACAAACATTTATGGAGACCCTTTGTGCCAGGCATTGTTAGATGCTGGGGACACTAATTAGGAAATTATGAAAAGAGCAAGAGAGAAAGACCCTGCTCCTTCTCAGGGAGGTGGGGAGGGGGCTTCCCAATCTGATTGTGGGAACCAGGGTGGAGAGTCCCAGCTCAGAGAAGAAGGAACACGCTGCTATCAAGAAACTAATTTTGCATTAATTCAGCAAAAAACGCAAACCCTAATTTTCCATAGCTGGCAAGCTGCTGATAAGCTGACAAGTGACCTCTGAAGGCAGAAGGCAGTATTAAGAAATTACTTCGGTTCTCATTAAAAAAAAAAAAAAAAAAATGATGGCTTAAAAAACTGGAAAACAAAGTCTGGTCTCGGAGATGGGCCAGAGTCACTAATGGTGAGGCATGGACTGGTCTAAAAATAAATAGAGCAGAGGCCTAATAATGAATGTCTTTAAAACAGAGATCAGCCCAAGAGGCTGTAAAGACACAGCTGACACAGGCTTCTTTGGGACTTTGCACTCACTTGAGAATTGCTCAAAATCGTGTTGCCAAAGAGCTTGGCCTGCCTGCCGGTCTGCCTGCGCTTCGCTTAGGCAGAGAGAAGGCACGTCGGGGCTGGTGGGGGGTGGGCCGCTGGCCTCCAGGCCCCTTGGCGTCCCCTCCCGTCCCAGCCCCGACTGGCCAGCGCCCAGCAGTGCCCAGCCCTCTCTGCAGCCAGCTCCTTCCACCCCCTTGCAAACCCTGGCAGTGGGGTGTCAGAATGATGGTTCTGCTTGTTCAGGGAAGTTGATTGAATGTCAACCCACTTAATCCTCCCAACAAGCCAGGAGGTAGGTGCTTGGTAGCTCCACTTTACAAGATGGGAGAACAGAGCACCGAGAGGTTGAGAACTTACCCAAGGTCACAGCCCCCATAGACGGAGGTTTGGGATTTGAACTCAGGCAATTGGGGCCCAAGGCACAGGCTACACTACCACCTCCGCAGTGCCTGTTGGTTCCTACAGAGACCGGGTGGGACCAGCACTATCTCTAGCCCCTTTTGCAGGTGGGGGTGGGAGATGTCTAGCTGGCTTAGAGAAATAAGTAGCAAGGTAGGTGGGGATCTGGAACCCCAACTCCTGGTCTGGGCTCTGGTTTGTGACCTCGGGATTGTTACCCTCCCTCTCTGGGCTTCGATTTTTTTGCCTGTGCAGCGTGGGTGGTGACCTCACCTTGCCTGAGCATAGACATTCTTTTTGAGCTCCCACCACGTGCTGGGCTTGTACTAGTCGCTTTACACCCTTTTCACTAACAGAACCCCGAGGCTGAGGGCACCAGGAACTCATCCGGGGTCCCCCAGAGGGTCCCAGGAGGCAGGGAGGGAATTTGAACCAAGTCTATTTGGTTCTGAAACTGAGTTTCCCTTTATTTGCCAATGCGGGGCTACGTGAAGTCATGGCTTTAAAAGCTCTAAGGGAATGGGGAAAATTGCATTCTCTATGCTACCGTAATAAAAGGAAAAGACCCAAACCAAACCAAAAACTCTGGTGGGGTGTGTGGGGGCGGGGCTGGTGGGGAGGCGTGTCCTCTTCCAGGTGAAGATGGCTGGATTCTAATGGTCAGCTTCAGGGAACCCTTTGGTGCCTTGTGGGGTGGGCAGGAGGACAGTGATGCCAACGGTTGGTCGTCGCCTCCATCTACTACTGAGGGGAGGAGAATGGGAAGGTCTTTGTGGACTGGGGATAGACAGGGGAAAGATGGGGTGGCAGAGCAGGGACTGACCGACTGTGGTGGCCAGAGACAAAGGCTGGAGGCTGAGACGCCCTCTGGGTCTGCCCCGCCCCCCCATGCCGCCCCGCCCCCCACCCCCATGCCGCCCCTGCCCCTCCCCTCCCACCCCCCACCCCCGCCTACTTGCTGTCAGTTAGATGCATCAGCTGGATGGTGAGAGCTTCTGGCACCCTGCGGCTCCACAGAGGCTCACACCCACCCCTCCTGGGTGATAGGTGGTTGTTCCAGGGTGGGCACTTACCTCCCAATTTTCTGTTTTGAAGCTCCCTCAATTGCCGAGAGAATTCACTTAGTGTCTCAAGGACACTAAAACTTGTACAAACAGCGAGTCTCTGATAAAAAAAAAAATACCTTATTTTATTATTATTTTTTTTTTGCAAGGGATCAAAAGTTCCCTAGACATTTTCAAAGCAAGCCAGGTTGCTTTAGCTATATCCTGCAGCCTGGAATTCTGAGCGGCGCAGGAGAAAGGGAGCTCGGATGGTTTCTAGAGGACTCCAGAGTCCTGCTGAGCAGAGGGCAGCCAGGGCAGAATGGAAATGCGGCTGGACTTCCAGGGCACCGGGGCTGAGGGGCAGTGACACTCTGAGAGGGGGCTTCTGGGGGTGGCTCTGCCTGGAGGAGGGTGGCAGGTCCCGGGAGTGGGCTGTGGAGAGGGTGGTGGCTGGCCCCTGGACAGCTCACAGGCTTGCAGCAGAAGCTATGAGAGCTGAGGGTTGCCACAGCCACTGGCCTGAGTTGGGGGCTTCCAAACCAAATAAATGGCGTCTTCGTCCCCACAGGTCCTCAGCAAACAGGGAGCGAGGCCATTGGCCAGCTACCGCCAGCCTGTGGCAGCCCCACGTCCCCTCCTGGCTGAAGTCTGAGCTGGCTTCAGCATCTGCGAGGTCTTTTATATGCTTTTACTCCCTGCCTTCAATCTGAAGCTGAAGTCTGATTGGAGGAGCGAGGGGGGCTCTCAAGGAGCGGCTGCATCTCTGCCCTACAGGACTGAAAAGGCAAATGCATAAAACGTAATGATAAACCAATGGTGTGGGATCCATAATGCATAGATGTGTAATCTGTGACAAGAGCTGCATAAAGGTGGGAGGTGGGGGATATTTGTGCATGCTATCGAAGCTAAATTGGTATCAAAGCAAATGAGATTATTAGAGATTTGGGATGATAAATTTAAGCCCCATGATAACCACGAAGGAAACCTCATCGAACGTGCAAACTCACAGAGACAGAAAGTACAGGACAGGTTACCTGGGGTCAGGAGCTATGGGCAGTTAATGCAAAATGAGTGTAGGGGTTCTGTTTGAGGCAGAGAGAAAGTTCTAGTAATGGATTAAGGTGAGGGTCCCGCAACAGTGACCGCGATTAATCCCCCTGGATGGTGTGCTTGGGAGGGGGTGGGATGGGAAGGTTTGTGTTATACAATTTGAGACAAAGAAAGAGGAACCAAAGAGAAAATGACAATTAAATATAATACATGATACTGGATGGGGTCGAAGAAAGGAGGATAAAAAGCTCCAGAGGACATTATTGGGACAGCGAAAAAATTGGAATATAGAATATAAGCTTTTATCAATATTAAATCTCTTGAACTTGATAACTGCCCTTAAGGTAACTATGCAAATGAATATCCTTGTGTGTAAGAGATGTAAATGGAAGTATTGTGTGTTCAAGGCATATGATATATGCAACCTGTTCTCAAATGTTCAGAAAATAGATGGATGGTTAAATGGGTGAATGGATGGATACGATAGATAAAATGATAGGGCAAAGGTGGCAAAATGTTAAAATTGGTGGATTGAGGTTCCGGGGTTGGGTATGCTAGAGTTCTCATTATGGGGTTGTATATTCTTTTTGCAACTGTCCAGTAAGTTTGAAATTATTTCAAAATGAAAAGTTAAAAAAAAAAAAAAGAACACCTAGCTTGACGTCTTCTTCCCTGCATGACTCCAAGTGAGTTCCTCACCTCTGGCCCTGGGGTTGTCTAGAAGCTGGATGTGAGGCAGTCCCAGAGCTGCTGAGCGGTGGGTGTAGGGACCCTGAGTCCGCAGGCTGAGGACATCATTCCGTGTTTGTTTGGAATGACCGACCTCTTTCGTCATCGCACCCCTTTCTCTGTAACAAAACCTGCTCTCTGGACCCCGCATGGTTTCCTCGGGACGCCTGGGGATGGCGGTCAGATGACGGGGACTCAGCTGGCTTGGGCCTGACAACGTGACCTGGGGGTCAAGCTGATGGTGCTGGACGAGTGACTGGCTGGGGGGGAGGGGCGGGAACTGGGGAGAAACTGGTTTTGAGTTTCTGAAAACCTGGGGTGATGGGTGGGTGGTGGCCCCTTACTGAGCGGAGGGACAAGGCGGGGACAGCTGGAGGTGGGGTCCCCTAAGCCCTATGGAGGTCTCCCCTGCTAAAGTGGCCAAATGGGGCTAACCTCAGTGGCCCGGCCAGCCAAATGGAGCTGTCCCATGGTCTCACCTTTTCTGGTATTGCTGAGAGTGTTCATGAGACATTTTCAGTGAAGTGCTCACCGCGCACAGTGCTGGGCCCTGGAGCCCTCAAAAGATGTTAACTGATAATAATGATAATAATGCCCTTGAATGGGCAACTGGACTCTGCTAGGTGTATGGGGCACGTTGGTCGGGAAGCAACAGGGAAGAATCTGGCCGCCTCGGGCTGGCCCCCCTCCTCCTTCTCCCTCTCCAGCCCCAGAATCTGCAACACAGAGTGTCCCTTTCTTCACTTAGAAAGCCGGTTGCTTCTTCGGGCCTCAGCACGGGCAGCCGGCCCCCAGGCCTCCCAGCAGGAATCCCACTAGCAGACAAGGACTTGCTGTGACCTTTCACCTTTGACCTCTGGGTGAAGGACCATTAACCAAACTGCCTGCCCCTGTCTTTTGTGGATGAGATTCTTTTGTCTAGCTGTCCTCAGAAAAGAAAACATGCGGAGTGATGGCTTCCATCCCCAGGCTGCATCTGCGTGCCAGGGCCGCCATCTTTGTTTGCCCAGCTCCTTATAATTGATAACGTTCTTTCATGTGTGCTATCTCATTAGGTCTTTAGAGAGGTTATTGTTCTTGTCCAAGGTCACCCAGCCAACAAGTGGCTGAGACAGAACGGGCTCCAACTCATCTCGATCTATTCCTACCAGGCAAGGAAGGGCTTGGGGTTGAATTGTGTCCCCCCCCACAAAAGATACACTCAAGTGCTAACCTCTGGGACCTTTAAGTGTGGCCTTATTTGGAAATAAGGTCTTTGCAAATGCAATCAAATTAAGATGAGGTCCTACTGGGTTACTGTGGGCCCTAAATCCAATCAGTGGCTGTGTCTTTATAAGAGAAAGGAGAGACACAGCGGAGAAGGTCATGTGAAGATGGAGGCAGAGATTGGCTCGAGGAAGACCTGGCACCACCAGATGCTGTGACTACTCAAGAGGGATTCTCCCTAGGAGGCTTCGGAGGGAGGGTGGCTCTGCTACCACCTTGATTTTGGACTTCTGGTCTCCAGAACCGTGAGACAATAAATTTCTGTTGTTCCAAACCACCCTATTTGTGGTGCTTTGTTACAGCAGACCTAGGACATAAATACAGGGGGATAATTTAGATTTGTCCCATTTCTATCCCCACATTCCTTACCAGACAGACTATCCAGATAAAATCAAAGGGCCGAGAGTTACTTTTTATATTGATTAAGCCCCTTCTCTTGCTGGAAACTTAATATAAATCATCACATGGGTTCCAGTTTAGTGCTCATGGGAAAGCTTGAGATGGGTGTTCCTACTCAAGAACAGAGGAAGTGATGAGTTTTGGAGGCCAAGGGATGTCCCCAAGGTCACACAGCTGCCGAGCCAGGGTCAGGATTTGTACCTCAAGCTGCCTGACTCCGTAGCCCAGGAAGTGCTGTTTCTCCCGTAGCCATGGATTGAGGTGGGCTCCTGCATGCACATGGATTGAGGTGGGCTCCTGCATGCACAGCAACTCAGAACAACTTGAGTGTAGGCCTGGGATTGCGCAGTTACTCCAACAACAGGGCGGAGTCAGGGCTCTGGGGAGCTGATGGGCTTGGGGAGGACTCAGGCTTTGGAACCCAGCAGACCTGGGCTCAAATCCTGCCTCTATGGCCGCATAGCTGTGGGTCGTGGGCTAACCATGTGACACCATCTGCCAAATGGGAGCAGTGCTCCCTGGCTTGCAGGATCGCTGAGAATGTGTATAAACTGAGTTCAGGTAATACTTTAGCCTCTTCCTTCCTGGTGATTGGGAGAGAAAGCAGTGATCAAGAGTTCAGGAACTGGGTGGGCCGCGGTGGCTCAGCGGGCAAGAGTGCTTGCCTGCCGTGCCGGAGGACCCCGGTTCGATTCCCGGCCCCAGCCCATGTAAAAAAACAAACAAACAAACAAAATATAATAAAACAAGAAAATGTTTAAAAATGTTTCCCTTTCTTCCTCCCTTCCTTCCTTCTCTGTCTTTCCTTCCTTTCCTCCCTCTCTCTAAAAAAAAAAAAAAAAAAAGAGTTCAGGAACTGCTTTGCTTTTTCTCTACTCTATTCCCTCCATACCTCTCACTTACCCTCAACGTGCTACAAACAGAAGTGCCTCAAAGGACTTCAGTAACATGTCCCTTGTGCTCTGAGGGTCACAAGGGCTTTTATTCTGAGTCACAGGCTTGCCACTGCCTACACAGTGATGTGGGTCCAAGGAAGGGGTGCTAGTTCCTCTGCCGTCTACCAGTGAATACTCGACCCTGAAAGCTGGGATGGGTCTAAGCATATGAATATCAATACCTTAGCATCCCAGTAACACGACAGAAAATTCAATTCAATAACCATGTAATGCTCACTTATTCTGAGTCAGGGAAGGGACCCAATTGCTTCCATTAGGATTAAGTTCCTCTGCAAGTAATAGAGACCCCAAGCAGCAGTGGCTTGAACAAGATTCCAATTTATTTTTCTCTCCCATAAAATTTCAGAGGCAGATGGTCTGAGGCTCATAAAGGGGCTCTGCTCTAGGAAGTCCTTATAGACCCAGCCTCCTTCTATCTGTTTAAAAAATATTTTTATTATAAACAATAACAGACACACATTCTTTTTTTAATTTATTTTTTATTATCAAATCAAAACAACATACAAACATTAACATTCTTATTTTTAATTTTTTTTGCAGGGGTGGGCACTGGAAATCAAACCTGGGTCTCCGGCATGGCAGGTGAAAATTCTGTCACTGAGCCACCATTGCACCACCCTACAAACATAAACATTCTTGATATACAAACATTCTTGACGTGGTTGCAATCAGTGGCTCACAATATCATCACATAGTTGTGCATTCATCAGCATGATCATCTTCTTGTACATTTGCATCTCTCCAGCAAAAGAAAGAAAAAAGAAAAAACCATACATGTCATACCCCCACCCCCTTTCATTGACGACCAGTATTTCAATCTACTCATTTTATTTGAAACTTGTTCCCCCTATTATTTATTTTTTATCCATATTTTTACTCATTTGTCCATACCATAGATAAAAGGAGCATCAGACACAAGGTTTTCACAATCACACAGTCACATTGTGAAAGCTGTATCATTATACAATCATGCTTTTATCTTGAGGGTCCACCATGCCTGGTGTCCATTTCCAGTGTCACCTCATGGACTAACATGGCAACTCTAGTTCCAGACATCATGTCCAGTTCCAGCAGGAAGATGGAATCGTTGGAGAAGAAAGGCAGAGTGCACAGCAGCTGTCTCTTAGGAGGATTCTTGGAAGATGTTACATGATGCTTACGCTAAGATCCCATTGACCAGAACTTGGTCATATGACCACACTTAGCAGCAAAGGGAAGTTGGGTGGTCACCTGATACTGGTCAGCAAGAAGTTGGGGCCTCTATTACTATGGAAAAGCACTAAAATGTTTATGTTTTTATTACGGATTAGGCACTATATTTTACCTTCTTTGTCTCAACAACTCTGCAAGTTGGTTGCTTTCTTCACCATTATATAAATGAGAAAACTGATCATCAGAGAGGTTAAGTAACAAGTTCTAGGTCATCCAGTAAGAAAGCGGTGAAACCAGGTTTCAAGGCAAGGCATGTCTGACTTTCAATCCTGTGCTGGGGACTGGCATTCCCCAAAATGAATAGAACACCTTTCCCCAACATTATTTAAGAAACAGCACAATAAAAACATTAAAAAAAATAAAGACAGAGAAAGAAACAAGACATCTGTTATTTTGTGGCTTTTTGGGTATAAGGAGGTGTTCTAGTTTGCTACCTGCCAGAATGCAATATACCAGAAATGGAATGGCTTTTAAAAAGGGGAATTTAATAAGTTTCTAATTTATAGTTCTAAGGCTGAGAAAATGTCCGAATTAAAACAAGTCTATAGATATGTCCAATCTAAGGCATCCAGGGAAAGATACATTGGTTCAAGAAGGCTGATGAAGTTCAGGGTTTCTCTCTCAAGTGAGAAGGCACATGGCAAACACAGTCACAGTTACTCTCTTATCTGGAAGGGCACATGGTGAACATGGCATCATCTGATAGCTTCTTCTCCTGGCTTCCTGTTTCATGAAGCTCCCTGGGAGGCATTTCCCTTCTTCATCTCCAAAGGTCGCTGGCTGGTGGACTCGGCTTCTCGTGGCTATGTCGTTCTGCTCTGCTCTCTCTGAACCTCTCTCATTCTCCAAAATGTTTCCTCTTTTACAGGACTCCAGAAACTTATCGAGACCCACCCAAATGGGTGGAGACATGTCGTCACCTAATCCAGCTTAACAACCGCTCATGATTAAATCACATCTCCAGGGCAATGATCTGATTACAGTTTCAAACATATAGTATTGAATAGGGATCATTCTGCCTTTATGAAATGGGATTTAGATTAAAACATGGCTTTTCTAGGGGGCATACATCCTTTCAAACCAGCCCTGGAGATAACTGCCATAGGTTTTGGATGTAATGTGCTGCCAACTGCTTTGCCATGGAATCTATCTCAGATTTGTGTGGAGCTGAGTCAAGGCCTCAGCAAGGGGTGCCTTGATTTCCCTTGATAAATGAAGAAGAGCAGTTACTTTTCTGTGGGCTCTTCCCAGGCTTCCCCCGGGACCACCAAATTCAATGCCACGTTTTTCTGAGCCCCTTCAGAGGCTCCAGGCAACCCCAGGGCTAGATGCACCGCCAAAAAGAACCCAACCAGACCTAGAAGAAATGAGGGTGCTACACTTAACACAAAAAGAAAGCCTTGATCTAGGGACCGGACCCTCTCTTTTAAACTTCAGACATCTGTGGTCATCGGCTTCCTCATTGCCTTGGTGCTGGGCAGGGTCCAGTTGGTTCGGCTTCTTGGCCAGGTGAGATTAAAGAGCCCAGGAGAGAGGCTGCTGTGCAATGACCAGGTCCTGTCCTGGCAGGTGGCCCGCCAAGCGGTCTCGGTATTTGTGTTGCTTCATTCCTGGCCATTCACCGCAGGCTTGAGCAGGCTGTGCTCACCTGTGCACTGTGCACGCGTCCCAGTCAGGAGCGTGGCCTGTGCCTGGACTCACGTGGCTGATATCCAGGCACGCCAGCGCGCTGCCATGGTACCTCCTCACCCCACATTTCAGGGATCTGTCCCGTCACCCCAACTCCATCCTCATTGCCTGGAGCGCGTTTGTGCGTGTGTGCATGTGTGTGTGTGTGTGTGTGTGTGCATGTGTGCGTTGGGAGGTTACAGATAGCTTTCCTCTTCTTAAGAACAGCTCATGTTAATATCTGCCGCTTAGTGACTGCTTATTACATGCCAGTCCCTGGGCGAGGCTTGTTAACCCACAACAAAATTCATGCCGCATTTTAGGGATGTGAAAACCGAGGCTTAGAGAGGCAACGTCATTTGTGCAGTCCTCCAGGTGTCGGTAAGTAGATGGATCTAAGCCCAGAGCTGCCTGGCCCCAGGGCTCAGCTCCTGCCCGCCTTTCTGCACAGCCTCCTTGCTCCATTGTTGAGTCTCCTGCACTCTGAGCTTCTCTGCTCACCAGCGTTTGGCTGGGTCCACACCCGCCTCTACAGGAGGCGCTCACAGGTGTCAAAGGATAGCTTTCAAAAAGTTAATTTGGCATGAGCCAGCCAAATGCAATGCGCATCAGTTCAAGGGTTGGGGCTCGGGGAGGCACAGGCGACTCCCTGGATGCCCCCCTCGTCTCCCCTTCCTACTGGCCCTGCTTGGGCCAAAGATTTACTTAGTTCAGGAAGGAGGAAAGCAGAGGGTTGGTAAAGCTGGCTCCCTGGAGTACATCCGAGGCGAAAGTCACTGAAAGAAAGAATGCTGAAAATGACTTCAAGTTCATGCAAAACTGGCAATACCACTGTCAACTTGGGGGCTCTCTTTCCTGCCAGACAGGAATCGTTGGCATCTCTATCATTTGCAGCTGACAAAGTGTCTGTAAGCTAGCATCTAAGAGTCAACAGAAGAAGTCAGTTACCTACCCTTGGCACCGAACGACTCTCAGGTGTCACCTGGGTCCCCTCTTCAGGGTCGACGCTCTGTCCCCCAGCTGCCGGGGCTACCAGCGGCTGATCGCTCACAGTTCTCACTGGGAGTTGCCCTAGGTGGATGGGAACTGCGTCCCCCCAAAGTTACACCCCACTCTCTCAGGGGTGGTCCCAAGCTGGGTTCCAAAACCGGTCTCTTTGCCTCGATTTGAGACACCCCAAAGGCCCTCCCAGCTCCAGGGTTCTTTGTTCTCGTTTTCTTGCAGGTGTGCCTCCTGGGCGCACCCCTTCCCAGCTCCCTCTTCCCCCCAAAAGCTTTACCTTGCAATTCTTTGCCTAGAATTCCATTCCCAGAAGTTCAGTCTGAGGCAGGAGGGTCTGTTAAACAATGCTCTAGTAGGAATGTGAGAGGGCACGAAGTCATCTTTTTGCCTTATTTCTAAGTTTTTGGATACTTTTTCTTAACAGAAGTTAGTAAAACTCTGTGGAATGAACAGACAAGAGTGAGTGGGAAAGGCCCAATGGAAACCCTTCTCCACATCTGCAAAAACAACTCCTGGGCTTCAGAGAGAGGGCCAGGGGCGGCCTCCAAGCCCCGCGGGGTGGAGTCTCAAAGGGCTGCTCCCCAGGCCAAGGTGAGAAATCTGACTGTGAGCAGTTGGTGCCTGAGATCAAATGAGCTTCCCCCCTCCAGTGAGGAGGCATCCTGGAGGAGACAGAGCAGGCGTGCTGAAATCCTCGGCTGCTTGGTTTTGGTGGGATGAAAGCGCCCGATTGAGAAAACGGCAGCACTTGGGTGCAAAGCCCCCCGCCCCGCTGAGAGCCACGCTAAGGCTAACAGAGAACAGGAAGGCCACAGCTTCTGCCGCTGCCTTTCTGAGATAGAAAGAAGGTTCTGGAAGGTGCCACTTAAAATAGACCTTTCTTAAAAATTTCCCTGCTGAACAAGAATGTCACAAAGGCATGAAATGTGAACTAGGTTCTGATCTGGATTCCACTTGAAGTATTTGGCCACAATCACTTTTAAAATTCCCCACGATAAAAAGCACTTTTCAATTACAGGCGAGCAAGAAAGGCGAGTGGGGAATCAATGCCAGCTAATTTCTTCATTGGGCGAAAAACTAGTTTCAAGCTTTAGGTACTGATCTAAGGCATTTTGGAGAATAAGCCCGAGTATTAAATGGCTTTAGCTATTAAAAAAGAGAAGAAGCTGCAAGCCACTGAGGACCAATGCCTGAAAAGCAGAGGCTCAAACGATGTCAATGACTGCAGGCAAAGTCTAACGAGCCGCAGTGGTCCCCAGCGCCTGCACCCACATCCTGAGAACTCTTGTGTTCTTAACTCTAGTGAGACTGGGGTGGGGGGTGGCGGGAGTGAGGGGCATGAGAGCTCTGGCTGAAGGCACCTCTGCATTTGGGACCTGGCTCCGAGACTCCTCCTTCTCCAGGACTCCCCTCTTGGCACGAAGAGATGTGCTTCTCATCCACACCGAGCGCACCTGCCACCACATCCAAGCTGATAAAAGCAGCAGTTCCTGGGCAGCCTCTCCACTCCCATTTGGCTAGCCCCGACCCTCCTCCTTTTTCTTCCCAGATCGTTTTACTATCCTCACTGCAAGGGTGTGGGAGCCGATTTAAGGGCATAAGTTAAAGGTCTAGGCTCACAAACTTCTCCGCAGGGGATACCCTACCTCCTGTGTCCCCTCCTCCTCTTTCCTCGCCTCCGCGGGTCTGTTTGAGCATCCTCTCCATCTATATCCTTGCCCCACGTGGGTTGCGGGGGGCCAGTTTCAGAGCTGTGTGACCTTCCAGCGGTCCAAGTTTTCATCTCTAGAGAAAGGATCTGGAGGCTTGGATATGAAAAGCGGCACAGTGGTAGATTCGGGGCTCCTTCCCTCCCTGCTCCACACTCTTGAAGTGGTTCCAGGGTGAAGGGTTCACAGCAGCCACCGGGTTTTACTTTTGATCATTTATGAGTGAAAGCATTGATTGCTGCTGTCACCCACAGGTGTGCTTTCTCCAAGGCTTGGGAGGAAGGGAAAGAAGGCTGAATCACTAAGGTTCGGGTCCAGACATTCTTTTTATGGTGGAGAGAGGCCCAGTATTGGGGCTCCAGGTAAGCAGAGGGAGCTCATGTGAGCACACAGGGAGGACGCACAGGTGACAGGTGACCTGTCACAGGTGGAGGGCAGGAAGGGCCTGTGCTGGCGACTGGGGCCGGGGCTGGGGCTAGGCAGGGCCCCCAAGGACAAGCCTTTACCCAATATGGCCACTGCGAAACCCCAAGAAGCCAGGAAGGGGCATGGCAGGAGGTGGGCATGGCATCCCCATCGCCGGATGGGGTACCATCCTGTGGACACCGGGGGAGCTAGAGCTTGCCTTGAATGGAGTTGGGGGCATGGCAGGGATAGGTTTCCATCTCCTCCTTTATGAATCCCTGGGAACAAGGCTGCTGACAATGAAGAGTCGTCCTGGCGGGCAGGGCTCTCCTGCAGCCAGGAATCTAATAGATTCCTGGTCTCTCAGGTAGGGTCCCTAACCCATCCTGGCTGGTTTAGGTTTTAGCACTAAAAATTCTACCTCCAGGAACCCCCTTAGTCCTGGGCAAAACTCACCTACTGTCAGGTACCCCCACCTCACCTCCCACACAGCTTCTTTCCCCAGGGAGCACATGGGAGGCAGATCTGCTGCAGAGGGGCATAGAGGGGCCCACGGCCAGCATGTCCAGGTAAGTGGAGCCGTCCAGTTCACAGCAGGACCCAGCTCTCCGATACTCTCACTAACTCACTCCATTACATTTTTTGACTGATTTTTTTTAGTTAAGGAAAGAAAATACCCAATAGTGTTTGAGGGCCGGTGCCCAGTCTCCCATCTTAATCACGTGCCCGCACGGTCCAGGCGCACGTGCAGGGTGAAAGCGGCGCTTCCACGGTCATTGCAGCAGCTCGTGGGCTCAGTGCAGCTTGTGCGCCGGCCGCTGTGCAGGGGCCTTTGGTGCATTGACACGTGCAATTTTCAGGACAAGCCCATGAGATCCACGTGCTGATGAGGCCCATTTCACAGCTGCGGAAACCCAGGTACAGAGAGGTTAAGAAAGTCTCCTGGCTGCAAGTGGTACCACCACAAAGAGAGGCATGGCAAGACTCCAAGGGGGCAGCCGGCAGGGATGGGGATGGGGGGGCCAGAGGGGCTTTGGGTATGTCACAGGCTGTAGTTGCAGCAGGTGAGACCAGGGCATCCCCGAGGGACTAACAGAAAGAGTTATCAATGCTGGAGGGGCAGGAGCTAGCATCTCATTTATTTAAGCGGGCGTTCCTTAGCGCTAGGGCACTGCTCTGATAAACTCCAGAAATCTACTAAGAGGGCATCAGCAAGGGCTTCTCCACTGGAGGCAACTTGCCCCCCGCCCCCCGCCCGAAGACATTTGGCAAAGTGTGGAGACATTTTTGGGTGATCACAACTGCTGGGAATCGAGGGTGGAAGGAGTAGAGCAGGGGGTTGGTGCAGCTGGCTGGCATCTGGTGGGTAGACAACAGGGTTGCTAAACACCCTACAAGGCACAGGACAGCCCCGTGACCCAGGGCTATCTCCTCCCAAACATCAGTAGTCCGAGGGTGGGGAAGACCTGCCATGGTGCTGGGAGCCGTGGGGTCCTGGGGGCACAGCCTGAAAAGGTCCCCGTTGCCCCTCCCACCATCATAATGCGGCCGGGGCAGCTTGTCCTTTGGTTGGCATCTTACCATCTTTTCCAGGGCTCCCCCCGAGCCTCCCCTCCACCCACCGCGCGCCGTGGCAGCACCCCCGGCCTGGCTCTGCGTTGTGAAGATGGTGAACTTGATGTTGGTTATTGCCCTTGAGAGCCCAGCGACTGGCCTGCCCAGCCATCTGCAGGCCTGCGGGTTTCCGGATCACTGGGATGAACTTCACCAGGCCTCACGCCCAAATACCCTGCAGGGCTCATCCAGCCACCCAGTTGCCCAAGCCTCTACCAGGCCGCGGAACTTCCGGCCAAGGCTGAGATCAGAGTTCAAAGCCACGTGCAGTGGTCCCGGACGTGACTCCCGAGCGCCCCGGCTGGCTCCGTGCTCCAGGCCGCACCTGTTCGGAGCGGGTCCCCGGCTGACCACGGTCCAGGACCTGAGGCTTCAGCCTCGGCGTCCTTATGGGCTGTTGTTTTTTAACTGCAGGGGAGTTGGAGCAGCTGGGGTTAATACTGGAACTTGCTCTTCAGGGGCTCCGGGGCTTAGCTGTGGGCCCAGGAGGACATTCAGGGGTCACGTCATCTCTCCCTAATGCCCCAAACTATTCTCCCTAGCAGAACCGGTTTCTTAATCTGCAGGGCCCCTTATTAAAATATTATTAAGAATTTCAAGACGGGACATCAGAGCATTAAACCCTCTGGGCTTGGGGCCCAGGATGACCCCACAGGCCTGTGACGCTGGCCCTGCTCTCAAGGCATCTGGTCATCCCTGACCCAGTGACCGAGGTCCTGGGTTTGCCCCGGATGGCCCTGATTTACACCTGTTTTTCCTGCATAATTATTAACAGCTCCCTTTCATTCTTTTTTTTTTTTTCACATGGGCAGGCACCGGGAATCGAACCCGGGTCCTCGGGCATGGCAGGCAAGCACTCTTACCTGCTGAGCCACCGTGGCCCTCCCTTTCATTCTTAACACTCTCCTGGTCTGGACAACCAATTATAGGATCACTTTATAATTACATGACAGCCTCCCAGGTCATTGTTCTTGCAGCCTATTTATGTTGCAATGTCATGTGATGTCTAGCCAAGGAGTAATTTTATTTTTGAGACAAAGTAATAATAATGCTTCCTTACCATTGTGTCGACTCTTCTATGCACATGTTCCTACGCTAACCTTACTTCCCCATCACAGCTAGGACTGTGGGACAGTTTTTTGCGGTGGAGCTAAGCAAGGCTCAGAGAAGGTAAGTGATTTTCTTGAGGGTGTCCAGGCAGCCCAGAAGGCATCCAGGACCCAATCAAGGCCTTTCAGATTTGCAGTTCGGGTGACCAGCTGTCCCAGGAGGTCAGGTGCCAAGAGGATTCCCAGGACATGGGCCTTGCAGTTTTTTTTATTGTCGTTTTTTGCTTTATTTTAAAAATATTTTTATTGGTAAATCTTAACACACAAACAATCCATACATGGTGTACAATCAGTGGCTTAAATGCCATCACTTAGTTGTGTATTCATCACCATGGTCATTTTTCAGAACATTTGCATCACTCCAGAAAAAAAAAGAAAAAGAAAAAAGAAAAAATTCAGACATACTATACTCCTCACCCCTCCCTCTCATTGTCCTCTAGTATTTCCATCTACTCAATTTATTTTAACCTTTGTCCCCCTTATTATTTTAAAAAAATTTTTATCCAAGTTTTTTACTCATCTGTCCCTACCCTGGGTAAAAGGAGGATCAGAAACAAGGCTTTCACCATCACACAGTCATGTTGTAAAAGCTATATAGTTGTACAATCATCTTAAAGAATCAAGGCTACTGGAACACAGCTCTACAGTTTCAGGTCCTTCTGTCCAGCCATTCCAATACAACATAAACTAAAAAGAGGATATCTATATAATGCGTATGTATAACCTCCTCGATAACCTATCAACTCTGTTTGAAATCTCTCAGCCGCTGAAACTTTGTCTTATTTCTCATTTCCCCTCTTTGGCCAAGAAGACTTTCTCAATCCCCTGATGCTGGGTCCCAGCTCATCCAAGGATTTCTGACCCACATTGCCAGGAAGGTTTACACCCCTGGGAATCATGTCTCACATAGGGGGGAGGGCAGTGAGTTCACTTGCTACATCGGCTTAGAGAGAGAGGCCACGTCTGAGCAACAGAAGAGGTTCTCTAGGGGTGACTCTTGTGCCTAATTTTAAGTAGGCTTAGCCTATCCTTTGCAGGAATAAGTTTCATAGGGTCGAGCCCCAAGACTGAGGGCTCGGCCTACTGATTTGGTTGTCCCCATTGCTTGTGAGAAATATCAGAAATTCTCCAAATGGGGAAGTTGAATATTTCCTCCTTTCTCCCTGGTCCCATAAGAAGACCTTGAAAATACTTCCTTATTCTCTGCCCAAAATACTCTGGGATGTATCAGGGCATCACACTAACCCAGATAAATCAACGAAGTGGGTCTTTCAGTTTTAAAATGGGGAAAGTCGTGGACAAGCCAGAACAAGTTGGTCGCCCTATTCCCACTCTATCATACCATGCAGCCTCCACGAATAGCTTTTGAATGTGTACTTTTTTTTAGCATTTTATAACTATCCGTTCTTTAATAGTAAAGAGGATTTTTTTGTCATGATGGTGAATGGGATATGAAAACAAGAGGTTCAATCAAGGGTGATTCTTAGATAACATTTCCTTGTATATCCTTCCAGACTTTTATGTGTATGTATATTCATGGCTAAAGAATACATTTTTGGAATTCTACTTGATAATATATATTTTTTCATATATAGCAGGGATCCAGAGGCTGTTACTATGAAGTATCAGATGGTAAATATTTTTAGCTCTGTCAGCCACACAGACTCTGTTATCACCACTCAATTCAGTTTTAGTGTGAAAGAAGCCACAGATGATAAACAAATGGGTTTGTCAGTGTTCCAATAAAACTTCATTTATAAAAGCAGGTGACGGTCCAGATTTGGCCCAGAAGTCATAGTTTGCCAATCCTTGATGTATATGCCATTAACATCTTCCCATACTAACTATTAAAGGAGATAACTTTTAAAAAGGTAAAATCATGACAGCCATGTGAATATAAAATCAAAATATGTCAAAGATTTTATTCCACTCTTTAATTAATGGGAACTCCTGTTGAACGAAGATGAATCTGAGAACCTACTCATAGATATGCAATCAGAAATGCTGACAAGAATTTGCTAATAGATGCAAAATAGGTTAATGTATTTATGACAAGAAAATGTGATGTTTGAAGTGATCTTTTCTGCAGGGTCGACACCAGCTGAAGCAAAATTAATTGTATTTCTATGGAGAAGAATCATTTCTACAATGTATACAGCTGCAAAATAGTCGTGTCAATGACAGTAAAAGGGAGAGATTCCTATAGAATCAGACCAAAGGTCTGCTGAATTTCACCCAGCGTTTCATCCAAAGGACATCCGGTACTCCTTTGTCCATTTCAAAATCTCACAGTTTTCCCTGACACAGCGGTAAAATTCTGCCACATCATGTTTTTTAAAAATATTTTTATTGACAAATCTTCACACATGTACAGTCCAAGCATGGTGTACAATCGATGGCTCACAATAGCATCACTTACTTGTGTATTCATCACCATGATCATTTTGAGAACATTTGCATCACTTCAGAAAAAGAAACAAAAAGAAAAAAAGAAAAAACTCATATATATCATACCCCTCAGTCCTCCCTCTAATTGACCCCTAATAGTTCTATCTACCCAATTTATTTTACCCCCATCCCCTACTATTTATTTTTTTAATCCATGTTTTTTACTCATCTGTCTATACCCTGGTTAAAAGGAGGATCAGAAACAAGGTTTTCACAATCACGCAGTCACATTGTAAAAACTATATTATTATACAATCATCTTCAAGAGTCAAGGCTATTGGAACACAGTTCAACAGTTTCAGGTACTTCCCTCCAGCCACTCCAATGCACCATAAAATAAAAACGGAATCTCTATATAACGCTTAAGAATAACTTCCACGATAACCTCTCGACTTTGAAATCTCTCAGCCACTGAAACTTTATTTTGTCTCTTTTTTCTCTTCCGCCTTTTGGTCAAGAAACCTTTTCTCAAATCCATGATGCCAGGTCCCGGCGATCCCACATTGCCAGGGAGATTTACATGCCTGGGAGTCATGTCCCACGTAGAGGGTGGGGCAGTGAGCTCACCTGCCGAGTTTGGCCACATCATTTTTAATGGCTACATCATGATCCATTGCCCTGAGCTACTTTCTTTATTTCTCAGTACTTTGCTAAGGAAACTGCAATGCATACATACATGTAAACAGACATATTTGGGCACATATTCTTTTCTTCATTTAATCCCTAAACTGTAATTGCTGGGGTTAAGTTATTTACCTTAAAGATCGTGTGTGAGACAGTGTCCATTTTCCCACATCTTTGCCAAAGCTGAGAATCTGAGACTTGCCACTCTTTTTTCACCTTTAGCTAATCTGAAAAGGGAGGTGGGTAGGTGGCAACATTTAAAAAAATATATTTTTATTTATAAAACAACATAAAAACATACATTCTTAACATACAAACATTCCATACATGGTATATAATCAATGGCTCACAATATCGTCACAAAGTTGTGTATTCATCACCATGATAATTTTTTAGAACATTTGCATTACTCCAGAAAAAGAAAGAAAAAAGAAAAAAAACTATATATACCATACCCTTCACCCCTTCCTCTCATTGACCACTAATATTTCCATGTACTCAATTTATTTTAACCTTTGTTTCCCTGTTATTTATTTATTTTTTATCTATATATTTTTTACCCATCTGTCCATACCCTAGTTAAAAGGAACAGACACAAGGTTTTCCCAACACAGTCACATTGTAAAAGCTACATAGTTATACAATCATCTTCAAGAAACAAGGCTACTGGAACACAGCTCTACAGTTTCACGTACTTCCCTCCAGCCACTCCTATATACCATAAACTAAAAAGGGGATATTTATATAATGCATAAGAATAATCTTCAGGATAACTTCTTGACTGTTTAAAATCTCTCAGCCATGGACGCTTTATTTTATCTTGTTTCTCTCTTCCCCCTTTTGGTCAAGAAGGTTTTCTCAATCCCTTAATGTTAGGTCCCATCTCAACCCAGGATTTCTGTCCCACGTTGCCAGGGAGGTTTATACTCCTGGGAGTCATGTCCCTCTTAGAGGGGAGTGAGTTTACTTGCTGTGTCAGCTTAGAGAAAGAGAAGCCACATCTGAGCAACAAAAGAGGTTCTCTTGGGTGACTCTTAAGCCTAATTTTAAGCCGTCTTAGCCTATCTTTTAGGGTATAAGTTTTATAGGGGAGACCACCAAGATTGAGATTTCAGCCTGTTGTCCCCACTGCTTGAGAGAATATCAGAAATTCTCCAAATGGGGAAGCTGTATATTGTCCCTTTTCCCCCTGTTCCCTTAAGGGGACTTTGCAAATACTTTCTTCACTGTCCAAATCTGTGATTTATCGGGGCATCACACTAACCTGGACAAACAAACAAACTCCCATGCCCTTTTCACAATTCCATGTACTTACAGTGTTAACTAAACTGACCATGCAAGTTAAATTAGGAAATCCACTATCCAAAATATTAACTTTGTACCAAATAAACATCGTTCCCTTTAGTCTCACACAGAAATTAAAGTTTTAAAACATGGACAATATTATTCTTTACCCAGCCTTCTGGTATACCTTAGTCCTATCTAGACCAGCTTCATTCATATCTCTAGTCGATGTCTGATCCCTTTCTCAACTTTTTAATCAATCCCTGTATGGGGTAGTGCTGGCTTTCATAGCTTCATCACTCTAACTCTGAGTCTCAGGTGTCACATAAATACCCAAAGTTTCTGGCAAAGACCATGTTATATACAAACAGCCCAGTATCTCAGAGTTTAGAATTAACATTTACACTTCCTGAACATATGTGACTGCTGTAAGAGCTTACAATCTAGGACCTTTTACAATAAGCTCTGAACTGATAACCTATGCTCTTGACCTTAGTTCACCAAATTTTATATTATAGTTAGTACATATGATTGAAGCATGGTAATATTTGTCTTTTTGTTCCTGACATTTCATTCAACATACAACTCTCAAGGTTCATTCATCTAGTTGCATGCCTCACCACTTCATTCCTTCCTACAGCTGCTCAGTATTTCATTGTACGCATACAACATAGCTCCCCCTTCCATTCCTCAGTTGTTGTACCCTTAGGCCACCTCCATTCATTGTGGACCACGATCACTGAGGCAGCAACATTTTGTTTTATTTTTCTGTTTTTAATTAGTGACTTTTTCTTTCCACATCCCCTCTCTGCAGGATTTTGTCAAGGCCTATGTACTTAAAGAGTATTTTTACATGATGACTCACGATCTCTCCAAGCTGGGAGGCAGTAGGGATTGGAATTGTGTCCCCTAAAAGATAAGTTCGAGTCCTAAGCCCTGGTCTTGTGAGTATCATCCTAGTTTGGAAATAGGATCTTTGAAGACGTGATTAGTTAATCACGGTCCAAACTGGATTAGGGTGGGTCTTTAATCCAGTAAAACCGGTGTCCTTAAAAGAAGAAGAAATTTGAACAAACATGGACACAGAGGGCAGAACGCCGTGTGACGGGGGGACAGAGAACCCATGGATGGCCAGCAGGCTGCCACCACCCTAAGCCAGGAGAGAGGCACAGATTCTTCTCCATAGACTTCAGAGAAAGCCAGGTCCTGCTGCTGGCCTCCAGAACTGAGAGGAGATGCATTTCTGTTGTTTTGAGCCTCCCAGTTTGTGGTGTCTTGTTCTGGCAGCCCTAGGAACTGAGACAGCTGGCATCTTCACTTAGATGTCTAATGGGCATCGCAACTCAACCAACTCTAAACGGAACTGTGCATTTCCCCCCTCAGAGGACGTGCCCCCTCCACACACACAACAGGGGTCCCATCGGCTCTTACCCATCTCCGGACCTCCAGTTCCTCCTTCTCTTCCTTTCCACTTCCAACCCTATAGAGCTCACCTTGAGCCCCCTCCTCTTGCACATGCAGCACCCACACTGGCCTCTTTCTGTTCCTCAGTGTACCCAAACAGATTCCCCCCTTGGACACAGCACTGACTGTTCACCCCATCTGGAATGGCGTCTACTGTCCCTTCGCATGACTGGCTCCTTCTCTTGGTCTTGGCTTAGCTGAGACAGCAGTCTCTTCTTCCTTGGGAACTCTGACCACCTATGTGTCACGACCCACCCGATTACTCTCCATCCTGATTTATCTCCTTCGTAGTCTCATTTAACACTTTGCATTTATTTCTTTTGCTTGCTCCTAGGTCGTTTTCCTTCCCTAAATAGAATATGAACTTCCTAAGAGCAGAGACTTAAGCTGCTCTGTTTGTGGCTTTGTTCCCAGTGTTTAAAGTGCTGGCCAAAAGGGAATGTACAATAAATGCTTGAGAATGGATGGATGGATGGGTGGATGAGTTAGGTGAAATCTCTCTTTTGTTCCTCCTCTGAATGCTTAGTCTATGCCTCTTCCAATTTTTTCAGTCTTTGTCCAGTCATTCAGCAATATGTGAGTCACTTCTCTGTGCTACACACAGTCCCGGCTCAGGAGACACAGCCAGGACCAAAACAGACGAAATTCTTGCCTTTTTGGCATTTACATTATAGTGTCCATTTGCTTATGCAAATACTTGAAGATTGCCCTGGGAATCTTCTGTGTGGGGCTCCTTCTCTTCTTTCTTTGCTCTCCCAGCTCTGTCTTTACTTGCTCTTCTTTTCGGTCTTATTCTCTGCCTCCCCTCTCCCTCCCTGAGGCAGGCACCCCCATCCCTGGGTCCTTTCCAGAGCCGAAGCCCTTCTCTGTTTGTGGCCTTCCTACACCTGTAGCTCATTGCTAGCTCCAGGCTTTATTTCTCCCTGACTTTTATTTGCAAGCACTCTATGAAACTCAGCGTCCTCATTTCCTCTGTTTTTTCCAGAAGCCCCTTTTCTGTTCCACCTGCTCTCCTAGCCCAAGGTAACTTCTCAGTCTCCTGGGCAGCTCTTACTAGCTAACTTGTTTAATTTCCTCTCTCTTTCTGGGCTGGCCAGCCAGACCTGCCTCCTGTTCTCTTAGACATGACCACGGGCACTTGGCATGAGTACCTTTTCCCTCCTCACAGGTTAGACAGAAGCTGCCTGAAGTTTGGGCAGAAGGCTGTCTGCAGGAATCAGGAAACTGCCTCAACAGTGCCCTCAGCTTTGCAAACTACAAATTTTGCACATCTATGGCTCTCCTCCAGCCAGACAAAGGGAAGGCAAGATTGTTTTCCAACGCCAAATCAAGAAATGTAGTCGATGAAAAATGATTCCTGGTTACATATTTTTTTCACCATGAGAAGTACTACACTGGTATAAAAATTTAAATACAAATGATGTCCCCCCCGCCCAATCATTTTGCTTTGCATTTAGAGGATCACTTTTATTTAAAAATAGGAATAACCCACAAATCTTTGTTTAAGAAGGCCTCTGGAGTGGAATCACTCTAGATAACAAACTGGACTTTTTCTGTGAAAAGTGGAGCCCAGCAGCTAAAGTTTAGGCAACACTGCATTAAGATACAATCTGCCCAGCGGTGCAAGGGTGGCTCATTGGCAGAATTCTTGCCTGCCATGCTGGAGACCTGGGTTCAATTCCCAGAGTGTGCCCATGCCAAAAATAAATAAATAAATAAATAAATAAATATACCGTCTTCCAGGAAGCCTCCTCTGACCCCGTGATAGTCATCTGTTGTTGTATGACAATATTACAACAACATAGCAGCTTAAAACAAGTACATTTACTGTCTCAGTGTTTCTGTAAGTCAGGAGTTCAAGCATGGCTTAGCTGGGCCCTCTGCTCAGGGTCTCAGCAGGCATAAGTCAAGATGTCAGCTGGGGCGGTGGTCTCATCTGAGACTTGACCGGGGAAGGATCCACTTCTGAGTCTGTTTGCTGGTTGGCAGAACTCAGTTCCTTGTGGGTTGCTGGGCTGAGGTCCTCAGGTCCTTGCTAGCTGTTGGCTGGACTCCTTCCAAATGGCGGCTCACCTAACAGTGGGTTTCTCTGAAGTCAGCAATGTAGAGAGAGTCTCCTCCCAAGACGGACATGACAACCTTGCGATAACATGATCACGTACCTCCCATGACCTTTGCCACAATCACATCCCAGGTCCTGCTCCCACTGAAGGGGTGGGGAGCCCACATAAGGGCTTGAATACTGGGAGGTGAGGAGTCCATCCACCACAACCCATCCTCTCTGAGCAAGATTACTTCCTCTTCCTTCATATACTTTGGCATCCAGGGCACCTCCATTGTGATATCTCCAAACTACATTATAAACATGCTGTCCTTGCTTAGCTTTCTCACTGGACTGTAAGTGCCTTGTGGGCAGGCACAGTCCTTTCCCCTCTACCATTCTGTTGCCTAGAAAAGAATCTGGCATCTGGATAATGCTCATGGAAAGAAGACACCAATGGTCTCAAACTCAGCAGCCAGCAATCTTCCTCACCTCCTCCTTTGCTACCAATGTTGCTTCCCTTTCATTTTCTCTGCATTTGTAGGATCACTTTCATTTAAAAACTAGGACTACCCCATGAATCCTTTCACTGTTTAAGAAGATCTCTGAGGAAGAATCACTGTAGACCACTGGCCATTATAACCGAGTGCCCCTGTGTGCTGGGCACAGGATCTCACGGAACCTCCCTTCCTTGAAGCTCACTACACACTGGCGGTGGTTGAGCTTGGGACAGAGGCCCCAGCCTCTCCATCGAAAGGTGGGTTGCTAAGTGGTGCTGCCACTGAGAATCTAATACTTGTGTTCAGCGTTTAGTGCCTGCTCCAGATCTCATGGGATTGCCTGCGGGTGCTTAGAACCCAGTGATGATCAGACAAGGCTGTGACTTCGTGTCAGAATGGAAGCAATAATGCCTGCGGTGAAAGGTACCAGCCTTGAGTCAGAAAATCTGGGCCTCTTCCTTGGCTCTGTCCCCTGCTGGCCCCTACTTGGACAGGCTACCTCACCTCAGCACATCTCAGTTTCCTCATTTCCAAGATGGCGATGATGACAACGGCATTTAGGTGTCCGGGTCACCTGAGAGAGCCCATGGACAGCCTTTAGCACAATGTCAGCCAGGCTGAATAAGTGTTAGCTCTTGTCGTTATCACCATTTTTAAAAACATAAAATTCCATAAAATTTTAAAATACGTGTTTTTACCAATTTCCATTACCCAGTTTGAATAATCAAAAATATAAATTAGAGTACATAGGAAAAGGTTTTACTTTCAAGGGCTTTTGGTAAAGCTACAAAACCTATGATGTGGTGTCAAGTAGAAATTCTGCAGACCTACCTCAGTGGCTGGATCAGGGTCTTTTAAATAATCCCATCACATGGGCTGCAGACGGGTCCTGCTAAGATGCTTGAAAAGTCTGTTCCCTTGAGTGGATTAAATATGTATCCTTCAATGTTTTTTATTGTCTTTATTGGTTCAGTGAACTCTTTCCTCATAATTAAAATATTTCAACCCAGCCCCTGTTGGCCCTTCCATGACTTCCAAATTGGAAGAGCTGAAATCATACAGTCAGGCTGTTCTGGGCCCTTAGAACCTTCCAGAATCTAATCTCAGTGGCCCAGGCCTGCTCAGTCACCTCTCCCTTCCCCTTCCAGCACTGCTTGGAATCTTCACCTCAAACCCTGCTGGCCCGTCCCAGGCCTGGCCCCTTACTTTTGGCAGACACTCCTGATTCCTAATTCTTTGAGAAAATCCAGGTTATCTGGCTGACCTCTCTCAACTCCTTGCCATCAAGCTGAAGCATTTATCTAAATCTCGACTCTCCCTCCTTTTCTGTCCTCTAGCCTCAGAGGAAGAAGCTTAATCCTATCCTCCAGACTCTAAATCTATTTCTGCCCACCTGCCGAGGGCCCTCAGGTATCATATGAACATGCTTTTTACTGTCTTAAAATAACAACCACTGAAACCCCCAAACCCCAAACCCTCTCTCCGCCCTATGGCCCGATCTCTTCCTGTCCCTCCCTGCCAAGAGCCTCGAAAGAGCTGTCCCCAGCTGCCGTGGCCGTGTCATCATCTCCCGTTCACCTCTCCATCAACCGCACGCTGACTTCTGGCCCCACCACTGCACACAAATATTCTTCAAGGAGGCCGAGGACTTCCTTGTTGAGAAACCCAATAAACACGTTAGCCTTCCTCTCACCACATCCCTCTGCAACCTTTGACTAACACCCTTTCCTTAAAAACCTTCCCCTCCCTTTGGCTCCCATGCCCTGCATCTCTCCTGGTTTTCTTTGTGCCCTTAAGTGTTTTCTTCTGGTGGTTTATCCTCGGTCTGTTTTTCACTCTACAAACTCCCTCTGGGTAGTGCATCAGCTTCGGGGGCACCTACACCCACCCGGCTTTGCCACCATGGGTGCTCAGGTGGTGATTCCGGAATCTCTCCAGCCAGATGACTGTGGAAGTCCTTTCCCCCAGGTGGCCTGTGGCCCAGCAGGCTTCTCCCAGCTCATTCTTGCAGGTATCACAGTTCTGCACAGCTCAGAGCTCCTCAGCTCCTCTCTGCACACAGCCAGTTCTCTGCCCATGAGCCCCACATCCCTCTCAGCTGCAGATGCTGACACAGGACGCCAGTGCCATCTCTGCCCTCCACCCCACTTCAACCCTCCCCACCTTGTAGCAGCCACCACCTGAGTCACCCCTCTGTCTCCTCCAGCACCACCTTAGCTTGGGTAGCCACTGCTTCCCCACCTGGAGGAAGGACTGCAGCAGCTTCCTAACAGCTCTCTTTGCTGCAAACTTGCCCATGTCCCGTCCTTCTATTGCACTGTAGCCAGGTGGAACTGAAAATAAAAAAGTGTGTGTCAGGTGGTGCAACAGTGGCTCAGTGACAGAGTTCTTGCCTGCCGTGCCAGAGACCCGGGTTCGATTTCCGGTGCCTGCCCATGTTTAAAAAAAAAGTATATGCTACCTCTAAAGCTCCCCAGCTCCTGAGTTCCAATTCTCGGGACCTTCTGGGTTCAGCTGGTCACGCTCCTTTGAGTTCATCCCAGGACTGTAACTCCTGATGCCTCCTGCCTTGCCTCCCCATACCCCAACTTGCTCATCACTTGTAGTTCACCGGAACATTCTCTCATTCCCAACGTGACACCCAACAGACCCTGCCTTTTCCATCCGGAGCTTCCTATTCCTGAAAGCCTTCTCAGTCTGAGCAGGCATGCTTTCCCCGGCTTCCTCAGCAGGCACGTGCCTTTTAACTATCATATCAGTCCTATGGCTTGGTCAGTAATGATTCTCCTCCCCCTCGCCAGCCTGTGTATTCCTGGAAGGCAGGGGCCCAGCTTCTCTCAGTAATCTCAAGGTTTAGCTAAGGGCCTATAGTTGACAGCCCACCCCCGCCCCCCACCCCTGCTGCCAAAAAAAACACTGTTAATTGAATGAATTCAACTGTTGGAAGGGCTTACAGCTTTGTACATGTAGCTGAGTAGTACAGAACATGAGCTAACAACAGGGGCCTCAAATATCTTCTGGACAACGTCCCGTATTTCAGGCCTCCTCTGTATCCAGCTTGAGCCACAACGTTTCTGACTTCTGGCAGTTTCATGTGGCTCAGTGTGGGAGTGGAGTGGTAGTAGTTTTGAAGGTTGATATAATCACCTGTTAACTGTGTGAGCTCGGGCAGGTCACTCAACTTCTCTGAGCTTCTCTGCTTCCTTATCCATAGAATGCCGATAAAAACAGCATCAGCCTCCTGGAAATACTGGTTGTCTCAGACACAAAGAGAAATGTAAAAATGTGTAGTCAACTGACAAGGTGTTGGTTAAAATTTGGGAGAAGGGATAGAGCCAGGTCAGGCCACTCCCAAGAGACTAAACTAAAGAACCGAGAAGTTTCATGAGAAATTTCAGGTTATATTTTTCAAATGGATTATTTATTCTGTGATAATGTGGACACATTTTCACCATTTTATCACATCCCAATAAAAAATCCTTGCCCAATTTCCCCCTACTCTTCACTAGAGCATGAGGTTCTTCCCGAAGGGGGCCAGGTCTTGTAATGACCTTTTTATCCCCCAAGTGCCTAAGACATTGTGTATTTCAAACAGGTATCATGGGTGGTTCTTGAGTGGATGACATATGACACTGATATTTAGGGGCTAGTAAAAATGTCGTTACTTCCTATTTTGTTGTCTGGGGAAAAAACAACAAAAGTGAATCATATTCAGGGGACAGAGCTGGGATACAGGAATAGTGGACACCCGTTATTTTTGTCTTCCAGGATCCATTTACCTTCTCCTAATGATGGGACCCCACTTTTTCTCAGGGAGTCCACCCTTTTCCTACTCTCAGTTCTCAGTCTGAGGACGGAATTGACTTTGTCCCTAGTTCCAGGGACAGGCACGAACTCTTCCCAGCCAATCAGCAGACCATTCTTCTGGTCTCTGGGATGGGCATATGACCCAATTAAAGCCAATGGGTCTTGATGAGTCTTTTGCTGGGACTTTTGGGAGAGAGGCACATCCTCTTTTTTTTGTACTTAGATCTGGGAATTTTGAAATTTTGCTGCCACGTGGAGCTTGAGAGTAAAGCAAATATGGCATGGAACAGAGAGGCTGAGTCTTGGTGACATCATTTGAGCTCCTGGATCAAACCAAACCTGAAGCCAGAAATTCTTTAGCTTTTTAGTTATCTGAGTTGATAAATTCCATCTTTTGCTTAAGTCAGTGTAAGTTGGGTTCTCTACTATCTAAACATGGGGCAATGAGACTCCTCTGCGATTGTGACCAGGGTATTACAACACTTATCTTTAGTGCCCTAGTCCCCTCTTGTACTTTGCTGACTTCCTTGGTATTTATATGAAATGGTCTGTGCGGATCCAGGCACTGAGCACCCCAAGACTACTTAAAGGCTGGGGTGAGCCTAAGAGACTCTCAGGGAATGTTTTTAACCCTGAGTTTCCTGAAGTCTACTGAAGTGCTCACGGTTGTACTTTTTTCCTTCATATTTCCAATAATGCCGCAGAAACCCTCATCTGGATATGGGGCAACTTCCAGCAAAGCCTTAAACACTGGCTCCTCTTTGGTGTCAAATTGTAATTCTCTTTCATCTTCCCCTCCAGTTCCTTCTGGTTTTCATGTCTCCTGATTTCTCTCTTTGGGCTTTTGATCTGTTTTCTATTGTTATCATTCAGGCATTTCATGCTGGAACTTTTCAAGTCCACATACTCCAACCACAGCAGCATCTGGGATCTGTGGGCGGGTATTAACGTTGGCTCCTCTGGATGCATCGGGACCGGGCGCTTTGTTGAATCACTGTATACTGTTGTTTCGTGGAGCTGATTTTCCTCCAAGCCTCAGACTCAGGATTTTCCGAGGAACGGTGGTGCCGGCATGTGAGAAGACCTCCAGGGAATTTTGCTTTGCTATCTTGGATTGCTTCACACCCCTTTGCCTATTACAACTGGCCCTTCGGGGTCACACGTCCAGACCTTGGCACGCTCTCCAAGGACTTGGAGTAGGTCAGGCAGACCCCGCTTGAAAGACAGCGGCTGTTCAGTCCTGGCCAAGTCACCTAACCACTCTGAATTCTCTTGGGTAAAAGAGGGATGATAATACGTCAAGTCTAGGATTATTGTGGGGATAACATGGAATTCAATAAAATAATTTATATAAAACGTCCGGCACAAGATAGTAACAGCTACCGTTTGCCTCCTGTGGGTGAGAAAACCATATTAGACAGGGTGCCCGTGTTTTCTCTTTTAGCCCTGGGACTGCCCTACAAAGGAGATATAGCTATTCCCACTTTACAGACACGTAAACTGAGGCTCAAGGAAGTCAATGCCAAGAGCTTGCCTCTCTTCTCTCCTCCGTGCTGTCTGACACATGGTGGAGACAAAAAGTTGACCCACCAGCATGGGAGCTGCTGTGCCCCTCACCTTCTCCCCCACCCCAAACTTGTAGACTGTGATGTCACCACCAGGCATTAGGGAATAGCAGCTGTTCACTAAGATCTAGGACCACATTTCATACCTGTGTTCATATGAAACGCTTTTGTTGCAAAGGATGGAAACCAAATTCAGGTTGGAATTTTTTTCAAAAGCAAAAAAGTTAAGAAAAAGATGTCTTGCCATAAGCAACTGGAAGATGCTGGGATAGATCTGGCCAGAGGCTCAGCTGATGCAAGCAAAATCTCACCCTCTCTCCATCTCCAGGCCCTTTGTGCCTCTGTCTTGGCTTCATCCTTTCTAGGTGGTGGCAAGATGGTCCCCAGCAGGGCCAGGGATAAAAAAAGAAAAAGCCTTAGGAGGCCTCGAATGCTCTTTCCATCTCCAGGACGGGAGATCACTGGAGCCAGGCCTTGGTCATAAGTCCACCCGGGTGTGGGAGAATGGAGTCACCCCCACCCCGTCCACACGAGTCAAGTTTGGGTGGGAACAGGCTAAGTCGAAGGCCCACCTTACCAGCTTTGTGATTCTGTGTTTCCTTAACTTGGTTCCAAACCATAATGCTTTCACCCACGTTGGTCTCATCCCCAGAAATACTCTGAGGAATTTCATAGGGCCAGGGCATTTTATGCAATAAACAAACAAACAAACAAATAAATATTTTTTGAAGTGTGCCTAAAAATAAATACATAACTATTAAAAATATTTCTTCATATATTACTTAGAATAACCTTGCAAAGCGTGTCGTTACATCACGCTTTGGGAAACACTGATCTAAGCCAACGCCACCCTTCTGCAGGTGAGGAAACTGGAGCCCAGGGAAGCTAAGCCATCTACACAGGGGCGAAATGAAAGTGACAACGCCGGGACTAGAAATCTGATTCCCAAATTTTACCTGCTCTTTTAAAAATTCCCCACAGCAATATGGTATACTGGTTCTGCCCTTCACCAGCTGTGCATCCTTAGATAAGTTACTGAACGTCTCTGTGCCTCTGAATTCCCATCTGTAAAATGGGAACAATGAGGGTATCTACCTCACAGAATTACGAAGATGAAATGAATTAATATTTATGAAGCACTTAGAAGAGTGCCTGGTACATAGTAAGCATTATATGCATTTGTTAAGTAAGTGGGGCATGACTTGTTCGAAAGGGAAATGTAAACTTGTGGTCCATATTCCAAATTCCCCAGGGAGAAATTAGGGTTCTTCCGGTTTGGGTGGGATGCTTATCCCCAGACCAATCAACTGTAGCCAGGGGGGCGCGGTCACATGATTGGCATGGGCAGGCACCGGAAAGGGAGGAAGGGGGAGGGACTGGGGTCGCTGCAAATCCAGGATTGCCGGGAGAATTCGCCCTCGGTGTTACTGAAAACATCTAACATGCTGCTAATTTCTAAGCTTGAATTTTTGGGTGCTCGAAGGCATTTGATGACCGTGTTATATGTCTTATTCTTTCCCTTTCAGGAAAGAGGGATTATACCCAGAGTGGAATTAATTCTGCTGGATGAGAAGAATGAAAAGAGGAGAGAGAAAAGATGGGAGGCTTCTCTCTCTCATTTTCTGTCACGGAGAGGAAGTCTGAACCGAGATGAAGGGGCAAGGACCTGTAAGGCCCAGGGCTTTGCTTTGGAGTTTGGGCAGCAGGAAGGAAGAGGAAGTTGTCTGCAGAAGCTGGGAGGTGTAAGATGTCATCAGAGCTGGGATGGGATGTCCCAAGAGAGCCCACAGGCTGGTGTGAGCAGCGCTCCAGTGAGCCCTCTGCTCCTGCGGAGTGTGGGGAGAGTCTCCACTGAACCATGGGTCTTCCTACCAAATCTGGTGCAAAATCCGCCTCTTCCAGGAAGTCTCCTTAGATTTATTCCACCTCTTTGTAGGATTGCAGTGCTTTCTGACATCAATAAGTACATATGTTGCCTGATTAGTATTCTGTACCTGTTAAAAAGTACAGATTCTGCTGCTCCAAACATTCCTGTGTGCCTCTTTTATTGTTACTATTCATCGTTCAGCTCAACACTAGTCTGCCTTGATGGGGCAAATGTGTGAAATGAGCAGATAATTTAAGAGACATTAGCACTTGATTCTAGAACCCCATTTTCACCAATAGGTGAAGCTGAAAAAGCCATGGGTAAGACAATTAGGGTAAATACAACTTTATGCAAAACTGACTTACCTAAGAATTTCAAAAATGCTTTCTTCATTTCTGATTGTCTTTGAACACTTCCCTGCAGCTCAGACAGTCTGTCAAGTAATAACACCAAAGACGACTGGAGATGTTGTAAAGGGGTACATTTCAAGGAGCCACGAGATGAATCCTTTTTCTTACATGACAATTTGTCCTTATTTTGTTTGCCATGTAAGTTTCCAAGCATGCCTGCCCACACAGGGCCACTTTAAAAGCAGGGGCACTTAGGATGTGCCACCTGACCAAAATGGCAAGCAAGCTTTTCTGGTGCATTGTCCTCTCCAGGGGTTATAGCCCTAGAAAATGTCTTTCTATACGTTCTAGTAGAAAGCGCGGCAATCTCCCCTCATTAAGTGCCATCTCTTTGTCAGGAAGTAATGATCTGTGCAGGAGCTTGGTTGGATTTTTCCTTGGATGACCAAACATCCTCCTTCCCAAGCTCTCCTTCCCCTGAAAGCAGTTCTCAAAGGGGGACGTTTGGCAATGTCTGGAGACAGGTTTTTAGTTGTCCCAACCCTGGGGTACTGCTGGCATCTGGCGGGTCCAGAGACGCTGCTAACTATGCCCTGAAAACCCTCGATGAAAAATGATCTGCCCCAGATGTCAGCCCCGCCAAGGCTGAGAAATCCTGTCCTAAATCAACAACGACAACAATGAAATGCCGCAAAATAGAAGAGCGAAAACGGAATATTTAAAACGACTTTCCATTATTCCTAAGATCCTCAGGGACTTAGGTGGACCCACTGGCGTAAAAGTGATTTGCTGAAAACGCATACTTTTGCTGTGTTCCTTGAAGCAGATTCTTTGCTAGTCTAGCCTGGATTAGCCTCGTTTGATTTACCTTTGTGCTTGAAAGTGATGAGGACATTTCTTAAGAAAATGCTGTTCATGGCAGTATCTTCTCCTCGCTAATTAATTCTGGCTTTTCCTCCCCTGGGCCCTCTGTAAGTGGATTTGTCTGTCTTCTCATGGCCCCGGAGGGGGCCTGCCAAGAGAGGAGAGTCTTAGAACAATTGCTGAGCTGCCCAGTTGCAAACTCCTGAGTCCCGTGCCAGCCTTGGCAAAACCCACAGTCCCCTGAACAAATGTTTAAAAATCCGAAGGCAGCTGCTCGGGCGCGACGTCCAAAGTGGCAGAGGAGAAGGACGATGGCGCTCCTGCTGGCTTTCGGCCCGCCGTGTTTGACCAGCCAAAGCCTTGGGTCTCCGTCCCTGGTGCATGGAGGCAGGTGAAAGCTGGGGAGGGCAAGTGACGGCTGGCGACGGTGGCGGGCACTCACGGGACGGCACCATGGAGAGCCCCGCCCTGGCCTCCAGCAAATGGACAGATCCGGAATCGCTCGGTAGGGACAAGATGGATGAATCCGACACAGCACCCGCCAGGACCCAATCTCAGGATTCAGCCGTGGTTTAGCGCTGTGTGTCTTAGTGGGCCTGGGCCCAAGGAGGAGAGAAAAGAGAAGGACAAAGAGGTGGGAAAGAGAGAAGAAAGAGGACCAGGCCATGTCACGCCACGCGGGATGCTGAGGGGGCTCTGCTGAGCAGCAGATGGGCTGGCCGGGCATGAGAGGTTGGCATTGCCACTTGGGCAGCCCACGGAGGCAGCCAGGCTCAGTGCCTTCTGGGGTTTGGGATCTGTCCCTGGGAGCTTCAGTACATCTCCAGGCCCCCACCTGCTTCTTGCAGGCTCCCGACCCTGGGCCTTACCTGGGCTGGGAGGCCTCGCTGGGCCTCTGCATGCTGCTTGGACCTTGCACAAGCTTCTGTCCTCAGGGTGAGCCCCCTACCTCCACCCCCGACCCCCACGACCCTGGGAAAAGGATGACTTTGGGCTGGTCTGGGTGACCAGGAAGCCAGGGCTGGAAGCCTAAGGAGGACAAAGAATTGGCCTCCTGTGACCTTCCTGCCTGGGGGGCTGGCCCACTTCCCCCGGTTCAGTGCCAAGCAGCGGGGGCACCGGCTGGCCACGGGGCTGGAACTGGAGCCCTCACAGGCATGCCCGCCTCCTTCACCAGGTGCTGCAGGGGGGCTTTAAAACACCTTCATGCAACTCTAAAGCACCAGAGGAGCCACCATAATCCTGCTAATCCGTATTACTTACATTTCTCCACGATCCCTTCCATTTTTCATCTGTAAAAATACAAGCTTTTATGTATTTGTAATTGTGGAGCGTACATGTTTCAATTCAGCATTATTCCCTGTATATTTTCCCAAGGTTCTACCTAATACCTGTTTGTATTAATTCTGCAACTGCCTAGTAAGCCATTGAGTTAATTACGCTGAAACTTACTTCCCTGTTCCACTGTGATTCGGCATTTCTTTTGCTTTTAGATTCTTATTATTACAAAGAGGTAATAAACATCTGTATATAACTAGCTTTTTTTTTTTTTCCTTCTTATTTTGAATCATGTTCCTCCAATAAATTCCCAGGAGTGGGATTTCTGGGTCAGAGGGGATGAACATTTTTATGGCTCTTGATATATATAGCCGAATTAGTTTCCAAAAAGGTTGTATCAATTTTCACTGCCACAAGAGATATAGGAGTATGCTTCAGTGCAGGTGGGGGAGCGAGACTTAAATTTTTCCAAATAGAGTGTATTATTAGTTTTGTGGAGTTTTTTTTTGGTCCCTTTCTGCTTGTAGTGGGGAATTAAAGATCTGTGGCAATCCTCAAGCTATACTGCAAGTGTTTTTCTTCTACAAATACTATTTTGACATCTCTAGTGCTCTCTTAGGCGTTTTCTTTCAATTCCTCTATTCTGGTATTAGAAGATCCAAACACAGGCATCAGAGGGAAGAGGACATTGGGAAAGTAGTGGAATTGGAATCCATCACATTCCGTGACTCGATGGCTATGGGTGGTGCTGGTGGCGAAAAGCCAAGACCATTCGCAGAGCTCTTAGGAGCCGGCCGAGAGGCGGTGGCTTCCCAGGAGTGGGACTGAGCCTCCTGTGGCAGGGGAGAGAGGGGGGCGCCTTGGGGACAGCACTGAAATCGTAGTAGCAAAGGACGTTTGCTTTGGGAAGAGATGCTTCAAATCCCAACTCTGCCACTTAGGAGCTGTGTGAATTCAGCACCTCTCTGATGCTCCCACTCCACACCTCTGATTTCGGTTTCCTTTTCTGAAAAATGGGATTAAAATATGTATCTCGTGGAGTTGTTGTGAGGATTAGATGAGATGATGTGTGTACAAAGCTTAGCTCAGTGCTGGTCATTTAGTAAGTTCCCCAAACCGGATAAAAACATTATGTTATGGTTATCAATATGTTGCATCGAATAACAACGTTTTACTCTTTGTGCTTTTCCAGGTCGTCAAGTGTACAGGTGGAAACTTGTTCTGTTTAAAATGTGTACTATTCTTGGCTGCTTAGATAGAAATGCTGCCTGCATCACTGATTCAATCTACTGTAGCAGGCCAACCTAAATAAGGGGGCAAGATGGCTATTTTTTTATGCAAAGGTTTATTTTCAATGTCTGAGTGAGATAAACATTCTAGAATCATCTGCCAATTCTGTCCCCCTCCTAGCTGATATGATCATTGGATCTCCATTATTGGCAACTTGATTAACCCCTCCTGAGAGCAGAGTGGGCAGGTCGCTGACAATATGACCATATGGCTTGGGGCAGGTGGCCACAAATCAGACAGACTGGGCTCGCGTCTCCTTACTGGTTGAGTGTTCATGCACAATCGTTTAGCCTCTCTGAGTCTCAGTTTTCTCATCTATAAAATGGGAATAATAAAGCTCCTTCTCCACCAGGTTGCTATAAGACTTAAATGGCATTTTGTATGTAACACATAGTTCCGTGTCTGAGTTATTAGCAGCTAAGCAAGTTCTAGCTTACCTACTCTCATTAAAGAGATGGTGAAAAAGCAGGAACACGTTAAGGTTTAAAATGTGTCTCTGTAGTCGTCTCCGAATTAATTCACCGTCCTGGTTACATTCAAATCAGATGAATGCTAAAATCGTTTTGCATTTGTGGAGCCCATTTCCACAGACTCCCCACGGTAGTGTCTGTGAGCGTTTATTTGCATCAGCCATGACCACTCCAGGGTGCGTGTGGTTGGCGAGGTTTCTTGACTTCCTGCTCCTTAAGTTGGCGTGCCCGTAGGGATCCTGGACAGCGGCCTGGAAGGTTCTCGTCTCCACTATTTAATACGGAGAATCAGTTCCTATCATCAGCACTAGGTTTGTGTAGCCATTGATTTTATTTGCAAGGACCCCACCTGGGCGGGTTTTCCCCCAAAGGTTGGCACCTGCTTTGCCACACCTGCTCAATAGCTTCATCATTAGCCAGGCAGGTTAGCAGGGGGCCCCAACCCCACTGGTGGGTGGAGGAATAATGGAAACCCTCTGGAATATCCATTTTAAGAGGAGGACAATCTGAGATCTAAAATGTTTTTGCTACTTTGCGTGCCACAATATTTCCAACTTTATTTCTCCCATTCTCTCATCTCAGATCCCCACGAGAAGAGCAGATTTAATGGCCTGAGGCCAGTTAACATTTCTGCAGGACTAGGAGAGTGCCTCTGCCCTTCCTTTCTCCCCTGGACAGAAGTAATATTGGGGGTCTGAAGGTTTTGAGAGGAAAAGGGATCAGCTGACAGCTTGTGCAGCCATTATAACGTTATGTGCCACACTCCTAATCAATCCCTTGGAATCTTGGGCATTTTCCCTTCTGTCCTCAGCTAGGTTCAAGATGCATTAACAACTCCTGGCCTCCAAGTTGCCAAATGAGCCCCACACCCTCTGCCAGCGCTGCTATTATTTTATTGAAACGGGACCCGTTCCCTTTGATCTCCCCTGGATCTTAAGTCCAGCAGTTGTGTGTTCGAACATCAATAGAGATGGAGCTCCAAGCTTCCTCTTTCATTATCTTTCTCAGAGATAAAAAAGAGCAAGAGGGGAAGAAAAAAAAATGTCCTGAGCTTTGTAGATGAGGCAATATTTTTACAGTAATTTCTTTATCTGATGTCATCTTGTTTACCAAAGTTATTTGTTTGGAAATACGTCTCCACTCGTGTCTCCCCATTTTAAAGGTGTTTTTTCTTAAAAAATAAATAAAAATAAAATACCTTCAAAGCCACCCTCACCTCCCCCTAGGGGCCTCCCGTTGTTGGTGGGTGAGGGAAGGGGTGTGTGGGTACTAAAGTTTTGGAGGTCTTCAGGTGCATGTAAAAGCTTTGTGGTTCAAGGATGAGATTCAGCCCTTCAGATGAACTACCCTATTTTTCAAAAAGGAACTTTCTGTTCTTGGCAGTGTGGGGAGAATAGACTTCTAGATTAGAATAATTAAATATCTGACCCACGACTTTCCAAATGCCTGTGGCTTCTTGGGCTTTGATGTGGCTTGCTTACTGTAGAACGGAAAAGTACAGCTTCTTCTCAAGGCCCTCAGCATTTGGGAGTGAGGAAGTCAAACAGTGAAGAAGTCCAGGGCCTCTGGCTTTAAAGCAAGCAGACAGGACCCCACTGGAGTATCTGGCCAAAGAGAATGTGAGCCAGGATGAATCTTGGAGACGCAGCTCCTTCACTTGGCCAAGACGGGGCTCGTGTGGTCTAGCCTTGGCCAACCTCCGCAGCCTTATCTGGAAGCCTGATGCCTCTCACTCCTTCCACCCTCGACGGCCTTTTCCAATGCCTCCTTCTTGCCCCTCTCCCTCCCATTGCAGAGACCTGACACAGCGCTCTTTTCTCTTTGTGTATTTAACTCTTAATCATTGTCCTGCATTTTTGCTCAACTGTGTACTGATTGGGGTAGAATAGGCTAAGCTGCGGGAAGGAAAGACTTGAAATCTTAGTGGCTTAATACGACGGAAGTCTACTTCCTACTAACAATGACCTCTGATGTGGTTCCGTCTGCTCTCCCTGGTGGCTCCTCGAAGTGGTCGCTTCGGGAGTTGGGAAAGTGAGACTGCAGAAGGCTGCACAGGAGCTGTTTGAGACCAGGCCTGAGGGCGCCATACTTTATTTCCACCTCTATCCCATTGGCCAAAACTTCGTCGTATGAGCACAGCTAGAGGCAGTATGAGCACACCTAGAGGCAGGGCGAGCCGGGACTGGTCCTCCCATGTGCCTGGATGGAAAATGAAAATGTGATGACACAGAGCCTCGTTCTCACCATGAGTGTCGTGTCTCAAGTAAGGCTTTTGTTACCTCCCAAGTTAAGGCCCCGGGTATTCTGTTTTTCTCTCCTGAAGGGTGTTTGTCACAGCCACAGTTTTACATTTGTTTGTGTGCTCATAGGTCCATGTCTATCCCCCAGGCTGCACTGAGAACCCCATTAGGCAGGGACTTGTGTGATTTTATTCATTGTGGCATCCTGTTTGGACCATAGCAGGTGCTTAGTTAATCAATTAATAAAGTTTCCAAAGCATCCAAATTCAGACACTTCTCTGGATGAGGCCAGGATAGGAGGGGAGAGGAGAGCCTTGGGAAAACCAAGCAGTACAGGAGGCAACATGCATTCTGGATGCCGGGGAGCTGTGTTAGCTATTGTATCTGTCAGAGTTCATAACTGCAAACAAAAGAACTTACTCTGGAGAGCTTAAACAGAAACAGCACTTACTACCAAAGGACAGTAATACAAACTGAAGAAGTACTGGGCTCAGAGGCTCTGCAGCCTGAAATAATTCTCAAATGACCCCAGCAGTGCTCCAGGGGACACCCTGGCCACTCTTTGGGACAAGGCCAGGCAGAGTCCAGGACTCCACTGCCGCCACAGCCTCTGCCTCGCAGCTGGGTGTCTACACTGGAAGCCTGGTTTTGCACAGCCATCCCTCACCCGTGGGTTCTGTGGCATGCCTGAGTCTCAGTGTCACTCCTTCGATTGTGTCCATGAGGGTGCTTCTGGTTGGCTGAGCCGAGGTCACATGACCACGCCCTTGCTGCAAACAAGGATGGGAAAGTGGATTTCTGGCTTCTCTATCTGGGGAGATGTGGACCTTTAAAGGGGAAATTACCCAAGTGTAGGCAGTGTGCTTAAAGCTGGTGGGTGCTGAAAAAAAGACCTACTGTCCGTACAGGAAGATTCAGGCTTGTCTTGAGCCTGGGGTGAGGAATGAGCCAACATCAGGGGCTGGGTGGGGGACTAAATGGAGACACCTAGAGTGATACCAAGTACTCTCAAAGCATGCCATAACTGTTTGTGGTTCTCTTTTTCAAAGTTTGATGAAAAACATTTAAGACGGTAAAGCTAAACGTTGAAAACATGGAAAATGTGAAAACACATTTTTTCTTTTTTTTGGTTTGTTTGGGGGGTGAAAGACTCTAAATATAAATTGCTTCACCCTTCACATTTTTTTAAAACCAATTTGCTTTGTTTTGCCTTGAACTTTTTTTTTTTTTTTTTTTTAAATCAGGCAGCAATAGAAACCCCAAGGAACAGATGGTGGGCTGGGGGTGGGGGCCTGGGATAGCTCCAGTGCACCCCCTGCCATCCGTTCCTGGATCCCAGCTGCTTTTGCTGGAACTCTGACCCTCTGTTTTCATCAGGCGAGACAGTGGTCTGAACCAGGCCACTTGTCGGTGGCGGGGTGCTGGGAACCCAGCAGCACGCATCTCCCCCTTCTTCCCTGCTGGCAGGATATTTCAGGAATGTCATGAATGCTGTCAGCCCAGGGCACAGTCCAGAGGATGCTCAGCAAGTAGGAGGGGTGGAGGCACTTCATGGACTGCCCTGACAATGCCTTGGCATCTTTGCCAAGCTGCCGAAGATAGAGCATGTGGCTGAGCAAGCACTGTCAGGAGTTGGGGCGAAGAGGGAGAACAGAGCTGTAAGAATCTCAGTCTTGACTCTGGTGATAGGCTATTGGATCCAAGTTACCCTTCAGACAAGATCAGAATAAGAGGGAAAAAATCCGGCTGAAACACGATAAAAGCAAAGTGGTGGGAGTGTGGGAGGACAGGAAGTACTGCCCACATCAGACATGCCTGCAAAATCTGGAAGGGAATGCTGGGACAAAATATTTATTTGCTTTTCAAAACCAGTCTTGTTGTGGTCTAGTCACAGGGCTCTTTTGAAAGATGGCCGGATGTTCCTTCTCTCTCTTGCCTTCTGTACCAGGTAGGAGAGGCTGTCTTATGTTGCAGTAACAAACATCCCCTACCTCTCAGTGGCTTAAAATTGTAAGTGTTTGTTTCTCACTCACTCTGCATCATCCATCATGGATTGGCAGGGGCTCTGCCCTAGCCAGTATAGCATCTGCCTTCAGAACCATTACCAGGCACAGGCCAAAGGAAAAGGAGAGCACTCAAGGATCTCTCATTGGCACTTCAATGCTCCAGCATGGAAGTAACACCAATCACTTCTGCTCAGACAAATTAGCAAGACCTGGCTACCTTGTCCCACTCAACCACAAGGGGGCCAGGGAATGCAATCTTACATGTTTGAGAAGAAATATTGGGTAAAAAGCACTCAAGACTACTTAATATCCCTTCCTTTTGTCCTCTCCCAGGATTCTTGCTTCCCTTTTGGGTCCTCTGACATCTTCATCAGTCCCCACTTCATGGATGGAGGCTCAGGGACAGGTCCTTTCAGTTTGAGGCACATCTCGTGTCTCCAACTTTAAGCATTAGTGGAAGAGGACAAAAGCATTTTTGGTTCTTCGGATTGAAACATCTTTAAATTAAATAAATCTCTCTTTTGCTAATATTGATAGCTTCTCATAGCATACCCATTTTTGTTTGCTAATGCTGCTGGAATGCAATACACCAGAAATGGCCTGGCTTTTATAAAGAGGAATTATTTAATTACAAATTTACAGTTCTTCAGAGGAAAGGCAGCTGGCTTTCCTCTAAGTTTCCTTGTCACATGGGAAGGCACATGGTCACTTTTGCTGGGCTTCTTTCCTGGTTTCTGAGTTCCAGCAGCTTTCCCCACAGTATGTTCTCTCAGCATCTCCAAATGTCAGGATCTGAGCTGCTCTGAGTTCCTCTCTTCCGACGCCTCCTTTTAAGCCTCACTCATTGAGGACGTCACTCCCCTTAGCTGATCGCAAATGTATCAGCCATCGATGAAATTCACATGCTGATGATTTAAGTCCACAGCAGCAGAAGGACTGGGCACCATCATCTAGCCAAGTTGACACCTGAATCTAAGCACTACAGGACCTTTGGTAGGTTATTATACTGGTGCAATCCGGGTTATTTTACACTGCTTTACTGAAAGCCTTCAGGGAGAGAAGTGAATTAGGGATTAAAAAAAAACTTTCCTGATGTATATATAAGGTTTTCCCTCAAAAATAAAGGCATGATGTTTTTAAGTTATCCTCATTTCTCTGACCCTAGGTAAGGAATCTCATCATTGGTCATCAAGGCAAGCTGTATGATGAGATGGAAGTTCACACATATTAGACTCTAACTCTGTGACGATTGTTCTCAAGGTGAGGACCCTGGACCAGCAGCATTAACATCACCTGGGAACCTGCTAGAGATGGAAATTCTTGGGTTCCACCCCTGATTTATTGACCAGAAATTCTGGGGTTGCGACCCAACAATCAATGTATTTGTGTGTGTGTGTGTTTGTGTGAGAAATAGCATATATACAAAAAGAGCAATAAGTTGCAAAGCACACCACAACAATTATTTATAGAAGAGGTTTCAGAGTTTGGTATGGGTTACAATTCCACAATTTTAGGTTTTTACTTCTAGCTGCTCCAAGACACTGGAGACTAAAAGCAATATAAAGGGTGGTGTGATGGTGGCTCAGTGGTAGAATTCTCACCTGCCATGCTGGAGACCTGGGTTCGATTCCTGGTGCTTGCCCATGCAAAAAAAAAGGCAATTTCAATGTGATGATTCAGTAGTCATACTCATTCATTAAATCCTATCTTCTCTGTTCTAATTCCTCCTTCTCCTTTCATCTTTATCCCAATCTTTAGGGGTATTTGGGCTATGCCCATTCAAACTTTTTCATATTGGAAAGGGCTGTTGATAATATGGGATGGGGGATGGAACTAGCTGATGTTCTGGAGAGGCTGGCCTATATGAGTTTTAGGACTTATTTGGCCTAGAAACCCATCTGGAGGTTGTAGTTTTCTGGAAAGTAATCACAGTGCATGGAACCTTTGTAGAATCTCAGATAAAGCCTTAGGTGTTCTTTGGGGTCGACAGGGATGGTTTTGGTAGGGGTTTGGCAAACCATAATAAATAGCAATAATTAGCTAAAGCTTGCATAAGAGTGACCTCAAGAGTAGCCTCTAACTCTACTTGAATCGTCTCAGCCACTGATACCTTATTTGTTATGCTTCTTTCCCCACTTTTGGTCAGAATGGCATTGTCAATCTCATGGTACCAGGGCCAGGCTCATCCCTGGGAGTCATCTCTCATATGACCAGGGAGATTTTCACCCCTGGATATCATGTCCTACGTAGGAGGAGGGTAATGATTTCACTTGCAGAGTTGGGCTTAGAGAGAGAGAGAGAGATGCCACATCTGAACTACAAAAGAGGTCCTTTTGAAGTAACTCTTAGGCATAACTATAGGTAAGCTAAGCATCTCTGCTACATAAATAAGCCTCACAAAATTAAGCTTCAAGATCAAGGACTTGGCCTATTGACTTGGGAGTCCCTAATGTTTGAGACAGTATCAGGGATTTCCCTGGAGGTAAAGTTTAATAGTTCCATATATGGGAGAGAAATCAAGGTCCCTCAAGGGACTTTGCGAATATTTTTTAATGATCTGCTCAGTACACTGTGGGATGTGTCCAAGCATTACATTAAGATGGACAGTGTTATAAGCCCTTGTTCCTCTTCTAGGCTCCATGTGTTTGGGTTGTTTAAATGATCTATCCAGACAGGCTGAGTTAGATTATGTGTGACAGAAAATTTAGGTTTTGGACAAAATAAGCCTCTTTTCCTTTGGTCTCATAGAGTAGGTGAAGTTCTGAAATTCAGACAATGTCCTCCTTACCCCTGTATTCTGATTTACTTTAGTCCCCACCCCATCAGCTTCGTTCTTATCTCTAATTGAAGCCTAATTCTCTAACAGTTGTTGTATGTGGCAATGCTGACTTTCAGAGCTGCAGAGCTCCTACTCTGAGTCTTAGGTATCATACAGGTGTCCAAAGGTCCAGAGAAATACCAGGTTATACACACATGACACAGCGTCTCAACATCTGGAAATAACAATTACAGCTCCAGACTAAATGTGACTGCTCTAAGAGCTTACAATCTAGGCCCCAATTTTCTTATAAGTGTTTTCTAATTGAGATCATACAATATTTGCACTTTTGTTCCTGGCTTATTTTTCATCATATAATGTCCCCCAGTTTCATTCACATCGTTGCATGCCTCAAGACTTTGTCCCTTTCTGTAGCAGCACAATATTCCATCATACGTACACAGTTCGCCATTCTACTTCTCAGTCAGTGTATCCTTCAGCCACCTCCCTCCACTGGGCATCATGGAAAATGTCCAAAGTCAACAGTCCGTGTCACACATTATCCTCACGTAGTGGTATAATCATCGACACTCTCAATTTTAGGCAATTTTCATTGCTCCCAAGAGAAACATAACCAATAAACACATTCTCGCTAAATAGAAAATCCAAACCTCCCCTTAATTCTTGTCCTTCCACCCCAAATATTTACCCCCTGGTTTTGCTGTAACTGTTGATGTCTTCCTGTTAAACATAGCCTATAGCATGCAATGGTTTCCCCCCATACCCCAATATCATAAACTCTGTACAAGATTCACAACTTTAAATAAGTTCATGCAAGAAATGATTTATATTTGTAGTGGTAATTGGTGGGATACATGGCTCTATACAACCCTCTTTGATCATGTTCACCTTCGATATGGCAATATTACTTATAGACCCACTAACGAAAGGCCTTCACTTCTATTCATTCCCTAACATTTAAGTTCAACCTCATTAGCTAACTGTTCACTCATCTCTAGCTTCTGTGTATCTCCAGGTTCCCTATATTCTCTATTATAAGCCTCTGAGTTTACCTTTATCAAGGTCATAAAAGCAAAAGCATACAGTAGCTATCCTTCTGTGTTGCTTATTTCACTCAACATTATGTCCTCAAGGTTCACTCATATCGTCAAGTGCTTCAGGACACCATTTCATACTTATTGCTGCATTATATTCCTTTGTATGTATATACCACATTTTGTTTATCCACTCGTCTGTTGATGGACACTTGGATTTTTTCCCTCTTTTAGTGATTGTGTATAATGCTGCTATGAACATTGGTGTGCAAATATTTGTTTGTGTCACTGCTTTCAGCTCTTCTGGGTATATGCCAAGTAGTGGTATCGCTGGGACATAGGGCAATGCGATAGTTTTCTCAGGAACCACCAAACAGTCTTCCAGTAGTGGCTGCACCATTATACGTTCCCACCAGCAGTGCATCAATGTCCCAGTTTCTACACATCCTCTCCAACATTTAGAGTTTCCTATTTGTTTAATAGCAGCCATTCTTATAGGTGTGAGGTGGTATCTCATGGTAGTCTTGATTTGCATTTCCCTTATAGCCAGTGAAAATGAGCATTTCTTCATGTGCTTTTTTTTTTTTGTATGCTGTATGGTTGGGAGAGTATCCTGTTATTGCAATACCATCTGTTGAATTTTTTGTTTATTTGTTTTTCCTGCCTGTTTGTTTTTTGGGAAGTTCATGGACCGGGAATCAAACCCAGGTCTCCTGCATGGCAGGTGAGAATTCTATCACTGAACTACCCTTGCACCCCTCTTCATGTGCTTTTTTAGCCATCTATATTTGCTGTTTGGAAAAATGTCTAGTCACATTTTCTTCCCATTTTGTAATTGGGTTGCTCGTTCTTTTGTTGTTGAGTTGTCTGATTTCTTTATGTAGACAGGGTATCAAACCTTTATCTGATCCATAATTTCCAAATATTTTCTTCCATTGACTTGGCTGTCTCTTCACATTTTTTTTTCGGTTTTATTATTTTTTTTATTTTTTATTAATTAAAAAAAATTAACACAACATTTAGAAATCATTCCATTCTACATATGCAATCAGTAATTCTTAATATCATCACATAGATGTATGATCATCATTTCTTAGTACATTTGCATCGATTTAGGAAAAGAACTAGGAAAACAACAGAAAAAGATATAGAATGTTAATATAGAGAAAAAAATAATAATAATAAAAAATATATATATATAAAAAAAGGAAAAAGGAAAAAGAAAAAAAACAAAAGACACAAACAAACAAACAAACAAAAAACTATAGCTCAGATGCAGCTTCATTCAGTGTTTTAACATAATTACATTACAATTAGGTATCATTGTGCTGTCCATTTTTGAGTTTTTGTATCTAGTCCTGTTGCACAGTCTGTATCCCTTCAGCTCCAACTACCCAACATCTTACCCTGTTTCTAACCCCTGATGGTCTCTGTTACCAATGACATATTCCAAGTTTATTCTCGAATGTTGGTTCACATCAGTGGGACCATACAGTATTTGTCCTTTAGTTTTTGGCTAGACTCACTCAGCATAATGTTCTCTAGGTCCATCCATGTTATTACATGCTTCAAAAGTTTATTCTGTCTTAAAGCTGCATAATATTCCATCGTATGTATATACCACAGTTTGTTTAGCCACTCGTCTGTTGATGGACATTTTGGCTGTTTCCATCTCTTTGCAATTGTAAATAATGCCGCTATAAACATTGGTGTGAAAATATCCGTTTGTGTCTTTGCCCTTAAGTCCTCTGAGTAGATACCTAGCAATGGTATTGCTGGGTCATATGGCAATTCTATATTCAGTTTTTTGAGGAATCGCCAAACCACCTTCCACAGTGGTTGCACCCTTTGACATTCCCACCAACAGTGGATAAGTGTGCCTCTTTCTCCACATCCTCTCCAGCACCCGTCATTTTTTGTTTTGTTGATAATGGTCATTCTGGTGGGTGTGAGATGATATCTCATTGTGGTTTTGATTTGCATTTCTCTAATGGCCAGGGACATTGAGCATCTCTTCATGTGCCTTTTGGCCATTTGTATTTCCTCTTCTGAGAGGTGTCTGTTCAAGCCTTTTTCCCATTTTGTAATTGGGTTGGCTGTCTTTTTGTTGTTGAGTTGAACAATCTCTTTATAAATTCTGGATACTAGACCTTTATCTGATATGTCATTTCCAAATATTGTCTCCCATTGTGTAGGCTGTCTTTCTACTTTCTTGATGAAGTTCTTTGATGCACAAAAGTGTTTAATTTTGAGGAGCTCCCATTTATTTATTTCCTTCTTCAGTGTTCTTGCTTTAGGTGTAAGGTCCATAAAACCGCCTCCAATTGTAAGATCCATAAGATATCTCCCTACATTTTCCTCTAACTGTTTTATGGTCTTACACATTTTTTATTAAGTCTTTTGAAGCTCAAAAATGCTTGATTTTGAGGAGTTCTCATTTGTCTATTATTTCTTTCATTTCTTGTATTTAGGGTGTAAAGTTCAGGAAACTACCTCCTATTACTATATCTTAAAGATGGTTCCCTGCATTTTCTTCTAGGAGTTTTATAGTACTGAATTTGTTTATTTAGGTCTTTGATCCAATTTGAGCTAATTTTTTATAGGGACGATCTGTGTTTTATGAAGCCCTCCAGGGGATTCTGAAGTTTGAATACCACTGAGGTTTGAATACTGCTGGAACACACTATCACATTCTGTGTGACCTTGAGCAAGTCCCTGAACTTTTTTTTAAAATTTTTTACATGGGCAGGCACCAGGAATTGAACCTGGGTCCTGGCATGGCAGGTGAGAACTCTGCCACTGAGCCACTGTCACACCGCTCCCTGAACTTTTTTGAACTTTAGTTTCCTAATCTGCAAAATCAGAATAGGAATCCCCATGTGGAAAAGCCAATGGGATTCTGGCGCAGCGTGGCTAGGGTTTCTGACGGATTTTTCTGTTCTGCCTTAATTTCCTCCCTGTGTCATATTGTTTTTCCCAAAAATGGCCACAGCAGTATCTCCCATCCTATGGGCTCTTCTTGCATTGTGAAACTCCTCCTGCTGAGTGGTGGTGCCCAAGTCATTCCCTTAAGCTTGGACAGACCTTTGTTTTTGCCTCAACCAACAGAGCATGACAGAAGTGACACTCTATGGCTTCCAAGACTAGAGCATAAAAATGTCATGGATTCCAGCTTGCTCATTTGAGCTTGGAGAGCTCATTTTTTGGGCTTTTGAGACCCAGCCACCATACTGCGAGGAAGCCCAAATTAGCCTACATCGAGTGGTGATGTGCAGGCAAAAGCCCAGCAGATGTCCCAGCCCACAGCTGGTATCAGCCGTCAGACATGTGCGTGGTGAGACTTCCAGATGATTCCAGTCCCTGGTGGCCAAGTCAGCCTGAGCTTTCAAGTCCTCCTAGCTGAGGCACCAGACATCATGGAACAGAGATAAGCTGTCCTCGCTGTGCTATCCTGAATTGCTGCCCATGTAATCTGTCCCCATAGTATAAGTGGTTTTACACTAGCAAGTTTTGGGATTGTAGCAATGGAAGATGTATGTGCTGCTCACATGGTGACTTGGGAATTCAACCACACTGACCTTTGGCCTCCAAGCATGAAGGGTTAGAAGATGGTGACGGTGGGATGAACCCATGCACAAAAGGCACTGCTGTCTCTGCAGGAACCAGGAGGCAACAGAACCCCAGACAGTAAACCCTAAGGGCCTGAGATGGGAAGGAAAGTTTAGCTGCTGTTCTCCAGCAGGCTCACTTCTAACATTTGCAGGGTTCTGGGCAAGAGTACAAATTGAGGTCCCTGTACCAAGTATCTAAATAGTTGTGAGTAATTATTCAAGTGATCATCCCCCTAGCTTGACATATGTAACTTCAGAATGACCTGGAAGGCCAGGTTCAAATTCTTGGATTCCTCAGAATTCCCTGCTGGAATGTGGCGATATAGAGATCAGGCCCCTTGTCTTCCCACCCCCAGCTCCAGCCCACTCTGTCTCAGTATCCTCATTTGTAAAATGAAGCTCAGGATGTTATCTCCTTCTAAGCATATGATGAGGATTAAGAGAGAGAAAACATGTGCTGGCATGTAGCAATTGCTCGATAAATGGGAATGCTACTACTAATAATAGTACGTTGACTTTAAATATTTCAAGCACTGTCATGTGGCTGACTTTGATTTATTTTATGTTGCCTCAGGGCATATAATTAAGACCAGTTACAGGAAAGTAGAATTTGATTCAACTTAGAAAGACCTTTTTACAAGACACTGGAAATGGGTTGTACTGGGTTGAACTCCTCTTGGGAAGTAGAAATGTCACAGGGGCGTTTCATGTGGCAGTTGGGAGCTGGGTGAGGTGGCCTTGAAAATTCGCTTCTAATTCTGATTCTGTGTGAAGCTCTCTTTTTCCTTTGGTTTTGCGCTTGGTTTTTGTCCAGTTGTCTGTCTTTGGGCTGCATGTATCTTCCTGTTCTGTGTCTTAGAAGGTTAACGCCTGGCTTCAGGAATTCAGTGCCCCCCATTTATTTACATCACACCTTGTGTTTACGTAGAAGTCTGATTAAGCTTTCTGAAAGAATCAACTCAGCATCCCAGGTGGGTGTAATAGCTAGGATTATTCTAACTTAATCAACTGAAACCCAAGTAATCTAACAAAACAAGGAGACTTCCCTGGCAAGATCCTGGGAGAGAATATGGAATCCAAAGAAGAGTTGAACTCCAAGTGGCAGGAGGAGAGGAAGGAAAGCAGCGGGGACTTAGGACCCCTGGAACAGAAACTAAAGCGTTGTTGTTATGGGCTGGGCTGTGTTCCCCCAAAATGGGGTGCTCAGGTGCTGCCCCTCAGTCTTGTGAATGTGGCCTGCTTGGAAACAGGATCTTCAAAGTTCTGATTAGTTAGGATGAGGCCAAACTGAATTGATGTGGGACCTAATTCAATATGATGGTGTCCTCAGAAGAGATTGGACACAGACGGACCAAAAGGGTGTCATGTGATGTGGGAGGCAGAGATTGAAATGCTGCAGCTTGGAGCCAAAGTCTAACAAGAACCGTTGGACGCCACTGAGGGCCAAGAAGAGGCAAAGGAAGGAATCTCCCCTGATGTTTCAGAGGGCGCACGGCTTGGCCAACCCCTTGATTTTGAACTTCTAGGCTCCAGAACTGTGAGGCCATACATTTCTGTTGTTTAAGCCACATGGTTTGTGGGAAACTAACAAAATTGTTGAGTGGCCCCTTCCCTGAATCTTTCTGCCTTAAATTACCATTCACACATCTTACCTTATTTGATGAAAATGTACGTTGACCACGTGAACACAGTGCTAGGGCCCCTCCCAGGGTCTTGAAAGGGCCTAGGGAAGGGACAGTCCCTGAAACTCAACCAAGCTTGATTCGTTTCACACTAAAGCTGCCTCTGACCACATCATAACCTTCCACCTTGGAATTACCTGTTCACTTGTCAACTCCTACAGGACAGGGAATGCACCTTACCCGTCCATGGATCTCTTCAGTGGAGCGCTGTTACATGCTTATCAACGGGCTCCCTGGGGAAAAATGAATGTATGATGTAAAAATATATATGTATTATAAATTGTACCCGTGTAATGAGGTATAGCACACAATTTACGAATTAAAATAAAATATGCAACTCTTTTTATTGTAAGTCCCATATGGCCAATTGATTCTCATGGAAGGCTTTCATTGACTTATGCCAAACTCATATCTGTGGCCAGCGGATGGTCACAGTTGGAGAAAGTGGAGTTTTGACAGGAATATTGGTTAATATTTTCACTTCTGTTATAAGATGAAAATGAAACAATGAAGACATATGTTGGAATTCACTCATTTGTCAATGATAGGAGTGATTTCTTTGTTGAATTGGAGAACACTTCTTGATTCCTGGAAGAATATTTCCACAATTTTTTTTAATGCTATTCACAATGTAAGTTACAAAAATACAGAAAAAGTAAATAAACAAAATAAACACAATGCAACAGTCACAGACATGACACACTTTTCACTTTAACCTGCATTATTAACATTTTCTCCATCACTTTCTTAATTCCATACAATCAAGAAAACAATGAGTCAAGTCCTAATCTGTACCATTTACCAATTTCTCTGGTGCAAATACTCTCACCGTGGCAGATTTCCAGCTACCAACATGCATTGCTGACATGGGAATTGTAGAGATGCCCAGCAGCTACCATAATATCCTGTTTCCACCACGGATGTGGATCACCTCAAGTGTATAAATAACAATAAAATGTAGTAAAACAATTGGGAAGCGATGAGTTTTGAGGTTTTATCACTGTTGTTTTTAATATAATTACTTTGACTGTAAGTTTACACAATTTGATTTTTAATGTTAACTCAATGTTTCATAATTGGTTTGCAAAATTTCTGGCCATTTAATCCTTGGCACTTGCCAGCTGGTCCTGGCTTGCACACCAGGGTGAACGAGCGCTTAGCACGAGGCTTGGTACAGAGGACACTCAGCTCACACTCCCCCATGAGAAAAGGGCACCTGCTTTGACTTCTCCAGGGGCCTGGTCAAATCACACATCCTCTCTCTCTGTCTCTCCATCTAAGGCAAGAGGTTATTAATGCCTATTTCATGGAGGTGCTGGGAGAGTTAATTAACGTTCGTTAAGTGCTTTGAGATCCATGGATGAAAGGCCTAGCGGGGGAGAACTTTATGATTATTCCCATGTATCATCCTTAGAAGTGTAGGGTGATGATACCCACCTGGCACTTTTCATCTTCAAAGCATTCTCCAGACATTAGCCAATTAAATGTTACAACTCCCGACCCAGTCTGTGGATCTCCTCTAGGGAAAGAACCACGCAACCAGTGGGTGACATCTTCTTCCTTTGGCCACTAGAGAGTGGGGGGTGGGCCCAGGAGCCCAGCTCTTCTGGCTTGGAGAAGCTTTTCTGCTTGGCCTCTGTCTTCACCTGCCCAGTTCTTGGTCCTTTCTGCTGCGGTGTGGGGTGAGGGCTGCACAGGCCCCAAGTCTTTGAACCCACTTTGCTGCTTTCTTAGTCTGTGAGATGCTACCCACTGAACATCATCATTTTGAAATTGCATTTTTTTCTGGCACATTTGAACATCTCCGATTGGTCATAGTTCTGCCGGTGATGTGTCATACAATTATTGACACATGTTAACGATTGTTGGATTATGGCATTGCCACACATTCTATGACTTACAGCTTTATGGTTCATTTCCTGCTAATTATTTAGAACCTCTCTCCTCACCCCCACTGAGATTAGAACACTAACATATGGTCACTATCCTGACCATACATGGAAAATGCAGATAATTAAAATAAAGAAAAGTTAGCAATAATCTAAATTCTCACATCTCAGAGATCAGAGCTAACAGCCTATTACTGTATTTCCTTCCAGGATTTTCTCCTTTCTTTCTCAAAATATTTCCCTCCTTTGATTATAAAAGTAACTTACACCTACTGTAGAAAAATCAGAAAATACAGAAACAGTTGTCATATAAAATAGCAGTTACTGAAAACTCCAGTGCCCAGAATGACCGCTGCTAAAATTATAATAGCTATTAAATTTTGATAGTAGATAAGTAAACCATGTTCATTATAAGAAATAGGTGAAAAAGAGCTTTAAAAAATCTATATTTAACTTTCTGATGAATTTACATTTGTCTCCATTTCTGTCTGGAAATGTCTATATTTATATTTATATCTATGAACATAAAATTGGAAGCATAGAGTATTTACACCTCTTTTTCCTGATTTTTAAATTTAACTTGTGTATTACTCATCAGTATCAGACAGAGCTAATTATGCATATGAATATGTATATTCTGACTCAGTGATTCCATTCCTGGGTATATTATAAGTGCTTATTTCCACCGAAAGACATGTCTTAGGATGTCCTTAGCAGCTACATTCATAATAACTGAAATTTGGAAATAACCCAAATGTCCATCAATAGTAGAAAGGATAAAAAAAAGATAGTATGACATGTTTTTATATTGGAATGCTATACAGCAATACAAATAATGAACGAGCGCTACATGAAGGAAGCTCACAGGCATAAAGCTGAATGAGACCATCCAAAGCCAATAGCCCATGCCATTTGATTCCATTTATATAGAGTCCAAAAATAGGTAAAATAAGTCAATGGTGATAGAGGGCCGAGTAGGGCTTACCTCAGGGTAGAGTTGACTGTGAAAAGGAGACTCTGGGATTCTGGAAATGTTCTAGACTCCCATGTGAGTGGTAATTGCATGGGACTACATACATGTAAAACTCATCAAGCTGGTAAATGAGGATGCGTGTACCTTATGTAAATTACAACTCAGTAAACAAAAAAAAAAAGAAAGAAAGAAATTAATAGATACAGATTTCCAGGCATCCGTAAGTACTTTTCTGCAACATGCTGTTTGGTGGCTGCACAATATTCCATCTTCATAATAATGGCTAACACTTATGAACACTTAACCACATGCTAGGTTCTACTTGAAGGGCTTGACGTACACTCACTGAATGAATCCTCATTATACCCGGTCAGTTTTATAGATGGGGAAAACAAGGCATAAAACGTGAACTCCCTAGGGTTACAGTGCTGGGGGTGGCAGAACCAGGGTTTGGGCTGCACTGAACTAATGCAGAGGTTGCAGGCTCAACCGCTCTGCCACATTGCCTTGTCAGGGCGGTATCGTGAGAGCCCACCCCTAAAATGATTGTGCTCGAGTGGACTTAAGCAGCTGCCTCCCTGCTGTTGGACCTTCAGGTCAGTGCCTTTTTTTTCTATTTAGAAATAAAGCAGCAGTAGACACTTTTTGCATGTAAATCATTTCCTACATCGCTAGTTCTTTCCTTTATGTAGAGTCCTAAGGTAGTACTATTGGATAAAAGCCTTTGAACTTATTAAAAGCTTTTGATACAAACTGATAATATGTTCTCCTGATAGAGTAAACTAGTTCATACACCTGCAATTAGCTGATAATTTACATATCTCAATACCATTTCCTACTTTATACATATATATGAATGCATATATAAATATGTATATATATGTATGTATGCGTGTGTGTGTACCTTTCAAATAGATATTCCAACTTTGTCTAGTTCCAATTCATCTTACAATGAAAGGCCACAAGAAATAACATTTTGAATGATATCTCTACAGTTCCCAGGCATTCCCACAGATTCTTAGAGCTTTAATTTTTTTTTATTAATTAAAAAAAAGATTAACACAACATTTAGAAATCATTCCATTCTACATATGCAATCAGTAATTCTTAATATCATCACGTAGATGTATGATCATCATTTCTTAGTACATTTGCATTGATTTAGAAAAAGAAATAGAAAGACAACAGAAAAGAAATAAAATGATAATATAGATAAAAAAATAAAAATTAAAAATACAAAAAATATATATTAAAAAACACACAAACAAACAAAAAACTATAGCTCAGATGCAGCTTCATTCAGTGTTTTAACATAATTACAATTAGGTAGTATTGTGCTGTCCATTTTTGAGTTTTTGTATCTAGTCTTGTTGCACAGTCTGTGTCCCTTCAGCTCCAATTACCCATTATCTTACCCTGTTTCTAACTCCTGATGGTCTCTGTTACCAATGACATATTCCAAGTTTATTCTCGAATGTCGGTTCACATCAGTGGGACCATACAGTATTTGTCCTTTAGTTTTTGGCTAGACTCACTCAGCATAATGTTCTCTAGGTCCATCCATGTTATTACATGCTTCATAAGTTTATTCTGTCTTAAAGCTGCATAATATTCCATCGTATGTATATACCACAGTTTGTTTAGCCACTCGTCTGTTGATGGACATTTTGGCTGTTTCCATCTCTTTGCAATTGTAAATAATGCTGCTACAAACATTGGTGTGAAAATATCCGTTTGTGTCTTTGCCCTTAAGTCCTCTGAGTAGATACCTAGCAATGGTATTGCTGGGTCGTATGGCAATTCTATATTCAGTTTTTTGAGGAACCGCCAAACTGCCTTCCACAGTGGTTGCACCATTTGACACTCTCACCAACAGTGGATAAGTGTGCCTCTTTCTCCGCATCCTCTCCAGCACCTGTCATTTTTTGTTTTGTTGATAATGGCCATTCTGGTGGGTGTGAGATGATATCTCATTGTGGTTTTGATTTGCATTTCTCTAATGGCCAGGGACATTGAGCATCTCTTCATGTGCCTTTTGGCCATTTGTATTTCCTCTTCTGAGAGGTATCTGTTCAAGTCTTTTTCCCATTTTGTAATTGGGTTGGCTGTCTTTCTGTTGTTGAGATGAACAATCTCTTTATAAATTCTGGATACTAGACCTTTATCTGATATGTCATTTCCAAATATTGTCTCCCATTGTGTAGGCTGTCTTTCTACTTTCTTGATGAAGTTCTTTGATGCACAAAAGTGTTTAATTTTGAGGAGCTCCCATTTATTTCTTTCTTTCTTCAGTGCTCTTGCTTTAGGTTTAAGGTCCATAAAACCGCCTCCAATTGTAAGTTTCATAAGATATCGCCCTACATTTTCCTCTAACTGTTTTATGGTCTTAGACCTAATGTTTAGATCTTTGATCCATTTTGAGTTAACTTTTGTGTAGGGTGTGAGATATGGGTCTTCTTTCATTCTTTTGCATATGGATATCCAGTTCTCTAGGTACCATTTATTGAAGAGACTGTTCTGTCCCAGGTGAATTGGCTTGACTGCCTTATCAAAGATCAAATGTCCATAGATAAGAGGGTCTATATCTGAGCACTCTATTCGATTCCATTGGTCGATATATCTATCTTTATGCCAACACCATGCTGTTTTGACCACTGTGGCTTCATAATATGCCTTAAAGTCAAGCAGTGTGAGACCTCCAGCTTCGTTTTTTTCCCTCAAGATACTTTTAGCAATTCGGGGCACCCTACCCTTCCAGATAAATTTGCTTATTGGTTTTTCTATTTCTGAAAAATAAGTTGTTGGGATTTTGATTGGTATTGCATTGAATCTGTAAATCAGTTTAGGTAGGATTGACATCTTAACTATACTTAGTCTTCCAATCCATGAACATGGTATGCCCTTCCATCTATTTAGGTCTTCTGTGATTTCTTTTAACAGTTTTTTGTAGTTTTCTTTGTATAGGTCTTTTGTCTCTTTAGTTAAATTTATTCCTAAGTACTTTATTCTTTTAGTTGCAATTGTAAATGGAATTCGTTTCTTGACTTCCCCCTCAGCTTGTTCATTGCTAGTGTATAGAAATGCTACGGATTTTTGAATGTTGATCTTGTAACCTACTACTTTGCTGTACACATTTATTAGCTGTAGTAGTTTTGTTGTGGATTTTTCTGGGTTTTCGACGTATAGTATCATATTGTCTGCAAACAGTGATAGTTTTATTTCTTCCTTTCCAATTTTGATGCCTTGTATTTCTTTTTCTTGTCTAATTGCTCTGGCTAGAACCTCCAACACAATGTTGAATAATAGTGGTGATAATGGCCATCCTTGTCTTGTTCCTGATCTTAGGGGGAAGGTTTTCAATTTTTCCCCATTGAGGATGATATCAGCTGTGGGTTTTTCATATATTCCCTCTATCATTTTAAGGAAGTTCCCTTGTATTCCTATCCTTTGAAGTGTTTTCAACAGGAAAGGATGTTGAATCTTGTCAAATGCCTTCTCTGCATCAATTGAGATGATCATGTGATTTTTCTGTTTTGATTTGTTGATATGGTGTATTACATTAACTGATTTTCTTATGTTGAACCATCCTTTCATACCTGGGATGAATCCTACTTGGTCATGATGTATAATTCTTTTAATGTGTTGCTGGATTCGATTTGCTAGAATTTTGTTGAGGATTTTTGCATCTATATTCATTAGAGAGATTGGTCTGTAGTTTTCTTTTTTTGTAATATCTTTGCCTGTTTTTGGTATGAGGGTGATGTTGGCTTCGTAGAATGAATTAGGTAGCTTTCCCTCCACTTCGATTTTTTTGAAGAGTTTGAGCAGAGTTGGTACTAATTCTTTCTGGAATGTTTGGTAGAATTCACATGTGAAGCCGTCTGGTCCTGGACTTTTCTTTTTGGGAAGCTTTTGAATGACTGATTCGATTTCTTTACTTGTGATTGGTTTGTTGAGGTCATCTATTTCTTCTTGAGTCTGAGTTGGTTGTTCATGCCTTTCTAGGAACTTGTCCATTTCATCTACATTGTTGTATTTATTAGCATAAAGTTGTTCATAGTATCCTGTTATTACCTCCTTTATTTCTGTGAGGTCAGTGATTATGTCTCCTCTTCCATTTCTGATCTTATTTATTTGCGTCCTCTCTCTTTTTCTTTTTGTCAATCTTGCTAAGGGCCCATCAATCTTATTGATTTTCTCATAGAACCAACTTCTGGTCTTATTGATTTTCTCAATTGTTTTCATGTTCTCAATTTCATTTATTTCTGCTCTAATCTTTATTATTTCTTTCCTTTTGCTTGCTTTGGGGTTAGTTTGCTGTTCTTTCTCCAGTTCTTCCAAGTGGACAGTTAATTCCTGAATTTTTGCCTTTTCTTCTTTTCTGATATAGGCATTTAGGGCAATAAATTTCCCTCTTAGCACTGCCTTTGCTGCGTCCCATAAGTTTTGATATGTTGTGTCTTCATTTTCATTCGCCTCGAGATATTTACTAATTTCTCTTGTAATTTCTTCCTTGACCCACTCATTGTTTAAGAGTGTGTTGTTGAGCCTCCACGTATTTGCGAATTTTCTGGCACTCTGCCTATTATTGATTTCCAACTTCATTCCTTTATAATCCGAGAAAGTGTTGTGTATGATTTCAATCTTTTTAAATTTGTTGAGATTTGCTTTGTGACCCAGCATATGGTCTATCTTTGAGAATGATCCATGAGCACTTGAGAAAAAGGTGTATCCTGCTGTTGTGGGATGTAATGTCCTATAAATGTCTGTTAAGTCTAGCTCATTTATTGTAATATTCAAATTCTCTGTTTCTTTATTAATCCTTTCTCTAGATGTTCTGTCCATCGATGAGAGTGGGAAATTAAAGTCTCCAACTATTATGGTAGATGAGTCTATTTCTCTTTTCACTGTTTTCAGTGTTTGCCTCATGTATTTTGGAGCATTCTGACTTGGTGCATAAATATTTATGATTGTTATGTCTTCTTGTTTAATTGTTCCTTTTATTAGTAGATAGTATCCTTCTTTGTCTCTTTTAACTGTTTTACATTTGAAGTCTAATTTGTTGGATATTAGTATAGCTACTCCTGCTCTTTTCTGGTTGTTATTTGCATGAAATATCTTTTCCCAACCTTTCACTTTCAACCTATGTTTATCTTTGGGTCTAAGATGTGTTTCCTGTAGACGGCATATAGAAGGATCCTGTTTTTTAATCCATTCTGCCAGTCTATGTCTTTTGATTGGGAAATTCAGTCCATTAACATTTAATGTTATTACTGTTTGGGTAATACTTTCCTCTACCATTTTGCCTTTTGTATTATATATATCATATCTGATTTTCTTTCTTTCTACAGTCTTCTCCATACCTCTCTCTTCTGTCTTTTTGTATCTGAATCTAGTGCTCCCTCTGCAAGTATTTCTTGCAGAACTGGTCTCTTGGTCACAAATTCTCTCAGTGACTTTTTGTCTGAGAATGTTTTAATTTCTCCCTCATTTTTGAAGGACAATTTTGCTGGATATGGAAGTCTTGGTTGGCAGTTTTTCTCTTTTAGTGATTTAAATATATCATCCCACTCTCTTCTAGCTTCCATGGTTTCTGCTGAGAAATCTACACATAGTCTTATTGGGTTTCCCTTGTATGTGATGGATTGTTTTTCTCTTGCTGCTTTCAAGATCCTCTCTTTCTCTTTGACCTCTGACATTTTAACTAGTAAGTGTCTTGGAGAATGCCTATTTGGGTCTATTCTCTTTGGGATGCGCTGCCCTTCTTGGATCTGTAATTTTAGGTCTTTCATAAGAGTTGGGAAATTTTCAGTGATAATTTCTTCCATTAGTTTTTTTCCTCCTTTTCCCTTCTCTTCTCCTTCTGGGACACCCACAACATGTATATTTGTGCGCTTCATATTATCATTCAATTCCCTGAGCCCCTGCTCAAATTTTTCCATTCTTTTCCCTATATTTCTGTTTCTTTTTGGATTTCAGATGTTCCATCCTCCAGTTCACTAAATCTATCCTCTGTCTCTTTAAATCTACCATTGTGGGTTTCCACTGTTTTTTTCATCTCTTCTACTGTGTCTTTCAATCCCATAAGTTCTGTGATTTGTTTTTTCAGACTTTCCATTTCTTCTTTTTGTTGATCCCATACCTTCTTCATGTCCTCCCTCAATTTATTGATTTGGTTTTTGAAGAGGTTTTCCATTTCTGTTCATATATTCAGAATTAGTTGTCTCAGCTCCTGTATCTCATTTGAGCTATTGGTTTGTTCCTTTGACTGGGCCATATCTTCAATTTTCCTGGTGTGATTCATTATTTTTTGCTGGCGTCTGGGCATTTAATCAGATTTCCCTGAGTGTGGGACCCAGCAGATTGAAAGACTTTCCTGTGAAGTCTCTGGGCTCTGTTTTTCTTATCCTGCCCAGTATGTGGTGCTTGCCTGTCTGTGGGTCCCACCAGCAAAAGATGTTGTGGCTCCTTTAACTTTGGAAGACTCTCGCTGCTGGGTGTGTGGTGGAGACAGAGGAAAGGTTGTAGGTTGGTTTTAATGGCTTCAAATTGTGAAGTCCTGGGATCTGAATTCCTTGAGAGAGGGATTCCACCTGAGTTGTGTTTCACCCCTCCCACGGGGAAGGTTCAGGTGGTAGAGAGCCCTGAAAGCAGCCTGTTTCTGCGTTTGGGGCAGTTGTAACCTATGTAATCCCAGCGCTGAGCCCAGAGGCAACGAAGCCTCCATAGAAACAGCCACAGAAGGCTCTGTTTCGCCCCCTCTCCTCTTTTTCAGTTAGCCCAATCGGCGACTTCCGCCTTGATCAGTTTCGCCTGAGCTGAGGGCCTATTTTTAGTAGTCAGAAGTTGTTCATTAATGCCATTATTGGTGTTAGGTTGGGCTCAGTCTCTACTACTGTTGGAGACTCTTTCCTTTCCCTCCGGGAAGTCACCTGTCGGGGAGGGGCGCCAGCCGCCACGGCTTGGGGAACCGCTGTTCGGATGCTCCCAGCCGGCTCGGGAAGCCGCACATGGGTGAGGGGCGCCAGCCACCACGGCTTGGGGAACCGCCGATCCAAATCTCCCAGCCGGCCTGGGAAGCCGTGTGTGTGGAAGGGGATCCGGTCGCCGGCCACCGCGGGTTGGGGGATCGCCGCTCCGAGGCTCCCAGCTGGCCCGGGAAGCCGCGTGTGGGGAGGGGCGCCGGCCACCGCGGCTTGGGGAACCCGATCCAAAGCTCCCAGCTGGCCCAGGAAGGAGGGAGGGAGCTCCATCTGCCAGCCACCACGGCCCGGGGAAGCGCGCGCCTCTCGGGGACCTCACCGCAGTGGAGACTCTTAGCTGGTCCAGCCATTCCAGAATGGGGTACACTGTGTGTCTGGTCTCTGTCGTGGCTCCGGGAGCTGTTCTGTATTGTTTCTAGTTCTTTAGTAGTTGTTCTGGAGGAGGAACTAAGACCCGTGCGCCTTACTAAGCCGCCATCTTCTCTGGAAGTCTTGGTTTAAGAAGGCCGATGAAGTTCAGGGTTTCTCTCTCAAGTGAGAAGGCACATGGCAAACACAGTCAGGGCTTCTCTCTCAGCTGGAAGGGCACATGGCGAACACGGCATCATCTGCTAGCTTTCTCTCCTGGCTTCCTGTTTCATGAAGCTCCCCGGGAGGCGTCTTCCTTCTTCATCTCCAAAGGTCACTGGCTGGTGGACTCTCTGCTTTGTAGTGTTGCTCTCTCTGAATCTCCGAGCTTTTATTTTTTGATTCCAAGTGAAGACTGACTTTCAGTAGCAAGAGAGAATGTAATTTCCAAGGAACCAGTAGGTTTTTAGGTATCTTTTATTTTCTAGTTGCTTACTGTGGTAGTTAGGGTTCCCTAGAGAAACAGAACCAGGAGGAGAGATCTGTAAACATGAGATTTATAAAGGTGTCTCACACAACCATGGGAATGGAAGAGTCCAAAATCCCAGGGCAGGCTGTGAAGCTGGTGGCTCTGATGAAGGTCTGGACAAACTCCACAGGAGAGCATCATTGGCTGAAGAAGCAGTGAAAGAGTCTCTCTTCTTCCTTAAAAGCCTTCAACTGATTGTATTACCTCATTGTGGAAGGCACACCTTAGTTGATTGCAGATATAAGCAGCCACAGGTGCCATCAACTGACTGATGATTTAATGCACCAACCTTCTGGTTCATCAACCAGCCAGGAAATATCCTTGCTGCAATGGCCAAGTCAGTGAGGGCCTGACCAGACAACTGGGCATCATCACTTGGCCAAGTTGACACCAGAACCCAACAATCATACTTACCTTCCTGCTTGTCCTTTCAGACAATGTGGTCTTAGGTCTTGGCTGATGGGACTTAAGAAACTATCCTTCCTTAGCATAAATATTTGATTAAAGGCCATGCAGCAGTAGTTATAGTGGGGTTCAAATCACCCACAACAAATGCCTGATACATAAGCCACTTACCTTAGGAGGTTATATTCATATACGCTTATATTCTACAATATAGCAAATTATTTTCTGGTGTTTTATGAATTCTTTATTTAATATATTGAACACACACTCATCTCTCTGCTGAGGTCTGGGTGGGTGATCGGCTCCTGGAGAACTGGTTCCTTTTCCTGCTGTGGGAGCCAATGGCCCCTAGCACAGGGCTAGCCCCACTGGGAAGGGGAAATGCCTGACATTCAAGTGGGAAAATCAACATCTCCCAAGTTGTGACTTCACTGTATCAGATAATACCCCTAAAACATCACAAATGTCTCAAAGAAATAACACCCTTTTCCCTCTTCCAAGTTCCAGAGTGAGAAGAGAGGCAGAAAGATAACTGGGAAGAAAGAGCATCAGCGCTCTAAGTGATAAAAGCCAGATTGGGAGACGTGGCTCAGACACATGGCCAGCATGGGATTCCTCCCGCTTCCTCCTAGGACTCTGGCAGGGCTGTGGGTCCCCTCCTGTCAGGCCGTCAGCTCTCCACAAGGCAGGGGAGGGATGTGAACTCACTGCAGCTGACACTCCAGGAGCCCGGAAGGGACTGATATGGGTAGGCTCACTTCCACCCCGCCAAACGCCCCTGCCCCTGGGAGTGGGGAGGGAGCAGGGCGCCAGCAGCAGCTCCTCTGACAGAGGCTCCAGCAAGGGGCAGGAGTCCTGGGCTGGGCCCCACATGTCTTAACAACACCCCCCCACGCACATGTGCCCCCACGTGCTCTCGTTCATCGGATGTACAACTTTTGTGCTCTGGGCAGCAGTCTCTGAAATTGCTTCCCAAGTCACATTTTCTTGTTTCCATAGGTAGGTATGTGTGTATGTGTGTGTCTGTGTGTGCACGCGCACGCGTGCGTGTGTGTTGATTCTGTCCGCTGTTATAGCCAGCATTCTACTGTTTATCAAACATCTCTGTTTACTTGTAAGAACCTTCACATTCCTGGACCTCTTAACGCCACGTAATTCCTTTTTCCTTTTGGGGCTATTCCCATAAAGAGAAGTCTGTTGTAGGTGGTGGTGGGTTTTTCTTTGTCATCATCTCATGGGAATAACTTGGGGGTTGAGACCAGCCGCAGCTGCTGGACCCGCGTCCTGCCCTGGGGCCTGTGCCCCCACGTCTGCCTTAGCCTCTCCGGATTCGGAACCGTGTCTCAGAAAAGCAACTCTTTACCCCTGCTCGGACCATCACTGTCCCAGTGAAGAGTTGGAACTAGAAATGTGACATCTGCAGGTGTCAGGGGTCTAGAGCAGAGGTCAGCAAACTTTTCCCGTAAAAGGTCAGAGAGTGAATATTTTCGGCTTTGTAGGCTAGAGGGTCACTTCACAACTACCCACACTGCCATTGTAGCCGAAAGCAGCTATAGACAATAAGCTAGATTGTCTATATAGCTGTGTCCCAATAAAACTTTATTTACAGAGACAAATGGCCCTGACTTGGGCCCACCAGCCGTAGTGAATCTTTCCTGAGCCTGATGGATTAGAAAGGGTAACAGACAGCAAATCGGACACGTGGATTCCACTCTCAGGCCTGCCGGAGACCAGCTCCGTAACTTTGAGTAAGTTACCAACCCTCTCTGGACTAGTTCAGCTTACCTTTCTGCAAATTCTGGGGGTGTCTGCACTGCAAGTTGCAAACTGACAAACCAAGTTTGTGTCTGGCCCACAGATGTGTGTCATTTGGCCCATGTAGTATCCAAAACATTTTGAATTTGTTTCCAACATTTCAGAGGGGGAGATTTCATCTAAAAATCCAGATTTCTGGCTGCTCTTGAAATATCAGAAAATCTAGCACCTCTGGGCCCACATTTTCTCACGGCAGCCCTCGGCAGCCATAGCTGAGAGCAGGGGCGGAGTGTGGGAACTGGCAGGTGCCCTGGAGCCCGGGCAGGATCCCCCTGGCCTGCTCCCCCATCTGTGCTTTGCCTGAGCTCCCAGCATTTTGGTTGGTGACCCCTGCAGGTGACCTCTGGTGCCTTTGAGTTGAAAAACCTAGTGACTGCTGATTAGTACAGACCATTGGGTCAGCATCTTGCAGAGAATGCCTGCATCCTCCTTTCCCCCTCTTCCTTCCCACAGTCATTGGTTTCTGTTTGGAAATCCATCTGGCTGTGTGCCCGCCGAGATCACCAGTTCAGAGTTGAGCATGTGAGCTTTGCCACAGCCTCAGGGTGATTGTTGGGCTGGGCTGGGAGCCCTGGGACAGGGGTGCCCCATGCCTCCGGGGAGGGGTGTGGAGTGAGACCTTGGACTGCTTTGCAATCTCTGTTACCATGAGGGAAACCTGCCCTAAACCAATGACTGACAGGATACATATGCCGCTCCTTTGCCCCTTGGGAGAGATAATTTGAAGATGCATGTTCTATACCATCTCCTGGAGTTCCCGAGTGGGATTGAGCTTCACTGCCCTCAATTTTCTTGATAACACACCCTGTATCAGTTGCCTTCCTTTTTCTGTCTCACTTTCCCATTCTCCTACCAGGATGTGCCATAATCACCTCCCACATAAACCACTAGCACTAGAATTGTGGTCTAGGGGTCAGCTTCAGGGGCACCCAAACTAACACATTAGAAAGGACAGAGAAAGCGATGGAGTCCTTATGACATTCTGAATGCCTGGATCAAACCACTCCTGAAGCCCATCTACCCTTATACTTTCATTACATGAACCAGTAAGTTTCCTTGAGGTTTAAGCTGGTTTGATGTGAGTTTTTCATTACTTGTACATAAAAACATCCTAAGGACTATACAGGGATGCTTTCTGTGAACTCTCTAGGGTTCAGGGGTGGCTGCCAGCACCCCATAACTCCATCTCTGCCTCTGCGCCATGCTACGTCTCTCCCCATCTGTCTCCTACTTTTGGGTCCAGATTCTGTCTGCTTTTAAAAGCTCCAGTCATATTGGGTTAAGGCCCACCCTGATTTGGTGTGGCATCACCTTAATTAAGAACATCTCTGGTGAGAATGGGGGAAAATTCAACCTCCCCAAGTTGAATGCTTGATATTCTCACAAGCAGTGTGGACAACCAAAGCTATAGGCTGAGCCCCCAGTCTTGGGGTTTGTTCATATGAAACTTAACCCTACAAAGGATAGGTCAAGCCTACTTAAAATTAGGCCTAAGAGTCACCCCCAAGAGAGCCTCTTTTGTTGCTCAGATGTGGCCTCTCTCTCCAGCTAACACAATAAGCAAACTCACCACCCTCCCCCTGAATACCTGGGACATGACTCCCAGGGGTGTGGACCTTCCTGACAACATAGGGCAGAGGTCATCAAGGAATTGAGAAAGACCCTAGAATGAGCTGAGACTCGGCATCAAGGGATTGAGAAAACCTTCTCAACCAAAAGGGGGAAGAGTGAAATGAGACAAAGTGTCAATTGCTGAGAGATTCCAAACAGAGTCAGAGGTTATCCTGGAGGTTATTCTTATGCATTAAGTAGATATCACCTTGTTATCCAAGATGTAATGGAGAGGCTGGAAGGAACTGCCTGAAAATGTAGAGCTGTGTTCCAGTAGCCATGTTTCTTGATGATGGTTGATAATGATACAACTTTCACAATGTGACGGTGTGATTGTGAAAACCCTGAGTCTGATGCTCCTTTTATCTACCCTGTAACAGACGAGTAGAACATATGGAATAACAATAAATAATAGGGGGATTAAATGTTAAAATAAAATAAAAAAAATCTCCAAAGGTCCTGTTTATAGGTGAGTCCAGATCCACAGGGCTGGGGTTAGGACTTAGGTCTTTGTAGGGGACATCAGGGTCTGCCAGGACAGAGAAGAGTGACTCAGCCCCTCGGGTTGCAAGGACCTTAGAGAGCCCACCCCCCACCCCCCCTTTAAAGAGGATGTGGTTTGCAGAGGTGAAGAGAGTGGCCCAGGGGCAGCAGCCCGTATGGCAGGAGCTGGGCCTCGAACCCAGCTGCTTCACAGGCTTGCCTTTCTCCTGAACCAGCTGCCTCTGCTGAGCAGGTCTGCCCCTCTCTAGAGACATCCAGTTGGGGGCAAACCCAGATTTTGTGGAATGGAACACTTATTTGTTGGAAGAGGGGGTTCCTCTTTAAGAGAAAGTACACAAAACCATAAAAGCAAAATGAGGTACTCAAGTCAAGGCTTATGGGTGCTTTACAAGGAAAAAATTAATCACTGCCAATGATTGGGCTTGATCAGCTGAGGCCTTTTCTTTGGAGATCTCCTTAAGCCAAATGATCAGAAATGCTCCCACAGAAATGCTTTTTAAGGGCAATCTTGCTTCTTCTCCCTGCTAGAAGACTCTAGAACTCTTAGCCCCTGCCAGCATCAGGAGGTCCATGCATATGAGAGGCCCTGAAGTTTAAGCTTCCTTAGCCTTAGTAAATCCTCCTCTCCCCACATGAGGAAACATGGGGTGGGGTGGGGGGTTGGTGTGCGGAGGTCCTGCATGTTCCAGAACCTTCCAGCCCCATTTGGAAAACTTTTACTACACAGCTCAGCTCAAGCCAAAGGTGACTCAGAACAGAGGCCAGCATCCTAGGTCTCTCCGGGGTTTCCTTGGTTACCTGGAGTCTGATCTCATCCTTGAGAACAGGGCTCTTTCCTAGGAAGCTTTTAGTTGATGCACAAAGCATGTCTCTGTAACCTCAGGGGAGAGCACACCAGGGAGGGAGGGTGATGCAGGGCCAGCTGTCCGGAAGACAAAACTCTTCCAGATCTTCGACCTGCTCCAAGTCTCCGTGTGACTGAAACGAGGAGACCAGGCGTGGCTTGTGTGCTGCGCACTCCACTCGCCCAGGCAGGGAGTTCTAGGCTGGCTTAACTGTGGAATCCCCAGAGCTGCCAATAGTGCTTAACAGTGTCTAGCACTATGTGTGCAGCCAATAGATACTTCTGATAAATGAATGAATTTGTTGCGTATTTACTATGTGACAGGAGCTGTGCTAAGAATGTTACACATTTAATCTGTGCAACATCCTTCCCAAGCAGGGGCTGTGGGCAGCCTTGCTGCAGGCACACCGATTTTAAGTTGCTCACCAGGGTCACAGAGCTAACAAGTGACAATGGCAGCCCCTGAGCCTGGGGCTCTGGGCTTGCAGCTACCTTGTTTCCTAGTAGGACATAGGGACAGCCAGGAAGGGGAGATGATTTGAACTGTAGAGGTATACAGCGCATGTAGTGTTAAATTACACAGCAAGACAGTTACTCCTCCTTGCCATTTTCTTTCAATCCTCCTCCTCAAGGCAAGGAAAAAGCCTTCCTTTAACCTCTCTCTCACCTGCTGATCTTCCCCTTTTAACAGATGGAGAGCCAGACCCAGGCTCCCACCCTCAGCCAAAACAGTAGCCAGATAGAATTGTTGCTTTGTACCTATTTATCTTGATTAGTTCATTCGTACCCACAGCAGTTCTGCTTGTTTTCCATTTAAGGTTCTAATGTAAAATTTCCTTTTAAAGTAAATGCATTCAAGTAAGGTTCACGGGTCTTAGAAATGGCAAAAGTTGTGAAGGTAGCGATGCATATAGAATCAAACTTCATTGACTCCTGGAGAGTCCATGAAAATGTAGGTTTTGAACTGGGACACATGATAACACCCTATCTCAGGCCAGTTTCGCTTGTTAGTTTATTACTGGTTCTCAGGAACCAGTCTACAGGAGAGGGGGTGCAGCTGGGCCAGGGACTGGGGGAGCTGGGGGAAGAGCACATGAAAAGTGCAGGTATTAAAGTGGGAGATGTAGGGCTGGAGAACCGGAAAGACATCACTGGTTACCTGATGGGAGAGGTTCTAGAAGGTGCCGGGGGTGGGGTGGGGTGGCGAGACCACTGCCTGTGTGGTGCTCATTTATGGCTGTCTCCACTAAGCTACAACAACCGGACTCAGCTCCCAGGCCAGGACTGGCCAACCCTTCTCAACACAAGCCCAACGGCCTCAACGCTTTTGTTGGACGTCACTTGATGGGGTCTGTATTCGAGTACCACGTCTTCTTTTCCAACTCTGATATGCAGCCTCCCACCTCCACCTTTCTACTTTTTGAGAATTACTACCTAGCAATCATTAAGAACAAGCCCCAACCCTTTCCCTGTGCATACGAACATTCTGGTGGAGTATGTAAGAGTGGTCAGAGGTTCCCCAAACACTTAACTCAATTTCAATTAAACAAACAAACAAATAAAAACTATCTTGAAAGTTGTAATCAAGACCAACGATTGTACTCATGAGTGATATTTACCATATTGTAACACATCAGAGGCCACCAATGTCTTAACTTATTGGCTCTGCGCATATAGATGAACTTCCTGTCGATGTGTCACCCATTAGGGAGGCTGCACTGGGCTTTCTCTAAATTGGGGCTTTGCCTGTGGGCTGTGCTGCAGTGAACGTGGGCTGAACTCGATTCAGAGCCAGGCAGAACGAGGAACAAGTGCCTACTCTGCCCACTGCCTTATTCTCACTTGCATAAACAAGTAAACTTATGGCACGTTATGTCCTGGTAGTCTTGCAGCATCGTTCTTTTTTTTTTTTTTTTGCATTTAATTCTAAGTTGTAGGTGCTTCTTTTCTGACTTTTATATACGAAATAGAGAATGTAAGCCAAGGTTAGATATTGTATGTGTTGCAACCTGGAAATAAAATTTCAAGTGATTTTTCTTTTAAGTCTCCAGATCAATTTAATAAAAAGTGTTCTGATATTGCAAAGTGAGTTGTTTCAAAAAAAAAAAAAAAGAATAAAAATGAAAACAAACCATTGTGAACTACATATCTGTGCGAATTGTACGGTTCTTTTATTATACAACCAAAAGAAAAATATAGGGATAATTTGTAAATTGGATGCTGAGACTGATGTAAGGTGCCAGATAGAAATATTTTGGGTTTTGTGGGCTGTACTGAATCTTTTGCAGCTCCTCTGCTCTGCCATTGTATCACGACAGCAACTATAGACTAAGTGCAAAAGAACAGGCCTGGCTTTGTTCCAGTAAAGCTTCATTTGTAGACCCTGAAATTTGAATTTCATATAATTTTAATATATCATGAAATATTATTCTTTTGATTATTTTTCACCATTTAAAAATCTAAAAAAAAAAAAATTTGCTTAACTCATGACTTACAGTTTGCTGCCCTCAGATCTATATCTTAATTTAACATTGCCTTCCTTAATCAAATCAGCTTCATGGTGGCAGTGAGCTCTGGGGGCTGGAAGGGATGTGAGCAGGAGAGATGTGAGTGGGGGCAGGGGGTGGGGTGAGGGGGATGGGGGTGTCCCAGATCCCAGCAATGTTCCAGCTTTTGATCCCTAGCGGTTACATAACATCTGCATTATTATTGGTTAAACTCTCCATTTATGTTCTATGTTTTTTTGTGCCTACGTAATATTTCATAATGAAAAAATAAATAATATAGAAACTAACATAAACAAAAACATCACAGTTCTTAATGATTGTGTAATTAACAAATGCTATTAATTTGACTTGAAAAAAATAAAGTAACACTTACTAAAATGGCACTTTTGTTTCCTTTGATATGTGAGGTTCCGGGTAAGATACTGTCTGATGGAATTTTCTGCCACGGCGGAGCAGTTCTGTGATTGTGCTGTTCACACGTGGCCGTGGCTACTGTTAAGGGATGGCACAGGTTTAGATTATTTACTTGATTTTGCACTTTATAATTTGAAATCTGTGCGTGCTTGTCTACTACCCATCAGGTAGCCAGCTGTGTGACTTTGGGTAACTTACTTGACCTCTCTGTGCTTTAACATCTTCATCTGTAAAATGTAAATCATGATAATACCTACCTTACGTGTAGCTGAGATGACTAAATAAAAACAGTTTATATGCCTAGTACCCTGCCTGGTCCATACTAAGTTTTCGATGACTGTGTAATTATAATTATTGGCAGTTTCATCCTCATAGCCCTCCTCTTAGGTTTGCAGAGGAGGAGATAAAGGCTCCCACAGCTAGTAAATGGCAGTGCTTGACCAAAATCCTTGTCCATCCAGGTTCTCATGGGTGACTTTGATTCTCCAAAGAAACTCACCTGCCAATATCTCCCAGAGCAGTCAATTGCCATGGCAACACTTTAAGGAGTTGAATATTATATTCCTATAAATCCATGTGGGTTCTGAACTCTATTAGGTGTCCCTCTCCGCTTGTGTGAAAAGAACCCCCTTGCATAAATACTCTGTTGAATAAATGAAATGAAAAAGATGGCACTGGACAGTTGTCTGTGGAATCAGCCCTCCCAGACTCACCAATTAGCCAGACAAATCTCTCTTTTGGCTAACAGTTAAGCTACAAGGAAGAAAAAAATCTGAGACCTTAGCTCCAGTTAGAAGCAATTCTTCACAAACTGACTTTGACAAGCTTGTTTTTCCTTGAACTTTTTCCCATGGCCGGCTCTCACAGACAGAAACTCCCATTTGTCCTGAAACCCATCCCTGAGTCCCCAAACTGTATCTGTACGTGCACGTTTCAAATGGGTGGGGTAGAGATCCAGGGATAAAGGTCTTGGGGTTGGAGATGGATGTTTATGCCTCTGTCTGTCCGTGGGGCCTTTGATCTGTTATCCTGAATGGATGCTGCAGCTGCCATTGTTTGTGGGAGCGATTGAGTTTTTGTTTTATCAGATTCCTACACACAGAATATAATGGTGGAGAGATTACAGTGCAGGTTTGGAATTCGGATGGGTTGGGTTGCTTGTGTTGTGGGAATTTGTCAAGCTTGAGTTTTTCTGGTGGGCCTAGAGACCAGACCTGGGTGGGGCCTGGGCTGGGGGCAATGTGGGGGCTGGGGGGGGGGTGGGAGTGTGGGGATCTTGGGAGTGGAAATGGGGGGGCTGGGGGTTGCCCGGCCAGAGGGCACGGGCCAGCTCTGGGACCCGAGCACCATGGACATTCCTCTCACGTAGCTCTGGCCGCAGCCATGTGGCGCGCCGTGGCCGGGCACAGTTAGGCCGCCGCTGGGGGCCGGAGGGCTGGGGAAGGGATGAAAAAGGCAGAAATATCTCCCAACAAAGCGTAAACGCCGCCCGCGCCCCTCCTCAGCTGCTTCAACAATGAGCTGGCGGGGCCTCGGGGGCCGGCTGCTGGGCCCATTCAGCCCCGAGCTGCAGGCCTTGGCATATGGCTCGGCCCCAGCCCCGCACTGACCCGCCCTGCCCCGGCCGCCGGCGGTCCGGCCCGCCCGGCTCCGCAGCCAGCCGGGGCCTCCATGGCAACAGCTCGGGCGGGGGTGGGGGGAGCCGAGGCCCCGGCCCCGCCCGGCGGGCCGAGATGGATGGCTGCAGGCAAAGCGCCAGGCACCCCCTCACCTCTCCGTGCCCTGCCCCGTGGGGTCCCCAGAGGGCCGGGGGCAAGGCCTGGGGGGAAACGAGTCAAGCAGGGAGCCCCCAGGAGGGGCTGAGAGCTGGGAGACTGGGACGCCGTGCCCGGTGGGGGAATCCGGTCAAAACGGTGGGGGTCCCCAGCCAGAAACACCCCTCCCCACCCCCCACCCCCATTCCCCAGAGAGCAGAATACACAGACCCTGGCCACGAAATGCCTCGAAAGTAGGAATTATCCAAGGGAGACACGTGGACCCCAGCAAGCCAGGCTCCATTGCTGGGCAGAGCCCCCCCCCCACCTCCCCGGCACCCTCCGTCCCCTGGTGAGCTGGAGGGGTAGGCTGCTCACAGGTGGCCCATCTGTCCCCTGGTACCTGCACAAGCATCAGCTGGGAGTTGCTGAATGGGGATATCTGACTTGCAAATGCTGGGAACGGCCCCTCCCAGCTGGGAGATGAGGGGGTAAGGGGAGACGGGGCCAGGGCTGGGGGTGGAGGGCTGGGCTGTGTCACCCACGGCCAGGGGATGGGTCTCAGCGCAGGGCTGAGACTGATGCTGAAGAGCTACCTTCTGATTTCCGTCTGCATCTCTTCAGGCTGTGACTATCAAAGGTGTTTGATGTGTGTTATGCAACAGAGAAGATTGCATTCATTTGCTTGGTCATCTGCCTAGGGCCGTTTTTGGTACCTGAGTCAGTACCTGGAAGGTTGTCCTACACCATGATAGGGAGAGGAAGAACCCTTTCTCGTTGCTGCTCCCAAATCCATGCTCTGGTGAAAAGCTGTGAATCGATGCTGTTCTAGACTTAAATTCGGCTTATGTTATAGAAGGCACAGAGTATTTTTATGAACAGGTAAAGAGCGTATAACTTGCCTTTGGCTGGTTGGCTGTGGGTCTGGACATAACTGCTGGGTGCCTTTCCAGAGAGTCTTCTCTTGGCATTCATCCTCTTTTCTATTTTTTTTTTTTATATTCATTTGTTCCTACATTTATGTTTTAAATCAAGGCCTGCATAAAAGTAGGCCAATTTCTGATAAGCTGATCACCTCAAAATGAGAATCACCTAAAAATTAGGACATCAAAACAGCCTTGCAACTGATGAAGGGAAGGAGGTAAAGGGAGTCAGCAAGAGTCTTAGGACCTTCTTGGGATCTCTTTGATAGGGTATCTTAAATGGAAATTATCAAATGGCTCTTTAAAACATGCACCCTTTTGTTTGATTAGCCTTCTGTAGATAACCTTTATTAAACCTGATCTGAAATTACAGCCATGGCCCAGTGCTTCTTTGATGCTTGGCTGTTTCGTTTCCTGTTTATACTATGATACACATTGCACTAGGAGATAAAGCACTTCTGAGGGATATTAAGACATAAAAGTCCCTTGGCTATTTGCTGGCACTGTTTTGATGTTTTCTTGCTCCCTAGAAATTAGCATATCCTTTTCAAAGGCTGCCTCTGATGAGAGTAATCCTTTGCCATGATGTATTTGCTAAAAGTCATCAATGATAGTATATTGTGTAAAGAAATGACACATAAAAGGCACGATGCTAGATTATTGATAATGAGGCAACTTGTGTAACGGTTGCTTTTGGCTTTTCTAAAAACATATTTTGACACCATAAATGCACTGGGCTTATATTAATGAGAATTTAATGTGTCTGAGATTTTAAAGAAACTTGCACAGAGCAACTTTTCAAAGGAAAGGCCTAGTAGGGGGCCAGTTTAACATTTTTACCAATTTTACTAAGTTATGTTCCATCAAACATTGTATTGCCTTAGAAATAAGAAACAATTGTAAGCTTTTTGTTTTTCTTTGTTTTCGGAGTATGGAGTTAATGAACAAGTACTAAATGGAGACGATTTGGGAAAAGAGTTTTGCCCATACAACTAAAGATTTGCTTTTGTCTTTGTTTTGTTTTAAACTAAGTAAGAAGGGGGAAGAGAGCATGAAAGAAAGACAATTAGGAAGAAAGAGAAAGGAGTAAGAAAAGGAAACAGAGAGACATAAAGGAAGACGACAAAGGAAGAAGGAAGGATTTAAAAAAGGGGAAGATGGAAAGAAACAAAGGGAGAAAGAAAAAAGTAAGGAGAGAAGGAAGGAAAGAAGGTAGGAAGAGTTAAGGAAAGGAGGAACATATGAAAGGTAGGAGGCAAAGATAGGCAAAAGAAGAAAGGGTGAAGGGAAGGAAGTAGAGAAAAAAGTGAAAGAAAGAAGGGAGGGAGGAAGAAAGGGGAGTGAAAGAAAGAAGAGGGAGAGAAAAAAGAAGTACAGAGAGAAATAAAAGAAAAAGAAGAAAGGAAAGAAAACATGGAAAGGAAAGGGAAGGAGGAAAAGAAAGAACCAAGAAAAAAAGAATGACAATGAAAGAGAGAGACAGAAAAGGAGGGAGGGAGGAAGGGAAGAAAAGAGAGGAAGGAAGAAAAGAGGAGGGAAAGAAGGAAGGAAAAAAGATGGGACCGAGAGAGGAAGGAGGCCCCTGTTGGCCTATATTTGGTGGGTCGTTCACAAAAAAGGCTCCGGCAAAACTCAAGTTCAAAGGACATTTAAAAAAAGCATTTTTAATTACTCTTACCTCAGTCAATCACTAGATTTATCCTTATTTCTAGGAGTTTAACATTTGAAAGAAACTGAGCTACCACCTTCTGGGCCCTCCCCGTGTCCAGGCAGAAATATACCCACATGTAAGCCTATAAAATAATTCTTGGATCTTGTTTCTTTCCATTATGATTCAATACTAAGAGATGCTTAACTATTCTTTTGTGATTCTTTTGTGGAAAGTATTAAGGAACAAAGCAAAGTGTAGCACTCTGTCCGAGAAATATTCTCCAGACCATTTTCCTAAGTCTGCCATGATTGTCGATTAATATTAGGCAAATATTTAAGATTCCTACAGCAGGGACTCTTTCTTAGAAGTCTGCATACTTTAAAAACGAAGTGTTTCAAGTGTTCAGCTTTCTTTTGTCTGGCTTTCCATGCATATAACATGTTTTGGGTTTTCTGTTTAAGTACAAAAACTTTTCTTAATTACATACACACTGTTCTTGAACTGTGGTTACCATATTTTTGTCTTGGATGCTTGATTCCATCTCGGTTATTAGAAGACCTGGGGGAGGTGAGGAGGTGGTGTGAGAAGGGCTGGGAACTACACCTCCAGCCTTTCTGGAGATTGTTTTCTGGCATGTCCCCTGAATGACTATATTGGCACAAACTCATCTTTACAATCTGAAAATTTAAACCTAAGAAATGATCAAAGAAATCCCAAGATGGAAATCAGAATTATTCCTACTCACGTGCTCAGCGCCACCACGTTCATCCCCCGTCAAGTACCTCTGATGCTTGTCCTAGATGACAAAACCTGTTATATGTGTGTTTGAGTTGCTTCATGACAAAATAGCTCACAGGATCTTCTCTCATATCAAATATTGTGCCTAAAAAGGAGTCTTGGAAAGGGAAAGGTTTTAACCTTGCACTAAGAGTTCTGAAAGTATAAAGTTGGGGGTCTGGATGCAGCTGGGAAACTAGATGATCTGTTGGCCTCAGGATCGAGTCCTTGTGATAGATTCCACTCAGGTTTTGTTTACTGATCTGGCGCTCTACAGCATAAACATCAAAAGGTCTCCAAACCAACACCGATTCTATCTCAAATGCCTATTTCCCAACTTGGAAGGACATGTTCCCCCAAGGAGGCTTTCTAATTAGGAATTCAAATTTCTACACTCAACTCTATCTAACTCTAAGATGTTCAACTGTATAGAGGAT